>NC_140298.1:65800550-65903050 GCF_964211825.1 Aythya ferina
TGTAAGGCTGCTGCTGACGTATATGCTCAGTGGATATATGCTCAGTGGATGATATTTAATCAGTGGATGTGTAGTTATCAGAGCCTAGAGAGCTATTTAGCTCACCACAGTGCAGAAATTGCACTTAGTCTGATGAGTTCTCCGAACGTCACGGACTGTTGATAAGGGGCCTGATTCAGCTACCCTGTCATGGGGTCTAGCAGTATCTGAGATGCCAAAGAACAACCCCCTCTGCATGTACGTCTTCTGCATGTTCTGGGTCATCTTTGTGGACCTGTCAGATACACCTTAGATATCCCATGACATTTCAAATGGCTTTAGATACCAAAGCATAGTCAATTGAACCAAATCTCATAGTTCAGATCATATTTGTGTGTCTATAGACACTCGTATGTAAATAGGTCATTGTAGATGTCTGGAGCTCTCACTGAGTTCTCTGTCAAACCTTCAGACAGCTAAAATCAGGGAAGAGAAATTCCTCTGCAAAGGCATGTAGAATGAAAATATATATGCCCTTCTTCAGATGAGATGCTACAGGTAGGCATCCAGACTTGTAGCTGCAAAAAGAGATGTGATGTTAGGAACATGGAAGGACTATTCCCATCCTGACCAGGAGTATTCTGAGAACGTATTACCGATACATAATGAAACATACTCATTTACTGCCTGTGCCAGAAGTTGCATATTCTACTGTATGCATGTAGATACCCAAGGATTCAGGAGGAGAAAAAGCACAAAGAGAGGAACACCATTTGGAAATAAAGATGTGACCAATAGCATTTCATCATGTATGGCTGTGCAGTCAATCTCAACCTCAAGAAAAGTGTCTCGAGTTATCGTCTGAAGGGCCATCTTTTAATGGCAGTAAAAATGCCCCATTTGAATTTCCTCTAGCTGTTCATTTTAAATCTTTCATTTCCCATGCTCAGTGAGAGCAATTAGATCATTTTCTGCCTCCTGCCACATCTTCAAGAAGGACCCTGTCTACTTACAGGCTAATAGATGCTGGTTAACAGAGCACCAATTAAACATCTCCTTTCCTTTTGAAATTTGCATTGCAAAAATTTTAATGCCCGTATATATTAATCATGAAAATTGCCCCAAACACCCTCTTCCTGCATTCTCTGTCCCACCCTCACTGTTTTTCCCCTTTCCTTTCTTACAGTAACAAAAAAGACGTTCTCAGGTCACGTTTGTTTTGCCTATAATTACGATGAAAGGAAATGGCAAAATAGCATCTACAGTATAGGATTATCTCCATAATATAGGAGGAATTCTTAAATTAGAAATCACACCCTCTACTGTCTGCTGATTCATACATTGCTTCAGGAATCAAAATGCTAAATCCTTGTGTACAGATTTACAGCTTTACACAGGTTCTGTAAATTCTTGCTGACTGTAGTGAGGATTCTCAGTACTAAACTAGTGCAAATTTCAGTACTTTGTTTTCATTATGGTCTTATATTTAATATGGGAATGATAGTATTTACAAAATATCACAATTGAAATATGTATTTTAAAGTATGGAAAAGTTTATCTTATAGAAATATAACCTAATTTGCCTCTAGTTATAAGGTCTTGGAAGAAGGCCTGAGAAATGGGCACTCTATTCAGCCTGTTGGTAAGTCAGCAGGCAAAAACAACTCTACTTTGTGACGGGTTGAAGAGCGATCACTGAGTAGGTACACATACAAATATTTTCTATTACAAGCTCTTTGATATTTTTGTCTTAAATTTATTTCATAAATTCCTGTAGCCTTCATTCTTTGGACTGAAATTGCAACTTTTCATGGATGCTCTTCACAATCAAAGAATTTACTTGGAAAACTTTAGTGAAATCCTTTCAGAATTTTTGAATTATGGGAATATGTAAAACATTATTTCCAATGTGTTTAACAGAAAGTGAAAACAAACCAGAAACTACGAGAAAACAGACCTTTTGGAGAAAAATACAGCAAAGGCAGCTGATAACTGCTGTTGACTTGGATGAACAATTTCCTTGTTCAAGACTGTTTTTTCTGTTCTTTATGCACAGAAACATTTTAAAACCAAAGCAGTAAGTGGTCTAAGTGAGGCCATTTTTACAAGTTGTGGTGGTTTTACTCAGCTGGACAACCGAGATCCACCACAACCTCTTTTACTCCCTGTTCTCAAAGGGAAAGGGGGAGAAAATATGAGGAAAAGGGCTCAAGGGTTGAGATAAAGACAGGGAGATCACTCAACACTTATCATCACAGGCAGAACAGACCCAGCACAGGGAGATTAATGTAATTTATTATCAATTACTAAAAAGCTAGAGCAGCGAGAAACAAGCAAGCAAACAAACAAACTAAAAACACCTCCCTCCTCCCCCCCCCCCCCCCCCCCCCATCCACCCTCTTCAGTCCTCCCAAACAGCACAGGGGAAGGGGGTATGGGGGCTGTGGTCAGTCCCTAATGTTTTGCCTCCGCCGCTCCCTCTCAGTCCCTCTCTGCCTCTGCTCCCCATGGGGTCGCTCCCATGGGATGCCGTCCTTCTGGAACTGAGCCTGCGGCGGCTGCCCACAGGCAGCAGCTCTTCAAGAACTGCTCCCACATGGCTCTGTACTATGGGGTTCATCCATCTCCCAGGAGCAAACTGCTCCAGCATGGGTCTCCCATGGATGGGTGGCAGCTCCCCCAGGCCCCCTGCTCCTGCGTGGGCTCCTCTGCATGGGCTGCAGCTCCGGCCTGGGGCCTGCTCCTGCGGGGGCTCTCCATGGGCCTCAGCCTCCTCCAGGCCACATCCACCTGCTCCACCAGGGGCTCCTCTGTGGGCTGCAGTGTGGAGATCTGCTCCATGTGGGACCCATGGGCTGCAGGGGGACAGCCTGCTCCACCAGGGGACTCTCCATGGGCCACAGGGGAAGTGCTCCTGCATGCCTGGAGCACCTCCTGCCCTCCTGCTGCACTGACCCCGGGGGGCAGCAGGGCGGGTTCTCACTTCTCCCTCCCAGCTACTCTGGTGCAGCAGTGTTTTTTTTTTTAATTTTTTTTTTTTATTTTTTAATTTAATTTAATTTAATTTAATTTAATTTAATTTAATTTAATTTTATTTTATTTTATTTTATTTTATTTTATTTTATTTTATTTTATTTTATTTTATTTTATTTTATTTTATTTTATTTTATTTTATTTCTTGAATCTTCTCTCCTAGACGTCCATAGCTTGGCTCTAGCCAGCAGTGGGTCCCTTTTGGAGCTGGCTCAAACTGGCCCTTATCTAACATGGCACAGCTTCTGGGCTCTGCTCACAGATGCTACTCCTGGAGCCCCCCCGCTACCAAAGCTTTGCCACATAAACCCAATACCCTAGTTAAAAGTCTTCTAGAATTAGCATGGAGAAAGGGCACATGAAAAGAAAAAAAAAGAAAAAAAAAAAAAAGATTTAAAATTTTGGGACATTAAGCAGGTTAGCTTTTATAACATATTAAGAGGTTGAGGTGAATCCTAAAGGGAAATCTATTAAGTTATTAGTAAAGCTTATTGACCTTTGACACTTTTCTGACATTATTTACCTTTTTTTTTTCCTGGCCTGAGGCTTCTAACAATACTGAAAGCAGCGGATTTTAGATAGCCACTGTGTGTATGAAACTAAATTGTAAGTACCTGATTGAACTGTTCAAAGAGCAATATTCTTTAATTCTGGGGAAAGGCAAAAGGTAATATACAGATTAAGACTTCTAGGTATCTGTGATTGCATGAACATTTAATTTTAATTTTTATTTTTTTTTCCCCCCAAAAATAATGAGTGATATGACATCTCCACAAAATAGTTGTAACGGCATGAACTAATTTTTTGTTTTGTTTGGATGACCTTGTCTTACCGAGCTTTACCCTGGAATAACATCAGGAAAGATAGTACCTAAATTCTCTCCTATAGAGCTCCTATTATCTCCATAGGTGAGCTTCAAAATTAAATTCTATATTAAGCCAAAAGTGTTTTTCCCCAAAGAAAATATATACATTATATACTTTTAAATGTCATTTAAGCCTGAAGTTAAGAGAAATTAAGTTAAAAGAAAAATTTAGGGATCAGAAGATATTTGCTCATTTGTAATGTCCCTTTTTTTGGAGCATGTGTGTATTTCATATCGAACATACAGATAGTTTTCCTTCTGAAGCCCTGGCAACAGTTGCTCTTCTAATGTTTCCACAAGTTTGTTTTCAACCTTCACACAAAGTGAACATGGGAAAGGAAGGTCAAATCTGGTAGAAATTAAGATGCATGTGAAATATGCAGTTTTAGGTCCAATATTTGTGGCTTGGTCCTTGAGTTTTGTCATAAAATTGGTCATTTACAGATGCTTCAGGTTGCATTATTTAATAGCTTCTGGTGAGATTTAGTGTCCTTTCCTATTTTCAAGAAAAGGGAATACATATTTTAAAATGCATCTTCTGTTAGTTGGTGTCAGTCTCTACCACAAGGGGCTAAACTCATTTTACAAGCCTGAGAACATTATGATGGATACTTGGAAGCACTTTTTCTGTCTGACAATGAGTCTGGCATAGTTCAGGGTAGAAATTTACTAATTCCTTTTTGTGTGTGTGACATTTTGTCAGGGTTTGTAGACATCATTGTCTCCAGTAACTTTTCACCAAGTTACACTTCTACTAAGTCCTGAAGCTAAGCTATAGCCCATGGGAACAGAACGGACTTATTATCATAGATCACGTTAGCTCCAATAGTACTAATAAACCATTCAAGGGCACTTTCATCAGTTTACAACATAGTAATATTTCACAGATATGTTGTATCCTTAGAAACAGGCCTGTTTATAGACTTTCAGGTAAGAAATCTAAAATTTGCTAATTGTAGAATAATGGTGCAAACAAATATCAGAACATTAAAAGAAAAACAAGATAAAGAAACATTTCATTATTTATAGAACTGCATCCTGGAAGGTATTCAGATATAGACTATACAAAATCCCAAGCAACCTGTTCTGTGTTGGCCCTCTGTTGTGCTGGGGGTTACAATAGATGAAGTCCAGAAGTTCACATCAAATTAAAATTGTTTTATCATGCTGCACTTTGGAGAAGCTAGTAACAATTGGTAAAATCAAAAATAATAGCAGAAAATCAACTTGTGACAATGCTCCTACTTCTATCTGTTACACCACTCATCACCAGCACTATCAAGTTGTATTCAAGTTTGTGTTGATGTCTTTATAGCACCAGTGAATACGATACTTTCAGAATTGACCTTAAAGGCACTACTCCTGTGTCAATGAGGAAAAGGAAATCTCAGTTTCTACAGAGGCTAGCTCTCCTGGTGATCACTCATGAGCCTTCTGGGCTACAGAAAGGATTCCTGGTATGGCCAATATGGCTGGAAAGGTAGTTGATTGCTATGTGGGAGACCTCACAAGTTGACTGGTGACAGGAGTCTGTTTTGCACAGAACAATGACTTGTACTGGAGGCACCAGAGGATCCTGCTGTGTCAACTCAAAATCTCTCTTGGTCAAGGGAATTCATCTCAACATTTTCATGTATACTTAAGATGCTTTTTTTTTTTTTTTTTTTTTTTTTTTTTTTTTAATTTAGACAATTTTATTTTCATGTTCTATCAATATTGTTTTAGAATTCACTGTACTTTATATTTCCCTTAAGAGTAAGTATACTTATTTAGAAACAAAGTCAACAAAATTAACTTTTTAGTTGAGACTATATTGCATCTTTGATATGGCATAAACATTGTCTTCTGGTTTAAATCTGCAGTACATAGGAAGTATTTAGAAATGATATTTACGCCTTTCAAATCAGTTTGCAATCCGTCTGTCCAGAAGTTCACAGGTTTTAGGAAGAAATTCATAGATAATCAGAAAGCAAGCCCAAAGGATAGGGTTAAAAAAAATAAAAATACTTTTCTGTAATGTTTTCAGCAATTCCTCATGCCAGAAAACCTAGCATGGGAGAAATAACAGCTAGGCTGAATTGACTTGTGAATTGGAAAGGCTAGATTGCTGTTATGTTGTGGGTGGGCCTTTCATGCTTCTGAAGTTATAATGTTTTTATTTAAAGACTAAATTGGATTTCTAGGCGTGTATGGTATACATCAATTTAAAATTATTGGAGTTCTTCATATTGTTAAGAGTGCTTCAGTTTGAAAGAGTGAGGCTTTCCTGCAAATGCCAAGTAAATTGCTCTGCAAGTCCAGAATCTTTGATCACCTCTGAATTGAAATGCTTACGAAAGATGCTGTAGTGTTCTAATAATTTTACAGCTCTCTCTGATTCATACTCCTAGAACCTCAATCATTTCTAAATTGAAGAGCTCTCATTATTTTCAAGTTTTATATGCAGTATAAAATGATTTAAGATTACTCACAGCTTTTCTTTTTTTTTTTATTTTGAAAAAAAAAAAAAAAAAAAGTATTTTTCCCCCTTTTTAAAAGACCTGCTCTTTCTTCTCCAAGCTCGGAGACATTATGAGCTAATTCAAACATTTCACATTTAAAATGGAAATTGAAACAAATTCTCTCCAAATAGCAGTGATAGGGGCTGGGGGGAAACAAGGGGAAAAAAATCACTGCCTGAAAAGCTGAGAAATACAAAGTAAGAGGCTGTCAGTGATCCTTGCTGGGAAAAGTGAGAAGAACAAGAAACATATTGTCACTGTTCAGATGCGGTCAAGGTGAAGTGGGGAGACTGAATGAAAGTTACAACAATGTGACAAAAGAGAGACACAGATCCATTTAGTTTTGGAAGGAAGAGAGCAGGAGGCACAGAAGGCTAGTTCACGTGTTGCTTCTAAGCTGATTTTTGCTGTCATTTTATCATACGATTTCAGAAGGAAATGATGTATGCCCTTTTACATCTTCTGACTTTGTCTTTTAAGAATAACAGTTCGTTTCTTTCTCACTAGTGACCTTGTTCTTTTTGAACACATGGCAGAACTGTAGTGTTTATAAATCACATGGCTCACTAAGGAAAACTCTCATCACCATTGCTTATTAGCAGCAGAGCCTTCTCTTGTGTTACTTCCTAAACACATACACTGGATGGACTTTATTCCTAACAGCTCACAGATTAAGAATAAACAGGACAAACAAAGAAGTGTTCTGGGAAGGGCAGTACACCATCTGGAAATCCCTACGGCTCCACCCCACAATGCTGCACATTACTCTCTAAATTGTATCCTGCTTACACTTCCTACCTAGAAAGCTGCATCTACTCCCTCTGGTCCAGCTTGGAGAGCTAGAATAGGATCCAGAGATTATGTCCTAAAATGAAAGGGAAAAAAAAGGGGCAAAAAGTATTGTCATCTAGATAAAGTTACACTGACACGTAAAAAACAATAGATTTGGGAAACCCATCTGTCTTCGTGCAGTTCAACAGTAAGGCAAAAATTGTTGCAGAGGCAGGCCAATACCAGACCAACCAGAGTGGTTTTAACTATTTAAGTATGTTGCCAATGAGATACTCTTAAAACAGCCAGAAAAATCTGGAGGTTTTCAATCTGTAAAAATAACTGTTGAAATAGAAAACAGGACATGGCTAGCCATAAATTTGGCACCATCAATCATTTGAAAGAAGCAAAGTGTATGTCTTCATTTTGTTGTTCTTTCTTTTTCTAAAAATCTCTTACATACCTGAAGAGATCCTCTGATAAATACAGCTGCCATGGTTTTGGACTGTGGTATACAACTCTGCTAATCACAGAATCACAGAACTGCAGGGGTTGGAAGGGACCTCAGAAGATCATCGGGTCCAACCCCCCTGCCAAAGGGGGGTTGCTAATGCTCTTGTAATGGGAGCCTTTCCTACTGCACCCATTAGCCATATATTTATGTCCACCTAGTGAAGAGTTCATACTAGCTTAAAAAGTGAGCTCGTGCTAGTGCAGTGGGTTTATGGCTGGAGGGAGGGAGGATAGATTCCCTTCAGATAGCTCTGCTTTCAGGCATGTTGCTTCCAGCAGATGGTTAGGGTGTTCCTGGACATTCTGTTGCAGGTGTTTGAATCTACAGGGAGAGTGATTTTCTTCTGTGCTGTTTTAATTGGAAGCAGTTAGTGGTATTTCCATTGTTCCTCTATTTAAGCTTTCCTACTTTTTATTTTCTTACTGTTTTCTTTTGTTATCCCTTCACCTCTCACAACTAGCTCTTTTATTACCGTTTTCTTAGCTTTCATCTGAAATCCTGTTCTTTTTTCAACTTCCAGTTCCCAGCCATTTTACTGTTCTTCTCTTTCTTCTGAATCCATTCCATTTTTCCTGCAGAAACTCCCTTGTGCAAGTCCTTCACAAACCTTTGCTACCCTTACTGCAGTGGCTCACTTCTGGCTGAAAGCTGGAGATGTTACAAAAGTTCCTTTTTTTTTTTTTTTTTGTTTTTTCCTGACAGGAATACTAGCCATAGTGTTTTTTCCTCTGGTTCTAATGTAGGGTAATTGCATTTCAACTTTCTGATTGCTTGAGATTTTGAGTGTTTTTGGTGGATGATCTCTCTTTTGATCATCTACTAAACAATGCTCAAAGAGGGTATCTAAATAGTATTCATGTAATTTTCTAATTTGCATAATCAGTGGTCTCAGTCAGCAATTAGTATTTTACTAATAACCAAACAAACATAATTTTCCAAATTATACAAACTCATTTAGAAATTTTTTTTTTCTTTTTTTTTTTTTTTTTTCTTTTGTATAGTGGTCTGATAGAGGCTATCAAAGATACACATACATATCCGGTGAATTTGAGGATTTGTAAGTCTACCAAGCCTCAATTTACATAAATTTATTAAAAAGTAAATTAAAAGTAATTTAATTGTTTTTTTTGTTTTGTTTTGTTTTTTTTTCTAAGGGCATCTCCTACTGTTCTATAACCTGATGCTACGTAAAATAGCCAAAAATATGATTAATATGTACGCTTGCAGCATACTGCACTGAAAGCAACATGGCCAGCAGGTCGAGGGAGGTGATTCTCCCCCTATGCTCTTGTGAGACTTCACCTGGAGCACTGCATTCAGCTCTGGGGTCCCCAGCACAAGAAGGACATGGATGTATTAGAACAAGTCCAGAGGAGGGCCATGAAGATGATCAAGGGGCTGCAGCACCTCTCCTATGCAGACAGGCTGAAGGAGTTGGGGTTGTTCAGCGTGGAGAAGAGAAGGCCTATGAGGAGACCATATAGCAGCCTTCCAGTACCTAAAGGGGGCCTACAAGAAAGCTGGGAAGGGACTCTTTGTCAGAGATGGCATTGGTAGGACAAGGAGTAATAGCTTTAAACTAAAAGAGGGTAGGTTTAGATTTGCTATAAGGAAGAAATTCTTTACTGTGAGGGTGGTGAGGCCCTGATACAGGTTGCCCAGAGAAGCTGTGGATGCCCCATCCCTGGAGGTGTTCAAAGCTAGGCTGGATGGGGCTTTGGGCAACCTAGTCTGGTGGGAGGTCTCTTTGCCCATGGCAGGGAGGTTGGAACTGGGTGGTCTTTAAGAAGCCTTCCAACCTAAATTATTCTATAATTCTATGGTTCTAGGTTGGACTGATTTTTTTAAGGTAATCTTTATAGACATCTTTCCAGCATCTCCTGAATTTTAAGTTGCAGTGCTAAAAAAGTAGTTTAAGACGTAAATTGCTATTACTACATTAGGCCCTTCAGCTATGGCTCCTAAGAATTTGTGAAAGTCAAATAATTAGACTTTTTTTTTTTTTTTTTTTTTTTGACTGGCTCCTACAGTATGCAGTCCTTCAGCCTGAAAAGCAACAGAGAAACCATATGCTATTAATCATCACTGTTGTGTTTAGCACTCAACAGATTGAAGTTTGTTGTTTTCGGATATTACACACTAGTATGAAACTCATTATATATGTTGCATTTCACTGTGAGAAGAACACTTAATCCTGGTTTGCTGTCTATCATTGTTTTTGATACATTTATAAAGAGAGGTCCATGTACGGGGTCTATAAATCACACACTACCTTTTAGCTATGTCATATTTTAAGGTAATGGTAACATGTTAAAACAAAAGCCTGTATATTGTTCATAACACACATAAGCTTTCCTTGCTGTGATATGTACAGAATAATCCATATACCACCCATACTGAGAGTGGTTATTAAATATGCTGGCTCAGTTTACTAGTGGCTTTAACATACTTCTGTAACGAGGGACTACTTGTAACATCAAAGCTTAGGGAGACATTAGCTCTTTTCCCCTATAGCCTCTGACCTGAAAGCTTTGCTTTTTATCTCTGTATAAAAGGAAAATATCCTTTTCAAAGAAGCCTAGCTAGAGTGTGGATATTTTCTCCATTGTAGAATAAGAGCTTGTGAAAGTAATGTACAATTTTTCATCTTTGTTCTGAGTATTGTTTCTTTTTGGACACTATGCCTCTTTGAGAGTGAAAACTCTTGCTCTTAAGTAATAGTGATTGGGAAAGCTTTCTAAATCCTGAGGTACTTTTTGTGTGTGCATATGTGTGTATGTGTGTGTAACCCTGTCAGTCTGATGAAAAGTGACTGAACATTTCAATTTCTGAAGGAAAACAAGGGAGGTGTATCATATTCTCTGTGTAAGAGGAAGAGAATAAAATTTGAGAAATAACTTATAATCAAAATAATGTGTGAGACCCAAAGACTGTTGATTGTATGCAGTGTTTGTAATCTAAACTATACTTTATCTTGAAGAAGTTTTCACCTTTTTTTTTTTTTTAAAAAAAAAAAAAAGACACATAGCAAGTTATTTTTCTTGAGTATATTTGGTCTTTTAAATCTATGAATTGGATCGCCTTTGCTTCTGACTGTATGCATCAGATTTTTGTATAATCTACCCATCTTTTTTCAGTTCAAAGTTTTAGCATTCTTGATCTTTTGGCTTTTATATTCTTAACTTGAACTATCTCAAGGGGAACTCGGTCTTCAAATGCTGGTAAGTACCCGTGCTCAGAAAACTTGGCTGATGTATGATCTACAAAATTTTGAATGTCTGATCCCTTGTCACTTAGAAATCACAAGAAACAGAGCACTTACTTAACCAAACATAAACACAATGAACAGAAAAAAAGGCTGAACACAAATGAGAATATCATATTGTGGCTCTATATGCCATACTGTTGGTATTCTGCCGGTTATAGAGGCATTTCAACTCTGAATTTTCAATTAGCTTCCAAATGCTTTCTTAAACTCGCAGACAGTGATGGTATTACAGATAGTGTAATATTTATATGATCTTGTCTCTGAGATTTCTAATAAGATCTGAAATTTCTCAATTTTTAAACTGTATTTCTTTCAAGGTCTCCTTTCCTGAGAATTCTACAGAGAAACAGAAGAAAGTTCTTGGTTCTTTTTCTTAACTTATTTATACTATCTTGAAGTATTATTATTTTATTTTATTTTATTGGTATGTGGGGTATTATATTTTTGCATTCCATGATTTATGATCTCTGAGATGGCATTGAATGGGATTCAATCTGTGACACAACTCGCAGTGGTGTTAAGAAATTAAGTCAATGAAAATTCACCAATTTTTTGAATACCTTTTTTGAATACTAATTTTTTGAATTCACTGTTTTTTGATGGGCTTTCTTTAAGATTCAAAAGGTACTTGTGATATGAGTGTTTTAAAAGTTAGCCTGGACTTTATTCCTTTTCCGTACACCTTCTTTAAACTGTTTAGTCAGAACAGAATCTGATTCTGATGTAATGGCACAATTAAATAGAAAATAAAGCTACTCAATTTTCTATTTAAGATTTAATATTTATAAATTAGTTTCAATCTTTCTTGTTCTGGAAACAAGCTGAATCACTTGTTTTTTGTTTTTAATTAAGTCCTATCATTTCATTATACTTGCAGAGCTGCAGACCAATATGTATTTTCAAGTGTAAGTACATTTACTAAAAAACAAACAAACCTCATTATTGTATGCTTTTAAATTATCCTATTGATTTTTTTAAAAAATAATATATTATTATTTTCTAATACAATGTTTTTACTATTTGGTCTTTGAACTATGAAGAGAAAACTTTTACTTGAAAATAGCTCACAAGTTACACATATTTTATCCTTGTGTTAGGTATAGTTACAAGTGTTCTCTTAATATATTTTTCAGGAGTCTTGCAATCAGGAGGATAGAGAGGGAGTGAACAGGGATTTTTTTTTTTTTTTTTCAGACTGTAATATTTTAAAATTTAGAAAATGCAAAATATTTTTCAAAATGTAAATGTAAGTAAATTATGCATGGCATTCATCTAGATAGTTAAAAAAATCTGAAACCTTCTGCCAGAAAAATGAATATTTTAGCTTGCATTCAACTAATATGCCAACTTATGGTTACTTACGTTTTACTCCTGTTTGCTACAGGTGAAATGGGTGAATATCAGACAGCTCATTATAGAGACAAGAATGCTGCATTCCCAAAGTAGGATGACAGAACAAGTCATGGTACGTATTGTAATTTCAGTGCTACAATACATCTTGAAGCTGTCTGAGGTAAAATGCTTACTAAGCACTGCATTGGGGCTGTCAGATTGCTTCATGGGGTGGTAATTAAATTGAGGCAGTTCTACCATTCATTTTGTGGAACTAAGGCAGAATTATGTGTATCCTAAAAAATATTCTACCATAGCCTGCTGGTAGTAGCACAAGCACAGTATTTTTGCATATATATTCTCTTCCATAGAAAGCATCCTATTTCTCTCTGTTGTCACTCTGTAGGCTGTGGGGAGGAGGGGTGCTTTGTTACTGGACTAAGCTAAGTCTGGTGGAAACTAGTCATCAAAAATGGCATCGTGTTTAAGACTGTAGACTTGGGCTGGATTCCAGTTGTGGCTAAGAGTAATAAAGGATTGATGGTCATTGTGGCCAAAGGTGGCATTAAAGTTTCCTGTCTGATTTAAAGTGTTCTCAGCCATGGCATAATTTAGAATAGACAGGGGTCCACTCAAGTGTGGCTGGACATGGCCTAAAAAATAAAGCTCAGGGCATGTTAGGAAGCAATGCAGTAAAGGAAGAGGAAGCTTCTTCTGGTCACTTTTAGATACTAGCTGCATCTTTAAAACAGATGGGAGTTACCATGGGGCAGACCAAGGACGCCAGCTGCTCAGCAGTCTGGCAGTATGTGCATAAGGAGAGAGGCTGAAAATCAGTGCTAGTCCAGAGTGACCCTATCTCTAAAATAGTGCTATGGTTGGAGAGTTCTAGCAATTTTGTTTTCTCATCTGGAAATACTGTTCTTCCTGAGACAGGAAGACAAGTATAGCACATGGTATTAGTGATTTAGACACACATGGAAGAACATGGAGAAGCACGACTAAGTTCTTGTTTTCTTTGCTTATTTCCTGGTGAATGTGGTCTTTCTGAAATTTGTAATCTACCCAAAAACTTGCAGAGAGATAGGGAATGCAATTTTGCTGGTTCAATGTCAGAAGTAAATGTGACTACTCTAATTGCAAATTACATTCCAAAAGTATTTTAAAAAATTGGAAAAGATGATACCTATGTTTAAAAGAAACTTTCTTGTAGGATGTTTCCTATAATGCACAATTGAATTTATTGTAATGGTTTTAAGGAGCAATGGTTTCAAGCTATAAGAGGGTAGATTTACATTAGATATTATAATTAAGTTCTTTACTCAGAGGTGGTGAGGCACTGGCACAGGTTGCCCAGAGAAGCTGTGGATGCCCCATCCCTGGAAGTGTTCAAAGCCAGGCTGGATGGGGCTTTGAGTGACCTGGTCTAGTGGAAGATGTCTTTGCCCATGACAGCGGGTTGGAACTGGGTGCTCTTTAAGGTCCATTCCAACCAAAACCATTCTGTGATTCTATGATTCTGTAATTTAACATCCTTTAAGAAATTGTTTGTTTTCAGTTTTCACTTCAGTTGATTCAGTTGGCCAGTGAGGCCTGAAACTGGGGAAAAATTGCATTGACATGAAAAACAGTTTTTGAGTGTGCAATGTAAAAGGACTCCAATTATATGTCCTGCAAAAGCCATATTTTGAACTCTATAACACTAGTTAGTTATAGAGAATCGCGGAAAACTACTCTTATTTTAGGATTTAGAACATAAGAAAGTTCTAAGGAAGAAGAAAATTCTTAAAATGATGTGCTAAAATGCTTGTTTCTTCCGAAAAGAAAAGAAAAAAGAAAAGAAAAGAAAAGAAAAGAAAAGAAAAGAAAAGAAAAGAAAAGAAAAGAAAAGAAAAGAAAAGAAAAGAAAAGAAAAGAAAAGAAAAGAAAAGAAAAGAAAAGAAAAGAAAAGAAAAGAAAAAACAACTACAAACAAACATGGAAATACTTTAATTGATATACAATAAATAGCTACATTAACCAGAATCTGGCCACATAGGAAAGAAGTTGCAAAGGATGATCTTACTCCATGGACTCTCAACTCATCATGGTCTACCTGTATGACTATATGAGGGAGAGAGATGGGGGGAGAGAGATGGATTCCTATGGGGTAATTCAGAATAAGTATTTCAACTGACTTGGCTTTCACCTTGAAGCATAATTTGTCATCAAAGGATATTGTGACAGGAGACACTGCAACAGTTTCATTAACAAGATTTCTTATGCCATTCTCTGATTATGAAAAGGCTTTTTATTGTTGAAATCTGTGATTTGCCTTTCTTTTCTTTAAAAAAAATATATACATAAATCTGGTTCAAATATCTTATACATCACAAATATGACTTTTGGAAGATACAATTTTCATTATTAATTCATAATTTTCCTGTGATTATTGAATCTTTAAGGACATTATCTCCTTGACTATTTATCTTTTTTTTTTTTTTTTTTTTTCTTTCTGTAATGGTAAACCATGCTGTATACATGTTCACATTCTCACATTCTTTGGTTTTATTGTTGCTTTTCCTGGTTCCTGGTTGTATTTTCTTCCTTGTGTTTGATCTATTATAATCAATTAACATCAGTTTTCATTTAGATTAATCTTTATGCTCATTTTATGTTAAACAGTATATTATAACGGTATTAGTGACATTACATTGAAGTCCCTAGTCCTGCAAAGGTTCATTTGTTACACATTGCACAATGTGAACAGTCCTATTGGAGTCCAGGAGTTACTAATGTCTTAATGGTTGCAGTTCATAGCACAAAGCACTAAACAGTAAAAGCAATGCATTTGACTTTTTTTTTTTTTTTTCTTTTTTCTTTCTTTTCCACATTCTTCTACTCTCAGGAAAGCAGCTAGAGTAACAGGCATTAATTAGCTTTCATCCAAACTGTGTATGAATTCTTAGTCTGTAGATTCATTGAGCCTATGTCAGCCTGAAGATTAAAGGCTTCTTAACTACACAGTGATACAGCAGGCTGAACTAGCTGCAAAGGAACTGGTGTGGTTTGTTGTATAATCATTGATCTGTGGATCACTGGAACAGGCTAAGTCTCTGTGTCCAAACCAGAAAAATAGAAGTCTAACTCACTGTATCTGTCTGTTATAGTGGATCGCCATATATTGTTGAAGTCCATAATGTACCTCACTCAATTCCTGTAGTGGTAGAGACATTATTCATTAAGAAGTTAGATGCATACGACCCAACAAGGTTAATGCTTAACCTTCTTTGCTTTTGGCAGCATGTTACAGTGTCTGGGTTGCAGCTAGAATAGAGTTAATATTCATCATAGAAGCTATCATGTTTCATGTTTAGGATTTAGGAGAAAAATAATGTTGATAATACACTGATGTTTTAGTTGTTGAAGAGAAATGCTTACACGGTCAAAGAAAATTAACTCAATACCAGCTGAAAACAAGACATTGTACTGGGTCTGGCTGGAATGTTAACTTTCCCGGCAGCAGCCCATTCAGTGCCGTACTCTGTACTTGTAGCTGGAACAGCAGTGTTATCACACCAGTGTTGTGTCTACTGCTGAGCAGCAGTGGCACAGCATTGGGCCTTTCTCTAACCCTCCTAGGGGGTGGGCAAAAAAGTGAGGAGAGAAACATCACTAGGGCAGCTGACCTAAACCAATCAAAGGGATATTCCATACCATGTGGTGTCACACGCAGCAATAAAAGGTGGAAACAGGAAGAAGAGGGGAGGGGTGGGCTCTCGTTGAGAAGACGTTGGTCCTCCTCTCGAACACCGGCTGCGTGTGTTGAGGCCTTGCTTCAAGGACGTGGTCAATCATTGCTCATTTGTGGGAAGTAGAGAGTAATTTCTTTCCTCTGCACTTCCATATAGCTTTCATTTATTTTGTTTGTTTGTTTTCCTCCCTTTTTCCCCTTTTCCCTTTTACTTCCCCTTAGTTAAATTGTTTAGTTCATGGTAGTCTTTATTAATTATTATAATTATTTCCCTTTTATTAAATTATCCTTATCTCAACCCGTGAGTTGTTCTTTGCTTTACTTCTCCCCCTCCTCATCTAAAGGAGGGGGAGTGAGAGAGCGGTTGTGGGGTTTAGCTGCCCAGCACGGTAAAACCACCACAGACATACAGTTTATTAATTAATTTGGATTTTTTTTTCCTGCCACTGTGGATACAGTCGGTGGATTTCAGGTGTCCTACAGTCAAGAAAACAGCTAAGCATATACATGTATACTCTGAAGTAAGAGATTCTCCTTTAAGTTTTGCTATTAACACAACAAGGGAAATATTCTAATGGATTTATAAATAGAGAGCTTATATGCAGTGAACTTATTATTTTCCACTTGAGGAATACTAAACATAGCCAAACAAATGGAAATTGACCTCTGATAATAATTTCAGCTTCTAAAATCAGGATAGTCAAAACTTTCTTCATCTGTAGCAAACTGACATCTTGGCTTTCCTTCACCTAGTATCCAGGATGACAATCTTCAATTACCCTTTAAATTATCCATTCACTGTTACAGTTGACTTCTGTTAATTATTCCTTCTGGCAAACCTATGATTTGCATCTGATTTAAAATTATTAATTTCAGTTTCTAACCAATCTGTATTTTACTATTTGTAGGAAAATGAGTGGCTGGAGCGTAACTCTGCAGAAAGTGAGCTCGGGGTGCTGGTTGGGCTCAACCTGAGTCAGCATTGTGCCCTGACAACCAAGAGGGCAAACTGTGTTTTGGGGTGCATTAAACACAGCAGAGCTAGCAAGTAAACAGAGGTGATTTTCTCCCTATATTTAGCATTGGTGCAGCCTCACCTTGAATATTGTGTGCAGTTTTGGGCTACGCAATATAAAAATTATGTTAAGAGACTCAAAAGCATCAAGAAGAGGGCAATAAAGCTGATAAAAACTCTGGAAGGCATGTCCTGTAAGGAGAGGCTGAGCACCCTGGGTTTGTCTAGCCTGAAGAAAAGAATGGTAAGAGGTGACCTCATTGCTCTCTACAACTTCCTGAGAAGCAGAAGTGGAGAGGGAGATTCTGGTCTCTTCTCTCTGGTAACCAGTGATAGGATGGGCAGGAATGGCACAAAGCTGTGCCAGGGGAGGTTCAGCTTTAGCATTAGGAAAAAATTTTTTTTACCATGAGGAGGGTGTTCAAACACTGCAACAGACTTCCTAGTGAGGTGGTTGATGCTCCATGCCTGTCGGAGGTCCAGAGGCATTTGGACAATGCCCTCAATAACATGCTTAGACTTTTGGTTAGTGGTTGGGCAGTTGGACTTGATTATATTTGTAGGTCTCTTCATGTTGAGCTATTCTATTCTATTCTATTCTATTCTATTCTATTCTATTCTATTCTATTCTATTCTATTCTATTCTATTCTAGTGCACATATTACTTCAGTAATCTAGAAGACATTTGGCCATCTGGAGATCTCAAAATGCCCTCAGACTGTACAAAGGAAGGTTCCAAACAGGCTCACTTTCTCACTTACTATGGAACACTACTAAATCAGAAGTTTAGTTAATAATATTTTACATTTAGTTTTGATACTTGTTCTCTCTATTTATGCAAAATGTCTTATGAAGGATGACCTGAGTTGATGAGTTGGGGGAAGGGAAGAGACAAAAATATTCATACCCTTTATTTGTGCTCAGACTGCTGCAAAAAAAAGAAAGGCTGGTCAGATTCAGTGAGTACCACTTTTTGGTAATTTCAGTCTTTCAGAATAACTTTCAAAATATTGATGAATTTGGGTAATATTTCAAAGAACCAGTTCACAAATACCATCAATGATGGTAACAGAGATGGGAGCTCAGTGGTTAAGTAGGCTCTGAAAAGTATTTTGAGAAGCAATATGAGATTTACTATGACGGGTGTCATGATAGCAGATCTTTTATTTATATCACAAACTTAACTGGACCTCATAAGACTGGAAGTCTATATCTTTATATCTTTTTAAAACAAAGAAGTAGCAAGACATACTGGTGATGGTACTCACAAGTTTTAGTACCCTCTCTGAGAAACTGCCAGTGTTACATTGGGTGATTCATTTAGCTCCCCAATACCCATTATGTCATTTGCCAAATGAAGATAAACTAGAAAGATTATTAGAAACATTGTAAGCACGGTCGCACTTTAAAATTTCTTTAAATGAAATCAAAGGTTGTTTCTTTCTAATGGGTACATTGCAGACAGAAATCAATTAGTCTGATAACATTACTATTGTCCAAAATGGAATATTATTGGAATGGTTTGATGTCTCATAATTGCATACTGTATGATTCTTTAACTCTTATCTCTCCCTCAGTCTGTGAATTTAAAACCATCAGGAAGATGTCACATTGGTATGAGTATTCTTCAGTGATAAGAACAGTAATTGTTGTAGGGAGACTTCTTAATCTTGGGTCACTCAAATCCCTTTTAAAGACAGCAGGTGCTCTCCAGAACAAGCATTAACAAGAAGAGATTATGAGGTAACCTGTTGTTCTTTATATCTCAGCATCTCATGACAAAGCTTACCATTGGCCAGTGTGTTCAGAAGCCAGTCAGTACAGGGGAAAAAAAAAATAAAATGTGACTCAGGAAAGAATTTATGCTTTCAGTACTAAAGAAAAGATTCATTTTAAAGGCTGAATACTGAGAACCGTTGCAGAGAAATTTAGGAGATAATTATATGAGTGGATTATAAAGGCAAGAATAAAAAATATTACATCTGTAAAAATCCAACCTACAGATATTAATGGGGTATATAATCAGAAAGAATTTCTCCTTCCTTTGAAATTAAAATCCAAAACTACATTTTGCCAAGTTCATATTGTGTTGCAACTTTCTCTTTTCATACTATCCCTCATCTTCTTCACAACTGTGGTAAATGTGGGGAAAGCAAATTATTTATTGTAGCACTGAGGACTTCTTCATACATATAAGGTTGTGCCATGGGCTGCTTAGCATTTATAGAATGAACTGCTGAAGCTGAACATGCTCAGGGTCTAGCAGAGCTCTTTGAAGTACTATCATTGTGGAACAAAATTTTTATTTTCAGCTCTCCATCCTTAATGAATTTTTGGATTCAAATACCAAGTAAATTTTGTTAAAATAAGATTTTATCTAATCTCGTTTCCATCAAGATCATAGCACAAAATTATTTGAGTGAAGAACATCTATGGCAGTCTTTGTGAGGTTAAGAATTAATAACAGTATAAATCACTGCTTTCAGATGATAAAGCTCACTTTCAAAGGCAATTCAAGAAAAGATTTTTAAAGGTATTTAAATTCAGAGATGTACCTAGCACTTTCTAAGAGTGCAATAATCTCAGTGAGTGTTAGGGGCTTAACCTTTCTTCACTCTACTTTGAAAAAAAATCATCTAGGTGACTATCACTGTCTTTAAATTCCTAAATACTTAAAAAAAAAATCTGGCCTTTGATAACCCAAATCCAGTAAGGCTTTTTGTCTTAAAGTCTAGATCCTCATAGGTGTTTTGGGTCTAACTCTCTTAAAATATGAGTTAAATGCCCAGGTACTTTTGAAAATCTGAACCTTAGTGCTCAAGCCACTTCTGAAAGTGTATTAGACTACTCAGGTATAGTACCCTCAGGTACTTGTGAAATACTTTTCCATAATTTCTGAGAAACTGTTATAGAGAAATTTACTTTGTTACCCACTTGCTTTGTCCCAAAGTTTGTATATCAAGCTTGCATAATGTATATTATGGAGAATATTTTAAACTTTTTTTTTTTTTTTTTTTTTTTTTTTTTATCAAAGAGATTGTCAAAACTTTTTATAAAATGAAAAATTGTAAATATAACAAAAGAATATATTTAAGTTTTCAGTAGGCAAATGTGTTTTTTTAATGGAATTTAAACAAATAGATTTTTTTATGATGAAAAAAGCAACAGTAAAAGCAGTGATTATGTTTTTCATAATTCATTTGCCTCCTTTGCCCTGCAGATCTTGTACAGAAGGAAAATGAAATCCCTGGCAAAGCCTACAGTGTCATCGACTCTGAAGAAGGACTCAGAGACCCATTGGTGTTTAATGACCCTTATTGGCCTGCATGAAAAAAACTGATATGATCTACTAAAAGAGACATATGGTTCTTTAGAAATATTAAGAAATACTATTTTCTTCAAGGGTACACATTGTAGTCATGCATTTCTAAACACTGCCTATTTTTAGATGACTGCCTTTAGAACTATAGTCCAGATTTGGTGGGAAACTGCATTCATTTTCATTAGTATTTGACCAACAGCAGTGGCGTTTTACCTATGCTGCAATCATGCAGTTTTAATGTTATTAATATTCAGAAACATGATATAAATCTAAAAGTAACGCAAAAGGTGAGAGAGGTAAACAATAAAACGAAGACCAAACAAGAGTTATGTGTAGGGCATAGGTACATTTTATAATATATTTACGTGGTGATACCCCATAGTTATAAGTAAGTGTTGAAATATTATGTTTCTGTATTGATTTCATCATTAAAGTAAAATATAGACTTTAAGAACATTAATTACGGTTGGAGATGAGGTAGCGGCAACTGAGAGAGATAAGAGTAGCAACGACCTGGATGATGGAACAGAGTGCACCCTCAGCAAGTTTGCTGATGACACAAAACTGGGAAGAGTGGCTGATACCCCAGAGGGCTGTTCTGCCATTCATAGGGACCTCAACAAGCTGGAGAGATGGGCTGAGAGGAACTTCATGAAGTTCAACAAAGGCAAATACAGGGTACTGCACCTAGGGAGGAATAACCCCAAGCACCAGTACAGGTTGGGGACTGACCTGGAGAGCAGCTCTGCAGAGAGGGACCTGGGAGACCTGGTGGACATCAGACTGACCACAAGTCAGCAATATGCCCTTGTGGCCAAGAAGGCCAATGGTATCCTGGGTTCATTGTGTATCCTGCATGAGTGTTGCCAGAAGGTCAGGGGAGGTGATCCTGCCCCTCTACTCAGCTCTGGTGAGGCCACACCTGGAGTGCTGTGTCCAGTTCTGGGCTCCCCAGTACAAGAGAGACATAGAACTACTGGAGATAGTTCAGAGGAAGGCTACGAAGATGATTAGAGGACTGGAGCACCTGTCATATGAGGACAGGCTGAAAGAGCTGGGCCTGTTTAGCCTGGAGGAGAGAAGACTGAGGGGAGACCTCATCAATATATATAAATATCTTTAGATATAAATATCTTTAGATATAAATATCTAATATCTAAATATCAAGAGGATGGAGCTGGTCTCTTTGTGGTTGTGCATAGCAACAGGATGAGAGGCAATGGGCACAAACTGTAGCACAGGAAATTCCATCTGAATTTGAGAGGGCATTTCTTTACTGTGAGGGTGACAGAGCACTGGAATAGGTTGCTCTTAGAGACTGTGGAGTCTCCTTCTCTAGAGATATTCAAAACCTGTCTGGATGCCATCCTGCACAATGTGCTCCAGGTGATCCTGCTTGGCAGGGGGCTTGGACTAGATGATCTTCAGAGGTCCCTTCCAACCTCAGCTATTCTGTGACTCTGTGATTCTTTGAAAGTGAGAAAACAGAAAGGGGGAAAGGGAAAGGGAAAGGGAAAGGGAAAGGGAAAGGGAAAGGGAAAGGGAAAGGGAAAGGGAAAGGGAAAGGGAAAGGGAAAGGGAAAGGGAAAGGGAAAGGGAAAGGGAAAGGGAAAGGGAAAGGGAAAGGGAAAGGGAAAGGGAAAGGGAAAGGGAAAGGGAAAGGAAGGGGGAGAGAGGAGAGGAGAGGAGAGGAGAGGAGAGGAGAGGAGAGGAGAGGAGAGGAGAGGAGAGGAGAGGAGAGGAGAGGAGAGGAGAGGAGAGGAGAGGAGAGGAGAGGAGAGGAGAGGAGAGGAGAGGAGAGGAGAGGAGAGGAGAGGAGAGGAGAGGAGAGGAGAGGAGAGGAGAGGAGAGGAGAGGAGAGGAGAGGAGAGGAGAGGAGAGGAGAGGAGAGGAGAGGAGAGGAGATGGGAAAAGCAAGAAGGGTAGAGGAGGAGAGATAAAATGAAAATGCACCATCTAATCACAAAACAACAACAAAAAAAAACATTTCGCAATAAAGAAGAGTAGTAAAGATTCAGTTAGAAGAATTTAGGAAACAAAGAGGAAAGAACAAATTCCTGTCATAACATAAAGTAAAATATATAGGGCCAGAAATTATTGTATGAGCAAGCTTTAGTTAAGATGCTGTTAAAATGCTGAATATGTCTAAGCCACTCAGTGGACAGTCCCAGTTTAGATGAGATCAGATGGGCAACACTGTGCTTCGTGTTCCTTTCTCGATTGTGTGTCCCCAGAAAAAAAGCATCTACATGGCATTCTGCTACAGTTTTTCACTGGTTCTAGACACTGTACATGTATAAAACAGAGGTTACAAATTTGTCTTTTCAAGAGCATTTGTAAAAACAATATGGTTGTTTCTGGTAGCTTATCATTTCTTCCTACTTTATGATACTTACGAGAGATGGAATTGAATCTGGACATTTTCTGAAAAGTTTCATGAGAAGCTTTATGACAATTTAGGTGAATCAAGATTCTTCCTAAAATCAATTCAGCAGCTGGAAGTAATGTACTTGTCATTTGGGAATATTAATATGAAAGAAAAATGACAGGTATATATAAGAAACTAAACTGTATGGCGATATCAAAAAGCAAAGTGATGAATGCTCAGAAATATTTGTTGCAAGATTATACAGTCATCAGAGATACAAATGTTAAAAATATATTTATTTTTTTTCTCTAATTACATCCCAGTGATTTAGAAAGACTGCAATCCATGTAGACTGGTACATTCTGCATAACACGGTGTCATACTCTTTATGCTGCTGATTAGAGTCCTTTAACAGAAGTACATGATCTGTGTCAGATTTTGCAACACTATGGTAGGAGGAATGGAAAAGGTGCTTTTGCCTCTCCTCACTATGGATGCAGGAGGAAAAAAAAAATCAAAGTCTTGCAGGGAATGTCAGAAGTTCAGACTTCTCTGTGATGGGGCTGATGAAATGCAAGTGTGCTGTAAAAGAGCCAAGTCCCATATTCTTACTGGTGAAGCAAGAGAAAAGCAAGAGAAATTGTGATTTTCTGAGTCCCAATAAGAATCCTTTACCCTATCCAGCTAATGTAAACAGCTTTAGAATGGATTTGTATTCACTTTGGAGTTTCCTTGCACTGCTAGAGAGTTTAAACTTGTCATTCCCCGTCAGAATTAATTCTCTGGTCTGCTCCTCTAGTATTACAATTGCCTTCTCTTGAACAATTAAAGAGATGTGCTTCAAAACCCATCAGGTATGGGAACAAAATTTGAGTGTTACATGTTGAAAGTATTCAGGAAACATCAATTAACCACCTTGTCTCTCTTCTGAATTGTTATCCTTCAAATGTTAGTGCTGACAACCATAACAAAACACACTATTTTGAGAGGATCATGGCAGCTTTGAGTATGCTTCCATGTGAAGACCAGGGGAAGTGCAGAAGTATCTCCATTTAGAAAATCTACCATTGGTTTATTTTACTCTTTCTGTTATATTAGTTATGAGGTGACTAAACAAATATGGAGAAAGAGTATGTAAAACAAATTCAATTAAAGGTTATCCAAAGAATGTAAATATATTTAATATTGCAATCTGTGGATTGCAAGTAACTTAAATTTGAATTAGATACCTGTCTTTCATTGCGTATGCCCTACATACACTTAAAAAAAATGCCAGGAAAATGGATGGTATAATGATTTTGGTAGCTTGGCAGTTGTACACACTTGGTTCATTTCTCCCTGTGTTGACTTTGTCCTTTATGGTCCACAGATGGATAAATGTATTAACATGTAGTTTACCACACAGGTCAGCGGATCTTTCTTATTTGCCCTTGAAAACAAATGTTCTGTCTGCTCTGCATGGATAATTCATAAGATTTAGTGGCTCTTCTCTGCATGTTTGGCATTCAGAAATGTTGCTTCCCCAAATGTGTAACTGTCTTCTGCACATGTTAGGCAGTTCACTGCTGCTGAAAGCTGGTTACACATCTAAGGGGTTAGATTTGTGTCACACAGAGATTTTTGGTTCTTTAGTACAAAGGCACATTATATTATGTTCCTAATGACAAAAATCTCTCAATTTCATGAATATCAGAACATAGTGTTTGAATGTTCTTTAGACACAATCAAATTGTATTGCTTGAAGACAACTGCTTGATGGTATTTTAGTCAAAAATAATAGGCAATGGACAATAAATAATCTTCCTTATTTTCTACTAGTCAGTGAAATAACAATGTATATGCATACATGTGTTTGAGTACAAACACATAAGTAAAGAAGCATAACTGACAGAAAATAAAGGCCAGTTATCTAGGTGAGGCAACTAGAAGATGTGACACCTCTTGTAGATATTGTAATTTATTTATTTTTTTTCTTGGTAAACTTTGCAGACTACTTAACTTCTGTGGTGCTGCAGAACTCATGCTATCTACAAGGCTAGCAGAACAAAAAACTGACCCTGCTTCAAAGAGCTTGTGGTAGAGTAAGATAAACAGTTGAATATTTTCAGGATACAGCCCCTCCACACCAGGAGGCAGTGAGACAGTATTGATCTGCTGGGTAAGCAGCAATCACATTTCATCAGTAGTTTAGTCATTATTGAGTCTCTAGTCATCATAGTAAAATAAAGATTTTATATGTGACTGTATCCAGGTATATACTCACAAAAATGAAACAACTTGTTCAGCTCTGCTTTGCAAAACTGTCTTTTCTGTCTGGACAGGGAAGATTTGTGAAGGTATGAAAATAGGAACAATTACTATATTTTTCTTCAGACTAAATGAAATATAAAGACATTTTAAGGACAATTCATATTTCTGAAACCATAGCTACACAAAGATTTTAACTGGCACAAGACATCACTGCCATAGAATTAGGAGTTTTCCATAACCTCCTACTATTATTTCGTTTTCTCCCTGTGCAGCTACAAACAGGGATGCTGCTAAATTGTGACCCTCAACAACTGATCCAAATTAAAAATAATATACTAAGGATAAAAATTAAGCTTTTGGCTCCTTAAGTTCTCCTACCAATTCATCTTGTGTCTACAAAAATGTTTATGACACCAAAGCAGAAGAGGTAGGTGACTCAAAAATGAGAACTAACACCTCTTAGGAGCAGCACTAACTTTTGCTAACTGAAGATGTCCATGTGACTGTGAAAGAAGAAAAGCTGTCTCCAGAAATAAGAAGAACAGTGATAAAAATGTATTACATCCTATCAAGTCTGAGTTTATTGAATACTTGTCATCTCCATGAAGTTTTTTTGGCACAGTAGCACCAGTAGTTGATTAGATATTTTTAAGAGATCCTCAATAATTTAAGGTTTTTTTTATATTGTGTTTGCATCTATTGAAAGATATACTGAATGCTGTGCATAATTACGTTCATAAGAGAAGAGTATTAGTACAGATGCTGAAATTCAATCTCTTTTATGAGCAGCTAACATTTTATTATTTGATGGCAAAGTTAAAAAAGGTGGGATTGACTGGAATATGTGAGTCCTGGCATGTAACTGTGTCCTTGTGCTGGTGGTTAAAGTGACATATTATTCTGCAGGGATTTGGAAAACATCCTGTATCCCCTGGGCCCAGGGCATCATTGCCCTAAAGAGCATCATTGCCAGTGACTGGGGGCAGCATGAACTTTTGTTTACTGCTCAAGAAGAACTTGTATATTTCTAGTCCAGGTGCTGAAGCTGCTTTAACAAGCAGCTGGTGTATATACTCTGCAGTTCAAGCACTTGTTTCAGTCCTGTGTGCCTTGGAGTTAAACATCCCTGTTATGCTCAGACCCCAAAGGAATGCTCATTGAGAGAAAGAGATCACTCATGGACCTTCCTGCTTTTTGCTGCTGAATCAGGGTCAACTATCTCCTGCAGCTGAGTCCACAGGCAGGTACATCATTGTTGTTGGTGCACTGTCAGTGTACAGGTATCAGAGCTTGACAAAATACACCCCAAACACAGCTGGACTGCAGGGGCTGCAGAGGTCTTCTGATCTGCATGTGAGGGTACATTTTATTTTGTCCTTTCATGCTTGAAGAATAAGGCATACAAATTCTTCTTGAACAGTATGGCTGGGATAGATTTGTCTGTTTTTCTCCACCATGCCCTTTCCAAAGTATGAATCAAACCCAGATGCACGGCAGTCTTGGCAAGCGATTTCTGCCACTCTTGCCTTTCTCTTCCCCCTCCCCTCCAAGCAGTGACTATAGGGGGCAATACAACCTCATTGTACAGCCTGTGTACATCGCCTACTTACCACATTAATAGGCAGAAACTTTCAAGACTCAAATTTTACTTCTTGCTTCTGAATAATTAGTATCATTACAAAGATAAACTATATTGCTACTTGATCTCTATGAAATGGAAGTTTTAACTTCAAAACAGATTTTACTAGTTAGATTATTTTATTTGAAAATGAAAGTAATAAATAGTGATTTTATTTCCCACCACTAATTCAAATTAAAATCTAAAAAAAAAAAAAAAGACACAAGAAGGAAAAAATAATTTTTAAATTCATTTGACATTGATCACTAAGCAGAACTGCTCCAAGTCTGTATGTATCTCATATTCATGTAATTCAATCTGTATGCCTGTCAATATTTCTGATGCAGTTTAATTTCTTCAGATTGGTTTCTTCCTGACATAATGCATGCTTCTAAAAGTTACTCCAATTCAGAATGCTTAAATGATACACCTATATTTCCATGATTTTGTGAAGAAAATGTTTATAAATTAAAAATACAGAAAAGGTAATTGCTATAGCAATAAAATCATCTGTAAATTAATTTAGTTGCATTTTTCTTATATTAATTGAAGTCCACTTTACAGTAAGCAAGTGAAGAATGATAACAATGATAATTTTCATATCTTCTTCAATATTATATATTTGTGTACCTCACTTTTCCTTCTTCAATATTTCTGCTCTTAGTAAAGGAAAAGTTAGAAGATTCAGAGCTGAACTTCCGTTAACCTGAGCAGAAAAGTTGTTGTTACAGACTATTTTCTATTATTTAATTTTGTTTCATTATGATTGTTGACAGTTACTGTTTACCAGAATTTCCCTGAAGCAAAAATGTTTTAATGCTCAACACATGCATTAAAATATGTTCTATTGTAATATGTTAAAGCCAACAGAAATATAATTTTATCAGAAATCTGTGTTTAACACTGCAGCACGTAAAGCCTCCAAACACAGATGAAACTGGAACTTTTATTTGAAGGGAAAACAAAGCCAGCAGTAATCTACCTTAGTACTTAGAGCTATGCGATATTTTTTGTAATGAAATTCAAACCCAGGTGAAACTAATGCAATGTGGATTTTTGTTGTGGAAACATGGCATAGTTTGAAATATATGCTTTCATACTTGGTGGCTTTATATGGCTCACAATCAAAACTAGAATTTTCAGCTGAAGTTCCTTTTTAATTTTCTCAAACATTCAAATTCCAGAGGAAAGTCCACCGACTTCACTGAATGCTGAAAATTCTCAGTTTCTAATCCTCTATTGTGAACACTTCAGGTTTACTCAATAGCGTGCTGACCTTTGCTTAGCCATGTACACATTTCACTGGGAATTTCCAATGCTCTTCTCACTAAAAATCGTGTTCGACAATATTTCCTGATCATTAACGCCTGTATACCTAAAGCATAGATGAAACACATCTTCTACAAGCCAAGAATACAAAAACTATACCTTTTCATATAAGCACTTTTTTTTTTTTTTTTTTTTTTTTTTTTTTTTTTGTCAGATTCATGACAAAAGACGCTTTTAATAACTCCTGGTGTTAGATACTGCTGGTGAGTCTGACTGTTTATTAATGTATGGTGATAGGATTTGGTCCTCCCTTTCCACTTTTTCTCCAAGAACAGTGCTTAAAGAGGGGCTAGCAAATAATCTGTTGAGGTTGATGGGCCATGCTTATCCACTAAAATAAAAACCATAAGTCTCAAGAACTGCAGAACAGATTTTATAACTTTAAAGAAATAAGTGAACAGTTTCTGAGCTGAGAATTTGGGCAAAATAATTAAAAAGAAAAAAAAAATCAAATTAAAACAATGGTTAACTATTCACCACAGGAAAAGAGTTCAAAGAGTTGAATAGACTTTCACCTTGTTTTTTCTTATAGATAACAGCTGAAATATTTGCCATGCTCAAAACATAAATGGAAGAGCTGCACTAGCAAAAATTGTAGTCTTTTATGTGGGAAGTACTGAGTGATTTGATCAACTCATGTAAAAATGGAAAACCATTAAAAGTAGGTAGCATTCACCAGAATGAAGTATGAAATAGAGGAGGCACTTGCAAGGGGATGTGATATAGAACAGTGGTGTTTGAAAAAATTCTAATATGGTGTCTGTTTTTAAGACAGGACTAAAAAGAGTTCCTGTGAATTAAGACCAGTGAACCTCACCTTGCTTCTGGGGAAATAGATTGAGAGTCTAATTAAGGATAGAATAGTTCAGCAAATGGATAAGTATAACCTAATAGGGTCAAAGCTGCACAACATCAGTAAAGGGAAGGCATGCTCCTCTAACCTGCTGAAGTGCTTTGAAAAAGTTAATAAAATAGTAGATAAAGGTGACCCAGTGAACATAATTTATTTGGATTTTCAAAAAACTCCCTATAAGGTCTTTCATAAAAGACTATTAAGGGAAAAATATAACTATGAGGTAAGGGGCAAAATCTCACAGTGGATTAAAAATTGAATAAATGATGGTGAAAAACTTGCACTGCAAGTCTTCACCTAAGAGTGTAAAGAAGTTAATAGTAGAAGGCTCTAAAGGTTCAGATTGGAGCCTGTGTTAATATAACTTTTAATGATTTGGACATTGCTTCTGCTAAAATGGACATTAAATATTGGCTAGCCGAAGTGAGAGGACAGTGAAACTAGGGGAGATTGGTTAGACTGACAGCATGTACATTTTACCGTGAAACAGTGGTATTCATTTTGTGAATTATTTTGGCTCCAGCATCATATTACATGTCAGGATTTTTCAGTGAGAATAATTTTCCTGCTCTCTGAGCAAGTCTCCAATAGGTACCTCTGCAACACCTGTGTGAAGTGATTTTCCCCCTCTAGGTGTAGGAGTAGACAGACTTACATGAGAATGAGGAATTCCCATATGCCATCACTGCACCTTTTCTGCAGGCAAACCAGGATGCATGGCTAAAAAAAGAGCTGTTTATTACAGTAAATCCTCCTTCATAAACAGTTACAGGGAACTCCAATGCCTGTTTGGTCTTGGTGGTGCATCTGTGTTTTCTGAGGTGCTGTTAACTTTATTATGGCACCGAGGAAATTACTGGCATTAGTCTACCATCATCTGGAGCCCAGAAAGTTGTAACTCACTGCCTTTTTTCTTCTCTTGAAGCTCTTACCTGCTAATTCCCAGAATTACTCCCAGAACTCTCAGTCCCATCTTTTTGTGAATTGTCTGTGGGAACTACATTCAATTTTGCATCTCTTTAAGGTATGCACATCTCTGCTGATTGGAGCCCAATGTTAAAGAAGATCAGGAACCTTTGCCTGATCAGGTTCATCGTTCATCCAGAAATGACTAAGCTATTAGGTTGTGTGGTTTTTTTTTTTTTTTTTTTTTTTTTTTTCCTGCCTTTAAATATATATATATATATATTTATTATTTTTGGCTTCATCGTCCTTTCTGCACTGCATTGAATTTTAACTCTGTAGGAATATTTGAAACATTTTCCACTGAAGGACTAAAGTAGCATTTGTTGAGACCATGACCTTATATGAAGCCTATTATGTTTATTTGATGTAAGATACTCAGTTTCTGCTATTCTCCAGGTATCATACCCATTCTGTTGAAACATTCAGGTTTTTTAAATGCTAAAAAAGTGAGAGCTAACAGCTGATGTCTCCTTCACAACTCATATGGGTCTGTATAGCTTTAGTGTAAGCACAGTGAAGAGAAACTTTTGTGTTGCTTTCAATAATTCTTTGTAAAAAGAATCTATTATACCATTTATACTGAGGCAAAAATGCAATCTCTATAAGGTGCAACATTTTGAACTATGAATAAACACAGTAGGAAAAAAGATGATTTCTTGGCAAAAGAAATGTGTGCAAATAAAATCACTAAAAATAGCATTTATCTTGATCAATAACTCATGCTTTCATTTTTTTGTGGAAAATATTAATAGAGTTCTTTAAATAAAAAAAGTTGTTTTTTTTTTTTCTTTCTCTTTTGTTGTTGCAGCCCTGTTTGTATTTACATCCAGTCATTTATTGCCCATTAAAGAAGTAATGCTATGTTAATGTAAGGGAAAAAATCAATGCTACTCAGATCAGTAGCTGTGGGGAAACAGTGCAGCAGCTGGTTTGCAAACAGCAAGCCCACATAGATCAATGAAATTACAAGCTAAATCTGCTGATGCTCACAAACTGCTCCAGCATTGTGATGTCTAACCTTTCTCAAGTTCAAGATCTCTGGCAAACCAGCAATAGCTAAATGGAAATAAAAAATAAATAAATAAATTAAAAAAAAAGAGAGAGAGAGAGAGAGAAAGGAAAAAAAAAAAAAAGAAAAAGCAAGCAAGCAAGAAACAAAGAAAGAACATAACAGTCTAGTGGAAAATTTTAGCATGATATGTAATATTCCACTTTTGAAGTTATCAGTATAACTGCACATTTGTAACAGATATAAAAGCCACTGTAATCTCCCAGTGAGCAAAGCTGCGATCTACACACTCTGGAGATTTTCTGCCTTAAGAATGTTCAAATCTGTCACATATTACCTTGAAATGTAACACTGGAGGGCTAGAGAGCACTTCAGTAATATGGTTGTTAATATGAGTTCCAGAAAATAATTTATCAATGAACAACATTCTGTGATGTGCAGTGTCTTTTATTTTCTGGCATGGTTGTAGCCTTTAAAATGGTTTGAAATTTGTTAACTTGTAAATTAAACATGCAAAATATTTGACTTGTTGAATGCAATATTCTTTTACATATTTGCCATTCATTTGCTATTTTATGGTAATGGAAGGGACCTCTCAGTATTTACCAGTATCATATGAATAACATGCCTTATAACTGATTATTTTCAGGGCAGTCCTTCCCCTATTTGTCCCAGTTTTTAAATACAGCAGAACTTTTCAGGTGTTAATCAACAAGAAGATACAGAGAACCTGCCTCTGAAGATTGCTATAAAATGGAATACATTTAAAAAAGTGGAATAGATTCCTTCCAAAGGAATTAAAAAAAAAAAAAAAAAAAAAAAAGGCATCTTGAATTTCCTTCAAATATTGACATACGTACTGGGGGAGAGGGGAATATGTACTCTGCAAATATATAATTCTTATCATCTACTAATTTCCAATTGCTTTGTGTATTGTAATTGAATGTCACATTTCAATTCTGTTCTACTATTTTGCAGGTTGTAAATTAAAAACATTGAGAGGTTGGAAACATTTTCTTTGTCTTCCAGCAAGGGCATAACAGAACAGAAAATGGAAGCCATTCCTTATTAACTGTCTTCTGTTCTTGAACTCTTGCAATATTTTAGAACCATTAACTTAATATTTTTGAACTATTACCATTCAAGAATATTCAAGATTATTTCTTCTAATGTCAATAGTTTCTTCTGGAAGAACCATTTTGGAATTTGAAATCAGTTACTTTTCTTCTCCATCTTCCCCAGATATCTAATAATGAAAAAATTAAGGGAAATTTCCTTTTTTTTTTTTTTTTTTTTTTTAATTATTATTATTATTATTATAATTTTTCTTCTCTTTTCCTAATAGTTCTTCCCAGATACAACCTGTTTCCTTCCGTTGCTGATTTTTAGGTCAATTTGTTACTGTACAGTGCTACTTAGCAGTGCTGTTAGCAGGACATTTCATGCTTTATGTGGAGAAAAACTGGTTGTGTCATAGCTGTGATAATTACTAACAAGATGAAAGTTGTCTGCATACAGTAACACTGTTGGTGTGTGAATACTGATGAAGTCTCTCTTTCTACTGCATTTATTGGCTAGGAATGAGACAGAAGTCCAGCAGAGCTTAGGAGCTGATGTTCCCAAGTTTGATCCAAGTTCAACAATGGCTGTGAGGAAACACCAGGATTTTCTCACACCTTCTTAGGTCAATGACATAGGTTTGCTCACATTCAGGATAGAGTTTCTAACAACTGTGTCTTCAGGTTCTTTGTCTTCAATGTAAGGTATTTTTCTTTTTTTTGGACCTTATTGAGAAATTGTTTGTGAAAATATTGAAACTGTTGAGACACAACTGAGCTTAAGGGAAGAGGCCTATTGATACCAGCATGGCCAGGATTTCACCAAAGGTCTTTTCTGAAACAAAATACGAATTTGTGATGAAGACTTTTGTGTTCATCAAATGTAGATGAACAACTTTCTACAATGAAAACTGTTCCCATGAAGTAACTGAGATGATGAAAGTACAAGAAGAAAATAAATGAACCTGCTCTGTGCCTATTCAGGTTTTCTTTGTCCACCACACAAGCAATACTAGTGGTTGTTTTGTTTCTCTTATTCCATGCATGTTTGGTACTCAAAGTATACACCTTGTGCATCATAAAGAAGTGTATTATTGTAGTGGAGAAACAAAAGAGATGATTGTGGAGGTGCAATTGCATTGTTCAGACCTTTTTATTATAAAAAAAAACATTTTATTATAACAAAAACTGTGTCCAGAGATCTCCAGCAATAATTCCTCTTGACTGCAATAAGTGCCTACTTTTGAGGAAGAGAAAGCTGATGAGCTGCAGGCTTCCCTGCTGCTAAATTCATCTAACAACACACTCCTGATGTTTTCTCCTTTAAAGACCAATAGGAACTTTATAGATTGGTTGGTTGCTCTTCTTTTCAGGCTCAGGTCCTGAAACTTTTGTGTTTATCTGTAAAGCAAGATGCAGTTATGTTACTAAACAGCATCAGATTTGAGCATTATTCAACTACACTATCAGGCTAGCTATGGTAATATACATAATTTTATAGAGATTTGTAACCATAATTTTCCTAAGTTACCCTAAATGTAAAGGACTTACATTTATATTTGTCTCTATAAAGATAAAAAACAAACTCCTGAAATAAGGCATTCTGAAATATCTCTGAGCTTTAAATTTGGGCTCAGACCAAACCTGAAATGTGAGGCTTTGTTTTTTCTTTTGGTCATTGTTTCTAATGGTGACCTAAATGGGAAGAGAGAAATTTAGATCTGTCTCATGATTTTTTTTTTCTAAAGAAGAAAGACCAGCTTCTTTGACAAATAGATATATGTTTGGGCGTTTCCTTCCCTTCCCTTCCCTTCCCTTCCCTTCCCTTCCCTTCCCTTCCCTTCCCTTCCCTTCCCTTCCCTTCCCTTCCCTTCCCTTCCCTTCCCTTCCCTTCCCTTCCCTTCCCTTCCCTTCCCTTCCCTTCCCTTCCCTTCCCTTCCCTTCCCTTCCCTTCCCTTCCCTTCCCTTCCCTTCCCTTCCCTTCCCTTCCCTTCCCTTCCCTTCCCTTCCCTTCCCTTCCCTTCCCTTCCCTTCCCTTCCCTTCCCTTCCCTTCCCTTCCCTTCTCTTCTTCCCCTCCAGCCTCTGTTTTTATCAGTAGTGTATATGTGCTAAGCGGGAACTAGATGAATAAGTGCTCTGGCAAAAACTATACTTTTATTATATGAGAACATTGACAGAAAGTACAAGCAGATACCATGAAAAATGCAGTTTTGATGAGAGAGCTAGGCCTCTAACCTCGAACAGAATATATGCTGGATGCTCATTTGGAAAGAACAAAATATTTCACATTCACCCACTGATTGTATGGAAAAAATAGTTATTGAGAAATAAATACATAAAATTCACATAACCTCTGTGGAATTATATGTGGAGGTATTAAATGTGTTGTCATGGTTTTGGCTGGGATAAAGTTAATTTTCTTCCCAGCATCTCACACAATGCTTTATTTTGTGTTTTCATGATGGTGATGACATACTGATGTTTTAATTGTTGCTGAGCAGTGCTCGCACAAAGCCAAGGTCTTTCCTGCTCCTGGTGCTGCCCTGCCAGCAAAGAGACTGGGGGTGAGCTAGGAGCTGGGAGAAGACACAGCCAGGACAGCTTGGCCAGGCTGGCCAAAGGGATATTCCATACCATGTGGTGTCATGCTCAGCAATAACAGCTGGGAGGAAACAAGGAGGAAGTGTAGGACATTCAGAACAATGACATTTGTCTTCCCAAGGAACCATTACATGTGATGAGCCCTGCTCTCATGGAAGTGTCTAAACACCTGCCTGCCAATGGGAAGTGGTAAATAAATTCCTTGTTCTGCTTCGATTGTGCATGCAGTTCTGGCTTTACCTAGTTATCTGTCTTTATCTCAACATGTGAGTTCTCACCCTTTTATCTTTCCAATTCTCTTCCCCATCCCACCTGGGGAGAGTGACTGAGTGTCTGTGTGGGGCCTGCCAAGGCTAAACCACAGCATATGTTTGCATAAGAACTATAAGATTTTATTTTAATTGAATACCAGTTGTACTGGTCTTAAATGACTTAAATGCCCAAAGAATACCATCGCTAATGAAGTAAGCAAAGATGCACTGGCTTTTAAAGCCTAACTATATATATGTGTGTATATCTATCTATATATTTTTTATTTATTTATTTTTTCCCGAACACTACAGAACATGTTTCTGCTCTTGATGTATGCAAAATGTATGCTAATGCTTCTTGGCTGTTTTGCCATGTTCATCACACACTCTAATGGTTTTCCATTACATTGTGACTAGCACTTGCAGAAACATCTTATAACCTTCCATGCAAGTATCAGCAGGTTGGGGAGGGGAGAGGTGCTTGGTGTGCAGCTGGGCCACTGAAGTAACTTCTCCAACTGCTCTCATTTAAAAAATTATTCTGGAGTTTGGTATTGCCTTTATATGCCATGATGGGGCCTATTTCCACTAAAGTGTGCCTCTTTTTCTCCTTGCTCCTCTGCTGGCAAAGAGCACTCAGCGGTACTTTTCTGTTATTTTCGCCAGAGTAATCTTAGGGTCTGTAATAGCTGATTTTGCAGAGACCTTTCCTTCCTGAATGTGCCTTTCCACTTACACAGAGCTGGGTTTCCATTCTGCTTCTTTGTCAATATTCTGTATTTAAAGTCATTGGTTTCAGCTTTGCTGGTGGCTCAGCAGTCTTGATCCCATGGTGAATGGGAAAAACATTACAGAAAGGGACAGCAGCATCCTTCCCATCATCAGCAAAGTTTTGTTCTGAAGCAAGGCTAATTTGCACAGAGATAAATTCAGACATAGATAAACAGAAGGATATAAAATCATTACCTTACACACTACTGGAAACAACTAAAAAATGGTGTAAGAGATGTGATGAGTTAAATATGTGCTGTAGATTTATAGCATTAGGGCTTGTTTCTCTGTCTCTGTGCACAGCCTGTCTCCCTGAAACTGGAAATTAATGTGTTGGATGGGCTGTCTTTGACATTCATTTTCATCATTCTGATGTTTAGTACTCCAAACCAACTTTCTGATAATGAAGTTCATGCTAGAAGGACACAGTGGACTTTTATACATTAGACAGTCTAATTTGTGTGCAGGACTAGTACTGCTTAGCTTATGTTTATTGTAGCAGCACTGCCAGATCTGAAATGGTTAGTGGTCTTGTCTGCATTTTCATTATGAAACTCAGTATTTTGGGGTTTAAAACTCAACTGTCGCATTTGAGTAGAGGTGCTGCTCAATACATGCTTAGTCTGCAAGAAAATAATGTTACAAATTTTACATTTGAATTGGTATTTCAATTTGATTCTTTCATTGAAATACCGCCAAAATACAAGACAACGTGAGTAAATGAGAAATGGATGTTTATAACAGATTTCCTTTCCTTTCCTTTCCTTTCCTTTCCTTTCCTTTCCTTTCCTTTCCTTTCCTTTCCTTTCCTTTCCTTTCCTTTCCTTTCCTTTCCTTTCCTTTCCTTTCCTTTCCTTTCCTTTCCTTTCCTTTCCTTTCCTTTCCTTTCCTTTCCTTTCCTTTCCTTTCCTTTTTCTTCTTCTTTTTCTTCTTCTTTTTCTTCTTCTTTTTCTTCTTCTTTTTCTTCTTCTTTTTCTTCTTCTTTTTCTTCTTCTTTTTCTTTTTTCTTTCTGCAGAGCATGAGTTCTGATGAGTCCTGAAAGTGGATTAATTGCTCCTAAAGTTTGCCAGATTGTGTATGTGTTTTATTCTATTAACATAGACATTTATTCTTGACTAGAGTAGCTGCTCTTGAGTGGGATTTGGGTGGCTTGGTAACAACAAGGTCACTTACAACTATTGCCCTATTACTGAAACATCTGTGCTCTCCTGATGATGAGCAGACATGGGCCTGTTTGGATGCCAAACAGCTCTCTGTATTTCATATGTATGAAAGTGTACCTCAGTAGCAAGTAAGCACAGGACTATGCAAAACTGGGCATCCTCAAGCATTTGCTACCTCTATCAGTCTTCAGTATGGCTTTTTCCTAACTTCACCTTAACCTTCAGAAACATTGGAAAGCCCCCATCCCCAACACAATAGACAGAACAACTTCACCTTAATTTTATTCTTAGCATCACATCCTATTTCTCATAGAGGGTTTCATGGAATTTTTTCAATGTTGTCATTATTTCTGCTCCAGGTACCTTATGGGCTGCTGCCTGTTATTTGGGCTGTGGGATGGTAAAGGTTTCCATGTGAGGCAGCTGGCCAAGTCAGGGCTACAGGCAACAAGCCAAGGCCTCTTTCTATTGTTGTCACTTTCTTTCCTCACTGGTACAAGATCTTCCTTCCTCTCAAACTGATACAGAGACTATTAGAAAATTAATCATACCTCAGGTGTCTTGGGGAATATACTTGATTGCCCAATCGTTAATGTGTGAAAATCTTACACTGGAATAATGCCATATGTCAACCTGTAGCAATATCAGGAAAATATTGACAGTGTTTCATTAATGAAATGTTGTGCTTGAATGACCTGTATGCTGAAAATCTAGGCTACATAAATTTAAAATAATGTCTCAGATATCACTTGATCTAAGGTCCCAGAATCAACACGTATGTTGTCTCTGTGGTCAGTGATTAAAAAACTGCTGTCAAAAATGCATGTCAAACACTAGAACTAAAAATCTTCTCACATCAGTATGCTGATAAAGAGGAAATTTTGTTTGTTTGTTTGTTTGTTTGTTTGTTCCCAGTGGGATCTCCCTAAATATACTGGGTACATGGACATATGTTACCAAGTTTAAGTTCATCACTGTGAATTTCTCCACTAATTATATCACGGGTGTCTTTACACTAAATTATTAAAAAAGTATTGTTTTCCAAAGATTGCTACTAATAATTTTTACCTGTGTGTCTTCATAAGTATGAAAAAGAGAAGCCATAAGAAGTCAGCATAAGAAGTGCAAATTAAACAACACAGCAGAAATATTAATTAAAAGAGATTAATTGGGTTGGGGTGGGGTGATAGAAAATGCTTTAATCCTCTGCATTGCCATGTGATGCTTGATCATTCTCAGGGCCAGGAAAACAAAGGGTTTGGAATTACAGCGTTGAGGAGGAAACACGATGTAAGCAGCACTTTCACCTAATGTTATTTCCAAAATTTCCAAAGCTAGAAAGTGTGCTTGGGTAGCTTGCTTTAAAAAGAAGAGGAGAATGTACATAGCACCAGGATCTCTCCAGAGTTTGCCAGTTCTGTCTTGTTCAGTAAACCCTTGTGGCCAGCCCCACAAAGTATCTGGCATGGTGAAATCATTAATGCAGCCCTCAACTAACGGCTATGCTTATAGAGCTTCTTTCTCATTTTTGGCCTTTCTTCTAAGTTATTTTCCCTTATTTGTAACTCTAAGTGTTTTGACACTTTCTTTGATTCTTTGATTTAAAAAAAAAAAAAGTATGCTGATTCTTTTCTCCTCTACTTTTTTTTTTTTTTTTTTTCCTCAGAGATATGATAAACATGAAGCTTTTTCTTCCCCAAGGAGAAGCAAACAATACGCATGCACGATCATTTGCATTATCGTGTCTTCCACACGAATTTTGGAGTTCACAATAATCTAGTGTGTCTTCCTTCACGACATTACAAAATCCTATCTATTGAATGGAAAGTTTTAGTGCCAGAATTTTCCAGGCAACTGCCTCTCTGCAAATAATAGCAAGCAACATGTAGAGGGTATGAAGCACATAATCTTCATAATCTTTCAATGAAATTCAAATTTGAATTAAAAAATGTTTAATACACTACAGCTGAAAAGTTGCATCAAAAATTGTGGTAAATATAATAAAAGGTTATTTATGAATTGCAGGCATTTATAAGAAGGAATCAGCCTGCTAATCAGCCATGACATTTTCTATGAAAATATTTTAACAGTTTCATCTAATTCAATGTATATTTTTTTATGGATCAATACAGCCAACTTTTTATGTAAAAAATGTTCATCATTTTCTTACTTGCAAAATTTCTGTTAGGATTTTTAAAACAAAAATGTTTCTCTGTCAGTTGTCGCTATTGCTGACACATAGCTTTGTTTCATTATCTTTTAGTGCTTCAGCTGGGATGTTCACAGTCTGGACACTAAACATTTTACATCATGGCTGAAAAGGCCATAGTGAAATTTCATGTACCTTTTTTTCCCAGGCAACTGATTTTTTTTGGAAAGTGGTGGGCACTAAAATGATTCTTCACAGCAGAGATAATTGTGAGTAAAATGTTGCTTCTGAATTACCCAGTATGATAGAAAAGCAAAGTACCATACCAAACACACAGATTAAGACTAACAATCTATCAGGGACATGACTTTCAAGAACACAAGAGATACCCTGCCGTGTCTCGATATATATATATATATATATTTATATGGAATTAAGCAAAGAGTGAAAACTTGAAGTTTGTTTTCCTCTTCCTCAGTCAAATTTGCTAAGTTTCTTTTAACCCTTCAATGCTGCCAACTGGTGTTTTGTCAGCTACAGTTTTAGGAGAATGTCAGCACATTCTTGATGATTTTAGTTTCTATGGATAAGTATAATTCTTGGTTTATTTTTTATTTATTTCCTGAAACACTGTGTATTAAATACATTCAATTTCTGCAGACTATTCATTATATTTGTTTTTGACAGAACAAGTATACTAGAGTGTGGGGCCACTTTAAGGACTGTCAAACTTCAGCCAGCTTTTAAAGGTCAAAGCCAACTGTGACACCTACAGTTCAAATGTAATTAGTTGGAGATTTACTGGGATTTTATGCCAATCTCCCAGTAGCTTAGGGGTGACATAGTATCTAACCTTTTGGGATCCCAAGAGAAGTTCAGGTGGATGTGGGGATAAACAGCAAAAAATACTAGGTAGCATGTCGTACCTTTTAGCAAGTCATCAGTCTCTTAAACTGTGCAAGCAGCAAGACTACATTCAGTATGTGTTTTTTTAAAAAGTAACCCACCAGCCTCCAACATGGCCATCTAATACAAAGTTGATGTATTTATTTGAAGCTTAGCTCATTCTGTATGTTCTTGGATCATTAAATTGAAGGACTTGTACAGTCGTGGTTTTTAATGAAGCATGTTTGAATAATTATGCTAATTTACAAAGCACTAGAATCAAATCAAGTGATCAAAGTTTTCATGATTACTACCATGTATTTGTAACCCACCCTGTCACTGATTTCTGGATAGATTCTAGCCATGGTTGCTTTTTTTTTTTTTTTTCCTCATTTATTTAGAAATTGCCATTAATCAATGCAGAATGCATCTATATCTATCTATATCTATATCTATATATCTAATCTATATCTATCTATGTATCTATATATTTTTTTAAAGACACTAGAAAAGAACCATATTTTGCCTTATGTCTCTATAGTGGACTTTGTATGAGTTTGAAGGTAATATAGCTCCAGCAGACACCAGTCTAAATACAGTCTACAATCAATACTGTATTCTGCTTTGACAGAAAGCTGAATTTTTATCTGTTAAATGTGTGAGCTTGGGGCAGCTCCGTGTCTGAAGTGGTTTAAATTTGAAATGTGATGTGCTGCAAAGAAAGTTGATTGACATCTTTGTTTATTGAAAAGTATTACATGAACAACAAAACACGGGCAGATACAGAACACGCCATTGCAAAGTGCAGCTGTGTTATTTTTCAATCCTATGAGTTCTGCCCCTTTGATGCCTGTCTGATATAATAAAACTGCAGGATATAAACCAAACAAGAATCTTATTTGATTCAATAGTCAAAAATTTGGACAAGGGTGGATCTACATATTAGTTGCGGGGTTATTATTTCAAAAGTGGTTTCATTTTTCTTTGGTTTAATGGTTCTGAATTTGAAACTAAATTAGTATATAGTTAGTAAGCAAGTTGTCTGAGGTTGCTTGAAATATTTTAAATTATGCACTAGAAGAGGAGAGAAAGGAACAGTGATGACTAATCTTAAAGCATTAAACATGCAGAATGGAGAATTAAGTTACATTTAAATTTCGTGTTAGAATAATTATGCTGTTCACTGACATTTTCCCATGTTTTATTAAATCATTATTATGTGAAGGTAAATAGAGGTTAATTCTGCTGTTATATCTTCCAATAAAGTATTATCTTTAATCTTGCATTAATAAAATAGTGGTAAATTGCACAATGGGGGTAATCACTGTACACTAATTTAGACCATTCTAAAATCTCTTCAGAATACATTGTAGTTCAAAATAGAAAACATGAAGTATAGTCTAACTTAGAGAAAGTAGAGTGCTTTTGTCTTTAAGAAATTTATAGCTACATTTCTTCAATGTGTTGACTTATTGGCAATATATATTATATACAAAAGCTCTGAGCTATGCTGTTCAGGTACAGAGTCAGTTTGTCTTTTAGTCACTGCATAAGTTTCCTTGCCTTGCATATAAGTGCCTTGCAGTAAACAGGATTAAGCAGAAGTGTTTATCTTTTACATTTTACTGTAGAGTCCTGAAAGAGAATGCTTTGGGCATTTTCCATGGTCAGCATAGAATATGCTGTGTCTTTGATTCCTGTGCATCTCTCTTCAGTGACAGACACTAACTGCTGCTCACCAAGCCACACATATCCCCAGCTCACTCAGTCTCTCCTGATATGCTACAGTCCCTTAATCATTTTTGTGGCCCTTTGTTGAAGTATGTCCATCTCCCACATGTACTGAGAAGCCCAGAACTATACCTAGTTTTCTGGAGATGTCTCATCAGGGGTGAGTAAAGCTGAAAGATCATCTCAGTTAACCTGCTGGTAATATCTGCCTAATGCAGCCCAGGATGATATTGGCCTTCTTTTCTTTGAGATTGGACTTCCAGCTCATGTTCAACTGGACCCCAAGGACTGCCAAGTTCTTTTCTGCAAAAGTCCTGCCTGTACTGGTGCATGGGGTTATTTCTCTCCAGGTTCAGAACTTTGTACATTGCCCAATTTCATGTGTTGGTACATTTCTCCAGCCTTTAGAAATTTCTTTGAATGGCAGCACAGCCATATGGTTTACCAGCCATTCCTCCTCATTTTTCTATATATTACCTGTTGAGGGTGCATTCTATCCCATTATGTAGATTATTAAGGAAGAGATACAATATTGGCCCCAGCATTGACTCCTGGGATATACCACAATTGATGGTCTCTAGATGGACTTATGTTGTTAATCACAATCCTCTGAGACCAGCATTTCAGTCAGTTTTCACTCCACCTCACAGTCCACTTATGTAGTCCATCCTTCATCAGTTTGTCAGTTTGTTGTGTTATTGGAGACAGTGTCAAAAGCTTTACTAAAGTCAAGAAAATAACATTCACCGTTCTCCCCTTGTATACCCAACCACACATCTTGCTGTAGAAAGCAATTGGGTTTGTCAGACAAGATTTCCCCTTTGTTAGGTCTAGGCTGACTACTCCCAGCTACTGTCCTTTATGTGTTTGGAAATGGTTTCAGTGATTATTTGCTCTGTTACCTTTCCAGGGACTGAGGTGAGGCTCACTAGCTGATTTCTTCCTTCTTGTCCTTCTTGAAGATTGGTGTGAAAATTTTCCTCCATTACTTAGAAACATCCCCCAGCTGCCATTACCTTTCAAAGACAGTCTGGTTTGGCCTCACAATGATATTGCCTAGGTCTTACAACACTTGTGTATGTTCAGCTTCTTTATTCTACCCTGATCCTCCTCCAGTGAGGGTAAGTCTTCCTTGTTTCAGGCTCCCATTTGTCTCAGGGAGCTGGGATTTCTGAGGGTATATCTTGCAAGTAAATCTGGAGGCAAAGAAGGCATTGAATATGTTGACTTTCTCTGTGTTCTTTGTCACTAGGTTCAAAGCTTCATTCAGCAGTAGGCCTGCATTTTCCTTTATCTTCCTTTTGGTGCTGATATGTCTGTTAGAAGTGTTTCTTGTTGCCCTTCATGACTCTCTCTAGATTTGTCTTCAGATGGTCTTTGGCTTTTCTAATGCCATGCCTGCATTGCATGCAGTGTCTCCATACTTCTCCTGATTCACCTGTCCCTGTTTCAAGTTTTTGTAGGCTTTCTTCTTATGTTTGAGGTTAGGTAGGGACTCCTTATTCAATCACACTTCCTGTCTGCTGTCTTTGCTTGATTGTTGCATTGAGTACATTGGGTACAATGGGATGTACCGTTTTTGAGCTTGGAGGAGGAGATACTTGAAAATCAGCCAGGGCTCTTGTACCAGTCCTTTCTCCAGGACTGTAACCCATGGGATTCTTCCAAGCATGTCTCTGAAGGTGTCAAAGTTTCCCCTTCTGAAGTCCAGAGTTGCAATTGTTCTTTTTGCCTTGTTCCCTCCCATCAGGGTCTTGAACTCCACCATCTCATGGTTGCTGCAGCCAGAGATTCCCTGTCTTTCAGAGCTTCAGATCTGTGACTGGTTCTTCCTCATTTGTAAATATGGGATTCAGCACATTTCATTAGCTCCTTGAGCACCTGTGTCAGTAAGTTATTATCAATACCCTCTAGAAACCTGATGGATTGCTTGTGCTATTCTATGTTGTCCTTCAAGTTGCTTCTTTCAGTTGTCTCCCTTATCAGGAGGTCTGTAGTAGTTAGTTACTACAACATTTCTTATGTTTGTTTGCCTGCTAATCCTGACCCATAAAGTCTAAGATGATTTATCATTCATGTCTAGTCAGAGTTCCACATACCCATTCTGTCATTTTACATACAGGGAATCTCCCCTTCCTTGCCATCCTGCTCTTTCCCTCCTGAAGAATCTGTATACACCTATTGTGGTCACAGTGTTCACACTGCAGTTGTGTGAGCCATCCCACAATATACATGTGATGCCTGTAAAAATTTAGTTCTGCAACTGCAGGCAGATTCCTAATTTCTCTCCCATGCTGTGTGTACTACTACATGTTAAGATGTGCATTATTGTGTGGTCTGACAAAACTTTTAAGAAAGTTTTCTCAGCCCGCAGGAAAACCAGATTTCCTAACTCAGAAAAAGACTAGTCTGTGCATGCACTTTTTTTTTTTTTTTTTTCCTTTATTCAACTTATAGGAATACCATGTCTTTATTACACTTTAAACAGCATACTTTATTTTTTAGTCATTTCACAGAATCACAGAATCACAGAATCACAGAATCACAGAATTTCTAAGTTGGAAGAAATCTCAAGATCATCGAGTCCAACCTCTACCTAACGCTAACAATCCCCACTAAACCATATCCCTAGGCTCTACGTCTAAACATCTTTTAAAGACTTCCAGGGATGGTGACTCAACCACTTCCCTGGGCAGCCTGTTCCAATGCCTAACAACCCTTTCAGTAAAGAAGTTCTTCCTAACATCTAACCTAAAACTCCCCTGGCGCAACTTTAGCCCATTCCCCCTTGTCCTGTCACCAGGCACGGGGGAGAACAGGCCAACCCCCACCTCGCTACAGCCTCCTTTAAGGTATCTGTAGAGAGCAATAAGGTCGCCCCTGAGCCTCCTTTTCTGCAGGCTGAACAAGCCCAGCTCCCTCAGCCGCTCCTCGTAGGACTTGTTCTCCAGGCCCCTCACCAGCTTTGTCGCCCTTCTCTGGACCCGCTCAAGCACCTCGATGTCTTTCTTGTAGCAAGGGGCCCAAATCTGAACACAGTACTCGAGGTGCAGCCTCACCAGAGCCAAGTACAGGGGGAAATTTATTTATTTCTACTTTATATATATATTATTACTATTTATATATATATTATTACTAGCTTTAATCTTTCTTTTTATCAAGCTACAGAATTCCCCATTGAGTTTGTCAAGTTTGCATAACAAATTTCTCCCCCCATTACCTCTTCACATTGCCTTTCCATTTTGCTAGTTTCTGCATGTGCTGTAAAGTCGTTCTCAGACCTACAAGTTAATGGTCAGTTACATTTTGCCATGAACTCTATTTCATTATCTGAAGTGTCCATACAGTTATTATTTTAAAAGCATGAATGTCAATAGATCTGTTAAAGGCATTTATGAAACAGTTTTCCTGCTGGTAAGAAAGAAAGAACTCATTTTGAAAGTGCACCTCTGAACCATGAGGAGTGGGATAATTCCTTACTTGCATGCTAGTACAGTAATATGATCAGAGTACTAGGGAAGATTTGCTATTGCATCCAGGACTAATTTCCCAGACTTTCCAGTGTGTCTTTTCAAGATAAAACTTGACTGAAAAGCACTTGGTTAGCTAATCAACGTTACTCAGCTAGGTTGCAAGAGGTCCAGTGAATCAAATTTCCAAATCAACTGTTTTTTAAAATAGCGAAATTACAGTTAAAATTTTTGAAGTACTGCTAGACTACTGTGAGTGATTATAGTTTGGTAACATGCAGTCTTAATTAGAGATGTGCAAGTTCTTTGCAACAAAAATGCAAGCATATGAGATTTATTAGGCTTATTCTCAGGCTTGAAACACAGATAGTGCATATTGAAACATTTGCTAATCGTAGTTGTTTACCTGAAATTTATCCTTGCAATGGATGAACTCCCACCATTTTATTGAACAGTACTACAACATCTAAAGATTGTAAGACACAAAGCTTTTCAAAAAAAAATGTTGGAGCTTAATGTGTTTGACCCCTCTTTTCTTTGGAACATGGGAACATGAAATTTAAATCCAAGCCCCTAAGTTCTGAACCACTTGAAAAGGAAGTACATATATGCATAGATCTCCAAGAGGTGGTATATGTAGTCCCCCTTTTTTGGTTTTGTTTTGTTTTGTTTTGTTTTGGCTGTGGGATGATTTGAAGCAAGATTTTGTTCCTTGGACATATTTTTTTGGGGCAAAGAGCCATTTCTCTTAGTGTTTTACAAGCTCTGGTGCCAGAGAGGTGGTACATAAAGTCTCAGTAAGTATTGAAAACCGTTTTTAAAGTGGAAATATTCAAAGCATGCAGGAGTCTCTAAGCATCTGTTCCAGGGACACATTAATGCATTTGAAAGGATATTAAAGCTTAGCATAGAGGGAAAAAAAGTCCTAGTGGCAAGATGTAAAACTGCTTAACAGAATTACATCCAGAACTTTGTGTATTTGATCTGAAAAAATAAATCATCTTACAGTTGCTCACATTAAAGCCTCATGTTGGTATGGGAGCTTTTAGGATCTTGGACAGGTTTCATTTTTCTGGTTCACATAAGCTGTGTGCGTATTTGTGCAACTGCTGAACCTCAGATCAGGATTGCTGGTGACCCCGTGCACTGTTTGAGGATTTGTCTAATGTGCAAATTTAAGACAATCATTATGTATAGTAAAAAAAAAAAAAAAATATCCACTATTATCCACCTTTTTCCCCAGTACCCAGTTACTTACTAATAGTGGTCATGGCTTGATTAAGAATCCTTCTCAGTTTAATGTTTCCAATTAACTTGCATGGTTTTGTGGCTGACTTGATGGCCTAGATAAAGCACAGGCTCTTCTGAAAGTGGCACCAAACTTGGACTAAGGGATAAGGGAATCCTTGAGCTTGAGTTCAGCTTTACCTACTCATGGATTAGGACTGTCATTCAGACTTGAGTAACAATAAATTCTATTTAGGGTGAGGATCGGATTACAGAAATGTGGAACACTGACAGAGTGAAGGCATCTTGCTGCAAATGTAGTGGGTGAAGACTTGCTGTGGGCTCACGCCGTAGGTAGTCTCCAATTGATAGATCTGAAAGAAGGTGAAGGGCTGGTGAGATTCTGGGTGAAGAGAAACACAGGCCATATCTAGCACATTCCTCAGCTGGGCATTGGGCTGTTGCCTGCAGAAACAGGAAATTCCTTAACATGTTATTAACGTGTGTCCTCTGATTTAGGGTTGATTTTAGTGTAAAAAAAAAAATTAAAAAAAAAAATATGAAGGACTGAAGGACGGGAGGTTACCAAAAGAAAAAGCAACTTTATCTTGGACCTTCTGCTGTCTTGGGCCTCATGATATCTTAGAGACTACTGTGAATGTAGTGGCAAGGAGACTAATGTGTTATGGATAAAAAACATAAATTTTTTATTTTTTTTTTGTTAAGCCAAGGAAACATGGATACTTTGAAAAGGCAATCTCTTGTATTACATGAAATAAATATGACAAATAAAAAGGAAAGAGCAAACTGATTAATACTAAGAGCATGTGGAATTTAAGTGGAATTTATAAATATCTTTGCATGTTCAACACCCAGTCCTGCACAGGGCATGTTAATGCTTGTCACAGAATTTGAAATTCATCTAATCAGAATGGAGCCTTTGAGATGTTTCACACCTGCAAATGTATCAAGTGGCTAAACCTTAATCTTTAACCGTAATATGACCTACCTATCTTGTTACTGCACATTTGCTACAAGAATACTTGCATGGACAAAAATATGATTTCTGTTGCATGTAACTAAAGTTAAAATGTGTGTTACATACAAATGTAGTATCTTACTTGGATTATTGTTTACATTTATTCTTAATAATTCTCTAATTCTTGAGAGTCATCACGCAGCACTTGCAGGGCAAGCAGGCGATCAGGCCCAGTCAGCATAGGTTTATGAAAGGCAGATCCTGCTTGACGAACCTGATCTCCTTCTATGACAAAGTGACACACTGGGTGGATGAGGGAAAGGCTGTGGATGTGGTCTACCTTGACTTCAGCAAGGCTTTTGACACCGTCTCCCACAGCATTCTCCTCAAGAAACTGGCTGCTCTTGACTTGGACTGGCGCACGCTTCGTTGGGTTAGAAACTGGCTGGATAGCTGGGCCCAAAGAGTCGTGGTAAATGGAGTCGAGTCCAGTTGGAGGCCAGTCACTAGTGGCGTTCCCCCGGGCTTGGTGCTGGGGCCGGTCCTCTTTAATATCTTCATCGATGATCTGGACGAGGGCATTGAGTGCACCCTCAGTAAGTTTGCAGATAACACCAAGCTATGCGCGTGTGTCGATCTGCTTGAGGGTAGGAAGGCTCTGCAGGAGGATTTGGATAGGCTGCACCGATGGGCTGAGGTCAACAGCATGAAGTTTAACAAGGCCAAGTGCCAGGTCCTGCACCTGGGACACAACAACCCCAAGCTGAGCTACAGGCTGGGAGATGAGTGGCTGGAGAGCTGCCAGGCAGAGAAGGACCTGGGAGTGATGGTGGATAGTCGACTGAATATGAGCCAGCAGTGTGCTCAGGTGGCCAAGAAGGCCAACAGCATCCTGGCTTGCATAAGAAACAGTGTGGCCAGCAGGGCTAGGGAGGTGATAGTCCCCCTGTACTCACCTCTGGTGAGGCTGCACCTCGAGTACTGTGTTCAGTTTTGGGCCCATCGCTACAAGAAGGACATCGAGGTGCTTGAGCGGGTCCAGAGGAGGGCGACGAAGCTGGTGAGGGGCCTGGAGAACAAGTCCTATGAGGAGCGGCTGAGGGAGCTGGGCTTGTTCAGCCTGGAGAAAAGGAGGCTCAGGGGTGACCTTAATTCTCTTTACAGATACCTTAAAGGAGGCTGTAGCGAGGTGGGGGTTGGTCCCCCCATGTGCCTGGTGACAGGACGAGGGGGAATGGGCTAAAGTTGCGCCAGGGGCGTTTTAGGCTGGATGTTAGGAAGAACTTCTTTACTGAAAGGGTTGTTAGGCATTGGAACAGGCTGCCCAGGGAAGTGGTTGAGTCACCATCCCTGGAAGTCTTTAAAAGACGTTTAGATGTAGAGCTTAGGGATATGGTTTAGTGGGGATTGTTAGCGTTAGGTAGAGGTTGGACTCGATGATCTTGAGGTCTCTTCCAACCTAGAAATTCTGTGATTCTGTGATTAATTCAGCATAATATTTAGTATCAACAGTTTAAGTGAGGACACCAACATTTCCATTTCAATACATCATATTTTTTTCCAAAGATGAATTGATAATATTGTATTTATAAATCTCATGTTTTCAATAAACAGGAAAAGAAATATTTCTGTAGGTAGATGAAAAACAATTATTAAAACTCTTTTCTGTTTTAGACAATGAGAAATCTGTAACTACCTAAATGCTTCTGAGTGCTGCTTCTGAATGCTTAATGTTGACTGTTTTAATGATGATTGTTCAGTACCCATACAAATGTTTTGTCACCAAGTAATATATTGTTTGTGTGTGTTGCTATGATCATCAGTCAGAGAGGTAGGTAGGGACAGGCTGCTGTTAAAACACAGAACATCCAAAAAGAAATTCACCACAGACAGTAATGAACATACACCTACTTTATTTGACTTCAGGTAAATTTGTTTTTCTATATATAATAGTGTCATTCAATATATCTCACATGCATTCTACTGTACAGGTACAGTTTAAGACAAAATATGTAATAACAAGTCTTACTGTTGCAACGTATCTTACTTAAAAATATTCCTAAAAATAATTCAGAAGAAAGCAGAGCAGAGCAAACTTTTGAGATCTATGTACACATGCCTGGACTGAAACAATTGCATATGTTTAATGTTTCTAGTGATTAAAACAGATCTCCAAGTTCACCACTGCATTTCTAGAGCAAATCAGTAAGGATTTAATGAAAATATTTGTCCTCAATTGTCTCAGATTCTAACCGATCCAGATTCTAGATACCAGTATTGTGCACCCAGACTCCACCCAGATAAATCACTAGCTGAAGTTATATAACAAGATATAGAGGCCAATGAGGAAATTTAGGCATTGGAACAGGTTGCCCAGGGAGTTGGTGGACTCACCATCCCTGGGAGTGTTTAAGGAAAGGTTGTACATGGTACTTAGGGACATGGTTTAGTGGGTGATATTTGTGGCAGGGGGATGATTGTACCAGATGAACTTGGAGGTCTTTTCTAGCCCTACTGATTTTATGATTCTATGGTTCCATGAAACTTTTTTCTAAGCAGCAAAAAATTATATGCACATATATGCATATATGCACATTTGCATTTAAAAATGGGCACATGCATCTGAATACAACTCACAAATATATGTTATACACAATTATATGTTTTGTATACAAATATATATGGTATTTAAACATTTATACAAATGTATAGGTATTTAATACGTTTTCACAGAAAATTGAAGTAACTTCCATTAGTTAATCAGCAATTGAAATTAATGAGCTGTTCTACATTTGGAATACACAGAAAGTTTAATAATTTTGTAGGTTGGAGATCTAGGATTCCTCAGAATGTTGACTATTCAACTACTTAGGACAGTAAACAGAAATTTGATGTAGTTGTATAAAAATATGCATATTTATTTTATCCTTTTTAGTGAGGCAAAGACACTGTGGTCCCCAAAGGAGATTTCTTTCCTTGTATGTTCAACTATTTTTGGCATTCCTCAGTGGTACACCAAAAAGGAGCATTATTTTATCTCTGTGGGGGCCTGTTAATTTCTTGCACTGTGGACTTCTGTGAATAGTGTTCACAATATATTAGAAAATGGAGGTTAATTTTTACAGTAAAAGGTTGAAATGTTGAACTGCCCTACTGTGGCAGTGTGAAGCATCCCACAGATAACTGTGGGGAATTGAACTAGGAGCTGTACAAAGTAGAATACTATTTACTATTTTAATTGTGGACAAAAACACTTTCTTGAAATCTAAGATGTCCCTTAAAATAGAAATAGGATAATATTTAAAAATGCTGTCTAATGTATTTCAGGTCCTTAATTTAATATTTTATTTTCAGATTTGTGTACATTCAAAATAAAAGCAATTGTCAGCTGAAATTTAATGATAGAATCCAGGTTGATGTCTATTCACGACATCACTGTATTTCCACTGCTTGTAAACAGCTCTTGGTGCACAAAATGTCACAGAATTTGAATAACCAGAAAAAATAAAAAAAGAAAAGAAAAAAAAAAAAAAAGAGAGAGAGAGAGAATTCATGAAATTCATGTTGCCATTGCTCCAAATATTACACAGTGCTTATGCAGTTGATGCAGCTGGTGGGATTTGACTTAGTGACAACCTGGCACAGATGAAAGGCATGAATGGGACTTCTTTTCACTCTCTCCTTCTCCTTCTCCCCCAGTCATAGTGAAGTTTAGAATAGTACAGAGGAGAAGAAAAAAGACTGGGGTTATGATGGGTACATCAACTGAGAAAGAAAAGAACATTTTAGTTTGAGAAAGAAGAAGAACCCCTTCAGAACATTGGAAGCATATCTTTATTGCCTTCAGAGGTTTTTATTGAATACTACATGTTTACTACATGATCCTGTCAACTGTTTACTCACTCTGACAATGACTTTTCTTCCTGTGAGGGTCATACCCCAAGGGACTGAAAGACACTGTTCTTATAGTCTCGACTAATAGACTTATTACTGGATCCAGGACTGCAGGCATTTTCTCCCCCAATATCCTTTTTCAATTTAGGAAGAACATATCCATTATAAAGCTCAAGGCAAATATCTAGATATATTCAGATCTACATGTGTCTGTAGCAGAAGACCTGGCTAGGTGATTGCAAGGGGAGCCAGGAAAGCCAGGAGCCAGGAAAGCATGTCTTGGAGTCCAGACTTCTTGATGGAATGAGGTACAGTCCCAGCACCTCATCAGTCTAATATACTGGGCCAGAGAGAAGTCATTGAGACATCACAACGGGCAATTACAAACTGGCTTCTGGAACAACAGAAACAGAAAAATGCAAAACACCTGATGTCTATTTTAAACTGGCAAATTGCAGGATGCATTTGCAACTAAAGTGGATATTTGATTCTGAATTGTCTTTCTTAGTTGATTTTTACTTGGTCAAATATTTTTTTTGGCTGAAAATGGCGTGAACTTAAGTCTAGAAATGAAGGAAATCTTTCATTTCCTTAGTCACTTTTAAAAAATGTTGATAGTGAGATTTTTTCTCTTGAAAATTTATTATAATCTTGGGCAACTTTACAGAGTTGGGAACCAGTGCAAATTTGGTAGTAGAATAGCCCTTAACATCCAGGTGTGTCTTTCATTAGTCCTGTTAAAAGCTATCTTGATATGGCTGAGTTATGAGGCTCTAAGGATGCATTCTTTAAACGCGCGTGTTGATCCTGAACTAATCATTTTCCTTATTAATCTCTTGAAACTCCATTTGGGTCCACAAGTTAGCTAAGCTAAGCAGAGATTCATATTCAGTGCATGCTTTCATGATATCCTTTTGGTTCTGGCTTGTGTAACTTAAGTGTATTCTTTCTTTTCCCACTTCTTCTGAATGTGTCTATAAACTGGTGACAGCCATGTCACCATGTTGTGATGATGACATCACTCTTGTGATTTCACGGAGTTATGTAATAAATTTCCTTTATTATGTACCTTCTGACTCCCTTAGCTGTCTTCTTCTTACTTGTTTGTCTCAAATGAGAAATGTGGAAGAAATAAAATATAGAAATGTTTCCTCAGTAATATTACATGATGAAAAATAAGCAAAATTTCTGTCTGGACAAGTGTCAGGTTTAAGGTTGAATACCTTGTAGCCAGATATTAGCTGGATATAAAAATGTAGATAATTAATCAGTATAAATGTGCATTTCTCTTGAATCTTGTTTAAATGGACTAGTAGAAAGTGTGACCCAGATGTCCAGGTATCATTCAGAAAAAAGTCTGAAATTTTCCTTTTGGTCGAACTTTTTCTCTATCCTTGGAATATTACAAGATATTAGGCATTATAATAATAGTATCTTACATAAAAAATATTTATGTCACTTTAGAAATATTTATAAAATGTCATAGTTCTATCTGTGACTCTGGGACACTTAGAGAAAGACAAAAATAATTGTCACTGGCTTCTTAAGAATTGTAACTACCTTAAAATGATTTTTAAAGATATTTAAAGATTAAAAAATACATATATCTACAGAAAGCCACTAATGTTTGCCATTTCCATGTTACTTGGGAAAAATATGTTATTCAGGCCTAAAGGCATGAACCCCTATGACCTGGGGTTCTGGTTACATACCCTTTCTAATTACATGTATTTGTGAGAAGTGTGCTCACCAGAAAACTTAGTCAGTGATTAGTTTTTATGTGTTGTTTCAATCGTTTAGTAAAAATTTAGTTAACTGAAACCCTGAAACCCTGTTTAAAATATATTTAAAAAAAATAGCAGCTCTTTGACTTGGAACTCACCATCATTTTCTCAAAACCGTCAGGAGCTGTTAATATATTGATGAACATGTGGTGACAACATTAGCTATAAAATCCCTTTGAGAGTTGCTGGAAAAAAAGAGATCTCCAGATTCAAGTAAAACTTACTGCTTTGTTAGCCCACCATGAGGAATTCCTGATTCCCACCTGTCTGCTGTGTTTAAATATTATAACTCAAATATGCTTACATAAAAGCTTATTGATTGGAAGAATCACTTGCTTTTTGTGCATTAGTTAATCAGGCTGCTGTTTTGAAATCTGTCCAGGAACCCACAGTGGAACCTTTCCTAATCCATCTGTTTAAGTCTCAAATGGCTTCACTGCTCCACTCACTTACCAGCACTGCTGGAATGTTAGTGCTTTATGATTAAAGGATATTGTTGTTCTTTTCATCCATCATCCTGGAGTTTGCTATTAATAATACAATTTTCCCTTTCCTTTCCTTTTTCTTTACCTTTCTTTCCTTCCCCTTTCCTCTCCCTTTCCTTTCCTTAGCTTAATCTCTTAGCTCAGAGTTCTACTTAGATTTTCTGTTCCTCTCTGTCTTGTTTTTCTTGATTTCCTTTATTCAGATAGGTCATTTTTAGCAACTTAAGTTAGATGGGCAAATAAATAAAACACATCAATGCTTCCTGGAAAAGCTGCACTGCTTTCAGTATTTGAAAAATGAATAGGAAAGAGACAAAGGAAAATTAAGCTAAAATGTGAGAGAGAGAAAGGTAGAGTTATAATAGAAGACACCATATTGTACACAACTCTGTGACTCCAGAGATATGTATGAATTATTGTTTCATACTTATAGTAATACCTAAAACTTTTTTTTTTTTTAATTATTATTATTATCTTTTTGAGATTAAAGTATATTATGGGGAAAAACCTTATGTTTAATTTCTATTTTTCTATCGAAGTATACTACATTAATGAAAATATGACTCCTGTTCTGTGAAATAACTAGGCTGTATTTGAATATAATTGCTGTTCAGTGATATTTCAAATAAAACAACAAAACCTTTTGGCTTTTCTATCTCTTTCTAAAAAAGGCGAATTAACATGAAAAAAAAAAAAACAAAGCTTTTTTTTTTTTTTTTTTTTCCTTTATTAGTGGATAAAGAGTCATAGATATAGAAAGAGAGTTATTAGTCAGGCTGTTGAGAAAGATCTGATACCAGCTCTGGTCACAGGGGAAAAGAGTCGTCTTGAGAACATTTCTTTCTGGGACAGGAAACGGACCAAGCAAAGCCCTGAGAAAATGCCGCAGCACTTCATATTCAATCCACAGCCTTATAAAGAGATGAAAAATGTGCCTTGTCCAAGGTTTTAACTCAGCACCCAGTGGCAAAAATAAAACGTGAGCTTGGGACCAGGTCTCTTTGAAGCTGAATTTTTTATTAAAAAAAACAAAAAACAAAAACAAACAAACAAACAAACAAACAAACAAAAACCAAACAAAAAACACAACAACAACAACAACAAAACAAACAAACAAAAACCCCTCTGCAACAGGCCTCTGGTGGTTACAGGTATTGATCGCCAGAAAGTAATCTGTTCAGGTTTGGGGGCATGCCAGACTGAATCCTGGAGTACATTCCTTCCTCTGCAAGGACATGTTGAGCTTTTCATATTGTCCACACCGGCTCACTTGTCAGCTGTCTAGCTTCTTTTTCATCACTGATTTCCCTCTTTGTGGGGAACATATAATTAAATCTCCTTAATAAATAGATAAATAAATAAATAAATAAAGTATACATTGCTAATCTAGAATTTTCTGTGGGTGCCAAAGGTTATTTTACCCCATTTTTTTAACCCTCATTTTTCTTCTATAATCATTATTTGATTCCCCCTGGCTGCCTGCTACTTATTTGTAGTAGTACCATTCATCCATTGAGACCTTTCCATCTGTCACACAGCTTTGCTTTTTCTCCCCAGAAGCTTTCTTCTCCTACTGTGCCATGCTTGATTTTTTGGGTTTAGTTGCATGTTTATATGCTCTTTTTAGTATTTTTAAAAATGCTTCAGTATTCAGAACAAATAAAACAAGAAGAGAAAAAAAAAATAAAGCTAGCACATGAGAGGCTCAAATCTAACATTATGCACAGAGACAGGATGAGGAGACTGAGATTCCTGATGAATTAAGGAATCAACAAATATAGCCAATGCATAACTGGCGGCCAGATCCTGTTCTTTCTGAGTTATTGTTGTTACCTTCAAAAGCTTTCCTCTTTTGCGTTAGATAGATACATGATGTGAGGAAATGTTGCATTCCCTTTGCTGTACTGCTTTCCTTTGGTGTATTGATTATAAAGAATTTCTGAAGGAATCCAAACATACTGCAGTACAATATTGTGATTGCTTAAAGGAAAGAATGATTTAAAGAGACAAACAATTCCTTACTAAAACAAGACCAGAGTTATATCTTACATTTAATATGAAATGAGAAACTTTTGCATACAGAGGTTGAATATTAAAAAAAAAAACACACTTGTTAGGGTCTCCCTGGTGAAATTCTGGAGGGGCTAAATCTGACAGCAAATCTTCAGAGGGACTGGGATTGCTCTATGCATCTTCAAACGATATATTTAATTGTGACTGTGAACTAATATGGGATGTTCACATTTTAGGGAGAAATGTGTCAAGTATAACTTAGCTCTTTTTGTGAGCAAAACAAGAAGATTTTACATCTCCTCTGCATATCTACCTTGCAATTGACTCAAAATCTCTAGTCCTGTGCTTTGGAGATCTCACAAAATTACATACTTCCAAAATTTGAGTCTCTCTTAGTTTTCTTTTCTTTTTCTCTTACACTTCTCATTATATCTTCTCATGACCTTTGTTTCAAAAGTTTCTGCAAGTCTACCATGAAGCTTAGGGTTAGTAAGTAAGTTTATGATATTCTGGAAAGTTCTTTTTTTTTTTTTTTTTTTTCTTTTTCAGTAGAAATAACTTCACTATTTATAAAATTACTTCTGTGGCTTTATGGGAAGTATTGATAGTCTCCAAATTGTGTGTCTGTCTTGATTTGAATGGCAATGCCCAGACAGTTACTTTGCTACCAGCTTTTTTTGTACTGTCCTGAAAATGAATGGGAGAAAAAAAAATAAGAGCTTGAACACTTCTGCAGGTGTCTAGAAATGGATGTATTTTACAAAAAAATCTTATCTATTAAGTGTTTTTCCTGTGAAAGTAAACATCATTCAGACTCAACTGGAAGGGAACCGAAAGGCAAAAGGTAAACATCTTCTTCAGTCCATCCTAACCACTGAAAACTTTTCCATGCTTCTCAAGAACAAATGATTGAAAAACAAACAGGGTGAAAGTGCTTTATAAATATGTTGCTTCAAATGTTATGGACGCAGCGCAGGATCATTTTATACCTATGTCATTTACATTTGTCTTACCTGCTCTGAAAGAGCCCCAGTTGGAGAAATTTACTTATTGCCCAAGGAATCTTATCTAGTGATTCATTACATTTACCTTTTGTTGTAGAAGACTAAATCTATTGCTTCCTATTATACCCGAAATAGAATTGGCAAATAGATTATTCTCTTCCACATTGTACTTCCTTTAGTTTAAGGTTAAACATCCCCATTTTTTCAGGCTTTCTTCCTGGGCCTGATGGTTCTCACCATGCTCCACCTGATCCATTTCTTTCCAAAATGAGGGCTCAAGAGGTACATAAAATCTTCAGACAACACTTTCTGTTAGATAGAAAGATTATTTAACCCGCATTGCAAGTGTTGATATTTTTCTTCTTTTAGCCACGTCACATTTGATGTTTGTTAATAGTGTAAGAAGTCTTTTCTTAAATTTTATTAACTCATTTCCTCATGTTAACTGGAAAGCAAACAGTAAACTTGGGTGGCAGTCTTAGAAATGTGATGATGAAAGCAGGGAGGCAAGGGCCTTGCAACTACGAAACTATTTATAACTATATATAACTTGCAACCATATCAGTGTTTTGTTCCCATATATGTGAACTTAATGAAATGGAGAGGACAAAAGGGTAAATTGTGGCTATTGCTTAATATAAAACAAGAGTATGATGTTACTTCATACTCTTGTATGAATGGTAATTCATACCATTGAAGAGGGCAAGATGTATGAGGAGCAGCTGAAGTCCCTGGGTTTGTTCAGCCCAGAGCAGAGCAGGCTGAGGGGAGGCCTCATGGCAGCCTGCAGCTCCCTCACGAGGGGAGCGGAGGGGCAGGTGCTGAGCTCTGCTCTCTGGGGACAGCGACAGGACCCGAGGGAATGGCATGGAGCTGGAACAGGGGAGGGTCAGGCTGGAGGTTAGGAAAAGGTTCTGCACCCAGAGGTGGTTTGGCACTAGGACAGGCTCCCCAGGACAGTGGGCATGGCACCGAGACTGCTGGAGTCCAAGAATTTGGACAATGCTCAGACACATGGTCTGATGTTTTGTGTGATCCTTTGGAGACCCAGGAGTTGGACTCAATGATCCTTGTGTGTCCCTTCTAACTCAGATGTTCTATGATTCTATGATTTCACTGTGCAGTGGGCTTCTATAGTCTTGTCACAAACAGGAAAAAAAAAAAATAAAGAGAACTCAGCAGCCATACTAGCTGTACAGGTCTATTTATTTATTTATTTATTTATTTATTCATACAGAATTTAACAACTCTAAATCTGCACTAATGTCTGAATGTGACCCAAGTGATGGCAATGGTCTTCAGGGAGAAGTCTGGACACAGGACTGTATCATCAAGTGTATGACTAAGCAGATTTTTTTCATGAGGGAGGATTTTCCAAGTTATTATTTTCTTTCCATATGAGCACATACATCCTTCATTCATGAGACTAATTTGAAAATCTGACTCTGCCTTTGTGTCTAACACTTTTTGTCTCTTTCTCCTACAATGAATGTAGGTGGCATTACTTAACTAAAAAGAAAAAAATTAAACCTACTGCCTGTTTTTCTCTTCCTCCTTTACACCATCACTTTAAGACTTCAGAGCCATAGACCAGAGTGCTTGTGTTAAATGAATATATTTGACAGGAGTTAAGTCTTTTGGGCATTGCAATAGGTTTTCCTCATCTTGGCATGTGAATACTGAGAGTATACTTTGACACCAGCAGCAGAGGATGTGAGCACAGCAACTTTCAGGGCATCAGAAATGTCAGCATAAGGAAAAATCAGCAAAAGTAGACAGTGTTGAGGTAATTTTCCCACACCATGCCATGAATTTAGCCAACTCCTGCCTCTGTGAATTCTGGGCTGACAGAGTTTCCCTCTTTGTTGTTAAATATCACATAAAGTGTTCTGTCAGCATCAAGACTTGTTCAGTCCCCTTATGTAGTAAAATAAAAATATAATCCTTATGCCCATGTTTGAAATTTGAGCATAAGTTAAGGGGGAAAAAAATAAATAAAAGAATAAACCTTACCAACAGGCTAAGACAGCATTTTGGAGGTTCATTTTTCAGAACATCATGTAGTCAGTGCTGTCGAGAAGAGCTGAAGGCGAAAGATATGTAGGGCACAAGTACTAAAAATTGAAAATCTTACTCCCATTAAAATGCATGGGATTTCTGCCAGTTGCCATAGACATCAGTGGCAACAGCATCCTGCTATTTTTTATGTGTTTTTACTTTCTGCTTTCCACTTTTTTTTTTTTTAATTTATTTTTGAATCCTGAGAAAATGAAGTAAAACACACATTACTAGAATGGTTTCCATGGTTTATATCTCAGATTTCTCAATGTTATTGGGTTTACAATTATTTACTTGTGCTCTAGATTTCATTGTGAATCTTAGAGCCTACTGTCAGGACAAATCTGGATTACAGTTGGGTTAGAGAGATCTGATCCCATGAGTACTGATAAATGTGGTTATTGTTCCAAGTTCTTCTGCGCCCAGATGGGTTTTTGTTAAGGTACTTAAGGGCAAATGTTTTGGAAAGGCTGCATTCTCTTTCACTTGGAACAAACATCAGACAGGAAAGTGAAAGCTCTGAATCACCAAAGAGAGCTTCCAATTTTAGCATGGGTTTGATTTTTTTTTTTTTTTTTTTCTGCACCTGAACAGCTTTATGCATTACTGGGGAAGTACAACCACAATAATTTTCTTTGCACAGGATCATTATTTTTGCTTTTCTTGTTCTGTTTTGAATTTCCATCTTCTTCTTTAAGTGAGGTTTTGCATGGAATCATGATGTAATATTGCTACTTAGCAGTGTGCCATGGTCTCTTCTATGGGGAATTAACAATGCACACTTGAAGTGAAGGGAATCACTGCATGGAGGCAAATGCCTAAGAAAGAGTAGAAGCTAGAAGCAACAAAGAGCTGTGAAGCCTGTTTCTGAAGGGATTTTTCACCCTTTCATGTCCAATAATTGTCAGTAAGTCAGATTTACTACTTCTTCTTTACTTGTTTCAGCTGCAGAGATGTGCACAGAGATTCTCCTCCATCCTCAGTTCCAGTTGCCACCTGTGAGACTGATGGACACTCAAAGAGTTTCCCGTCTCTCACAATTTGTCACAGCCGCTTACCAAGAGCAAGGTTGGGAAGCTGTATGTGAGGCTCTTGGTATCAACAATATTCTGCTTGGCTTTTTGGGAATTCCTGGGTGTTTTCCCAACTCTGCTTTTTGTTTTCTAACCTCTGTTTCTTTATGGCCTTATTCTGGAAATGTATTGACTGAGGTGTCATGAAACACAAATACCTTGAGCCTATGAAAAGTAGTCAAAATTTAGAGATGGGAATGATTTTCCCGGTGTAGAAAGAAGCTACTTAGTGTATTTTTCATGGGTGTCTGTCTCCATTACATTGCCCAGAGATCAATCTTATTTGGATTTGTCAAAATAAAAATGTCCTCCTATAAAGAAAGGGGAATTATGAGTTTCTCATTACAATCTTCTTTTGGTTGATGTTGTTCTGCATGTCCCAAATAAGAAGAACAATTTCTAGGCAAAATGTAACACAACTTATTTTCATTTATGGGATAGCATTTTTAATGTTCAAAAAGGCCTTGCCATATACCTTCTTATAATTTTGATCTCTAAAGTAAATGTCATGATTTTTCTCACTAATGTGGTTAAAAATTTGTGGTGCATGGCTTTATTGTGTGGATTGATTAAAGAAAACAAAACAAAACAAAACAAAAAAACTAGATAACATTCCCAGAAAACATAATTTTCTGAAAGTATGATATATTTCTGCACTTCATAAATACAGGATCAACCCTGGGAAGTAAATACAATGTAATTATTATTGATGTTTTATACAATGTTCAGCATCTTAAAATGATAATCCAGGTTTAAATCTCTGTATAAACTAAAGTAGTCTGAGTAATTTCACCTTAATTACTGTGGCTTTTGTTTGTGTAACAACCTATGCTAGTGTTTTTCTTTTTTTTTTCTTTTTCTAAGAAATTAAATATACTGAGTAAAACAAACTGCAAGCACACAATTTAAGAATGATTAACACAGACCTTGCAGAACTTCTCAATTTCTTCTTGCACGAAAAGGTCTGCAGAGAAGTCTGTGGGATCAGACCTGAATGGTAGGTTAGTGTAGGATGTGTGGAAAACTGTGAACCTTATTGCGGTCCTTTCTCATGGTAAATTGTTGGTATCATTTCTGATGAATTAAAGGATACCTTAAGCCTGTCTGCTTTTAATGTAATCAGTTTTCAGAATGCATTTTCAGGTTATGGCAAGAAATGACTCGACCATTTACCCCTCCAGACTGCTCCCTGCCCCTCCCCCCACCCCTTTTTTTTTTTTTTTTTTTTTTTTTTTTTTTCCTCTGTCACTGGTAAAACTGTATATAGGTTTTCTGGGAAAATACATCATCCAGTGCTTCCCCACATCTTTCCTTGAAGTATTTCTTTTGTCTGTCTCCATTACACTGGTGTGCAGTGACACAATGTTTCTGCACAGTGGGAGCTTGCAATCTCTGAAGAGGCTTTCCAGCATTGCTTTTTAGACTGAAATCATTACAATCTTCAATAGCTAGTTGGATTTGAAAAACTAGTACATTATTATTCTCAGGACTGTCTGGATGTAAAAAGAGGCTATTTTCCTGCTTCCTTTTATATATATATATATATTTATTTATTTATTTATTTATTGGTCCCTGGATACACATTACCCTTACACCTAACTTCAGTTTGTTTAGATCTCAATTGGATCTCCAATTCAGATATCTTGTGCTATATGTGTTTTTCCTTTATGTAGGGTTTTACATTTTAAATGAGAACACTGTCAGAGATTAATATTTTGGTTTTACTCAATGTTTTTGAGTTGCATATCTTTTTTCATACATGTAATTTTTATAGCTATTTTTATAACTAACAGTGTAACGTATTTTACAGTATGTTACAATAAATATTATGATGTGTAATGAAACAGATGTTTGATTATATGTCTGTGGTTTTAAAATGTCAAGTTGCATAGCTTCATAGGGCATTCAAGTTATCTTGAATAGTCTGCTATCCTGTAAATCCCAAACTGTATCAGGTGCACCAGTACAACATTATCCAGATCCCAGGGACTTCAGTTAGGTTAATTCCTCATGGGACAAAGCTGCCATTTCCTCTGGTGAGAGGAGGAGATCAGGATTCTGCCAGCACCTGAGGACTTTTCAGTGAGTGAAAATTGATTAGGAAAGACTTGCCCAGACAATGCTGTCTGTACTCTGCTGCCCTTACTATAGAAAAAATGATCCAGGCTCCCAGTGAACTGACAAGAAAGGAAACTCCTTCCTAACCCTAAGCCTGGTGTGTGTTTGACCCTGGACAAGTGAGCAAGTGATGATCAAACACCTAGGAAAGTAAAAGGAATTAAAAAGATACAGCACCACAACATCACAGAGAATATGTATTTCAACCTTGTTTCCCTTTTAAAACAAATAACAACTCCTCCCCACCCCTCATTTCCTTTTGTATTGTTTAAAGATTATAATGCAACGAAATAAAACAAAACAAAACAAAACAAAAACACTTTAAAGAGTCCTGTTATAGATATTTCCAAAATGTGTAAAATAGAAAAAAAAATGTGAATTGTTATTCTGCATATATAACAAGGCAAGCTCACATATAATCTGTGCATACAGTCTTGATTTAATACATTTTACAAGATTAATTTCTGAAATTCAGTGGAATGGATGATGCTTTTGGAAAACCAATATGAGAAAATTTAGACAAAGCCTTTTCAGACTCTGAAACTCTGCAAGAATTCCTTGGTTTGTCTGAAGGCATCAGGATTTTTAACCAGCTTTATGTTGGCCTTACCTGAAGAGGTTCTGGAGCAAGCTACAGATCTCTAAATAGCTTTTATTATATAATGTATATATAATATATATATTTTATTATATATAGTCACCGCATCAGTCATCATGATGTTCAGCAAATTTTTGGTTTAATGGGACACTTAGCTGCACCCAAACTGAAGAAAAATCAGGCAAAAATTCCTGCAACAGTTTTTTGAAACCAGCTAAAATTCCTGTGATGCTCTCATTGCCATTGGGTAATATAAAATATGTTGGTATATGGAGCTATTTTATTGCTGGGCATCAGTTTGATCCCTAAAAGACCTAGAGGTGTCTTAAACTAAGAGAAGCAGTGAACAGGATAATTTTTTTTATCATCTTTTGACTCAGGCCCAAGCAAAGATGAGCAAAACAGAGCATTTTCTATGAAAATGGCAAAGTAGATTTTTGCTCAGCTTTCTGCAGGACCAAGACATCTGTTGCATGTATTGATAAGTACTTTATTGTGTTTGTGCAGTTTGCCAAGCATCAGTACCATCTTTCGTGTTTGCATTCAGTCTGTGCTGTGGAAGTGTCTGTCTAATGTATTTGAACTTTGAAATTCAAAATAATGATTCATTTTGCCAGGAACATTGCTGAGCCAGAGTCATTGCAAAGAACTGATCCTATAGCTCAGTACAACTAAACATCTATAAGACAATCATCTTGAGGCCCTTTGAAGATGGAACATGCCTGTCTAAAATGTTGCTCAATTAGCATTAGGTGCTGTTGAGTGTAAGCTATCATTGGTGTTTTGATTCTCAGCCAGATTTTAATAGGCATAAACATTATCCTGAATCTAATCCAATGCCTGCCTTGTTGTCTTTTACGCAACTGGATGGTATAACAATGTATAGTAAAATATGTGCCATGTTTTCCTAACACATTGCTGTTACTCAGTATTAACCTGCTGGGCACACTGGGATTTGAAGAAACCTGGACAGCGAAACAAGCTGCTGCTGAAAACAACACAGGGATCAATATCTTGTATTACTGTAGAAATCCTTCTGGGCTTAAAACCTTATTTTCTTGTGTTTGGCAGGGAGCCCCAGAGAGTAACAAGGAGGGTGAATCACAGCAGTTGTAGCAAATACTGTGTTCCAACAAAAAGTGTTCCCAGGCTTCATTTATTCAGGGACTTTTTAAAGGCCAGAAGGGGCTATTGGATTGCCTTGTCAGCTCCCCTGTTTGGGTCAGGCCGTAGGACAGCTTGGTGTTATTCCCTTCCTTGTGCCCAGTAATTCCACATGGACAACTTTTAAGAAAGACAACCAATTAGATATAACTTTTGGCAGAATTTTCTCTTATTTTGATGGCTAATTGTTCTTGCTATTGTGAAAGTGTGCCTTATTTTCTATTTGCTTGTCTTTGACTTCTGAATATTAGGTCTTGAAATACCTTTTTTTAGACCAAAGAAACTTCTGCAATGAAATTTCTGACTCTTGTGTGATTAACTTCTCTCTTAGTCTCTCTAACTCTATAACTTTGTTTCTTCTCACAGCTCTTAACAAATTCACCACAATATTAAATCACCCAGCTTTAACTTTTCATATTCCAAGTGTATACAAGGTATGCAATACATTCAAAGAGCTTTTAAGTAATATAATAATAATAATAATAATAATAAAGAATTTCTTTTTGGACAAGGAACTTTTGGGAACCAGCATATTTTTCCCTATAAAATTTAGTTTTAGAACTTTACTTGCCAAAATAAAATGGCTGCATTAGCTGGAACAGTAATACATCCCCATTTACATCTAGTTCAACAGCTAGATGACTGCATGAGAAACAGACATACTATAAACCCCCACATTTATAGCTTGGTCCAACTCCTGCTGAAATCAGAGCAGGTACTCTACTGACCACACCAGGGGTTGGGTCAGGACTTTGCTGAAAAGTAAGACTGCTCTTTGCAGAGATGATACATTTGAATATGAAAAGTAATGAAGTAAGCATAGCAAACTATGGTTTAGTTGAAATCTAATTTTCATAGCTTCTTAAAAATTACAGATGGATATCTCTATTGTAAGTATAGAAACATATAAAAGTAAAGTACAGGTAAAAAAGATGGCTGCATAAATTAAACTGCATATGCTGAAGTTATTAACATCACAAAGCTACATGTTAGAGGTAAAATCCTAACCTCAGTGAAGTCAAAGAGACCTGCTGCCTTTAGCAATGTAAGATTTCCTTCTTGATTTGAATTGGGTAAACCCATTTTTTCTTTGACTCCATTGGAGCCAAAGAAAAGTTACATTGTAAATGTAACTGAAAATATAAACTCAAGGTAGAAAAAATGACTTATTACGGATATGCTGGGGAAAGGAACAGGGGAAGAGGGAAATATAATTTAATTTTGGAGGCAAGCACAATGTTTAAGGACAGAGAAATCTGTACTCTGTTAGAGTACAAAAATACTAGGGCGCTTCTGTACTCTGTTGGAGTACAGAAGCGCCCCGCTCTATTATATTGTATGGGCAAGAATATTCTCACCATATTTTAAAATGCATCATGTTCAGGGATGTCCTGGGAAAAAGTGGGAAGGGGAGGAGAAATCCACTTCAGGTTATTTTCTAACTTGTTTTCAGCATATAATAGACCAAGAAAAATTTCTATCATTATGACATGATTGCAGACAGTGTTAGCTGGCATGTTTTACTGGTGACAATCACAGATAGATCCAAATGTGGATTTTTGTAGTGTTGGAGAGGAACGTGACTGTATTATCCTAATTTCTGCATGAATATCACCTAGACATTTATGTATATAAGCTAATGCAGGACACAATATTAAATGCTGGGAGTCCAACACTTTTGAATAGTTAAGAGGCAATGGCTCTCAAAACCTTTCCTGTACTTCTTTCCTCACAAGGAATTATAGGTGGATTTTTCAACTTGGCAATTTAAAAGGTAAGTTAGGTGTTTATAGCTGGTATACCAAAGAATAGAATAGTATCATAAATGCTGTTCCATTTCTCTTCTTGTGTTATAAAGGAAAGAGGAATTAAAACACATGTAGAATACTTCAGACTTACAGTCATATGCTGAGAATTTTTCTGAACAGAAGAAATCTTTTCTTTCAAAGGTCTGCATAATTTCCCAGTGCATCACCATTAATGTCTCTGTTTATCTCACTTCATCATAACTTGAAATATGAAGTAACTTCTAATAATTTCACTTTTAGCTTAGCACTGCGGAATCTATTATTCTGGGGCTGGAATCGCACGCCATCTCACAACCCAGCCAGTGCTGTGTAAGTGCTTTGAATGATGACAGATCAAGAGAAAGTGGGCCTGAATACATAATTACTCTAACACAGTTAATATTAGTTGATAAAGCTATGGACACACAATTAAGAAAACATGCCTGATAAAACTTTTTTTTTATTATTATTATTTTAATAGATGGGAATGAGCTATAGTTACAAAGGCTTGTGAACTTCGCTTCTTTTCCTGAATGTCACTGCCTCAGATTGTCTTGGCAGCCTCATGTATAGTGTTTGCTTCATGCATAATGATTTCCCTTTTTCCCCCCTTCCTTGAACGGTTTTGCCTTTTCGACTAGTTACTGTTACCACCATTTAATAAGAAGGCTTTGCTTGGCTTTCTAATCGAAAACTTGCTTTTATCTTTCTTCATAAAAGAATTGAAATGGCTTCTCTCAGGTTTCTGTAGCCTCTGGGGAGATAAGGACCCTGCGGTTAACAGGATGAGAGATTTTTGTTTAGAAATTTTTATTTAGACAATGAAAAATGACCTCTGTAAACTCAAAGCTATCTTATTTTGGGGCTTTAGGCTTCTGGCAGATAAATCAATTGGGCCCTTGGGACAGCAAAGGAAAAACCTTTGCAGTAACTATGTCAGGACAACGCAATAGATTTGTTGTGAAGATGCAGTTTTGTTGAAGGTAGAATGCACTTAAAAATAAATACCATTTTATTTTCTATAAAATATTCAGGTTTTGGATAGTAAGCTTTTCATCTGCTACAAGAAAATGTTTTTTTTTAGGTTTGATATATACCTGAGAAAAGGCCTGATCTTTTCTGAAAAGGGGGCTATGGAGGGGGTTGGAGTTGGGGGATTAAAAAGGAAAACTGTTTTGAATATTAAATATTAAACTTCAGAATAAAGCACTTATTAAATTTTATTGTCTATATTTGTCTTTTAAAACAAATCCTCTTTCAACTATTATAAGGGTCTACTTTCTGAATACAAAGGCTTAATATTGTTTTTATTTTTTATTTTTCCAAATGATTTAATTATTGCCTAGCTAAGGCTATGGCTTCAACAGAGTATCACAACAGTTTTCTCACCTATGTGTAACCCTAAAGAACTTTTCAGATCTTCACAGCATGAACTTGCACTGTCTATTCACTCTGAAGAACAAGTGTAGCATTTTGCTGTGTGCTCTCTACCTGTTTCATGCAGAGTGCAGCTACAGAGTGAAAAGTTATGCAGGCATAAATTGCAAATTTGACAAGGAAGCAAATGAGGAGACAGATGCTTAACTAAAATGTATTGATGTGCAATTGTCAGTGAGCTGGTGGGTGTTGAATAATGTGGTTAAGATACATCAATGAAGCCTTATTTCATCTAAAATAAAAACTAATGTAAATAGAATTGGAGAGTGTGATACAAAGTAATGAAAAGCAGATAAATGCATGTGAAGCTATTGCCATCCTGTTGCATGCTGACATTTGTTCAAAACACCCACCCTGGCAGCAGGCTCTCGTGCTGCTCAGGAGAAGAAAGGTCTGTTGAGGAAGGTGTCTCATGACTCCAGTTTCATGTTAGGAGGCAACAGACTTTATTTGGGTGTCAGATTATGTAGAGCATTTGGTAGTGCTAAATGCCACCAAATTTAATTATATTTAGTTGGTTAAGAAAGACATGGCTCAAGAAGAGAATGAGTTTGCAAGTTTGCTCATTCTATGTCACATGAGTGGGTTCAGATTTACATCTTACTGAGGGCTGCTATTTCATTTACAGTTCCTATTCAAAAGGATCCATCTTCTACAGCCCCTCCCCCCCAGGAATAAGACAGTTTCAGATAAAAGTCTAAGAAACTAACCCAAGTACCTTTTACACCATAATGCTGCCATATGACTATTTAGCTGTCAACCCCCTGCAGTTTTTTTCAGAACATAAAGTTATCCACAAAGCATCACTCACCTGGAGCCAGCAATACACTTTGACTTCACCAGCAACACTGCCTTTCTTTGACATGAGATAAGGTGTCTGCTAAATCTCATTATCCCTGGGGTAGTATGAGGTATGCTTGTAAATAAGATATGAAATAATTTATCAAAATTATAACAATCAGCATAACTGAAAGATACACTCAGAGGTATTTACTGTAGAGCAGTAACCACGAGATCTTTGCAGTGAATGAAACTGATATGAAGCAAAGCCCCAGAAAAAAAAATAATAAAAAATTGCCCCAAGATATAGTCTTGAAAATGTCATTTATAGATTTTTAAATACAAATGTTCTAACCATTGATGTTCCAATTTTTATTTTGCTACTATGGGAGGGGAGAAAGCCTTTCAGAAAATATTTAAGCTTTTTCTAAAGTTTGCAAACAGTAATACAGAGATTCACACAAAGATTACACTTTAAAAAAGAAGAATCTCTTTAGAAAGCCCTGCAATGCAGTTAAAGACAGTGAAAAGACATTAATTCTGGCCTAGTTTGTGTTCTTTATGCACATCTTTTTTTGTAAGGTGGAGATATTCTGTAAGAGTTTGTCTCTACATTTTCATTTGCAGATTTGCCTAGTAAACCAAGAGCCTATCCTTTACTTTTGTTTTAAATGTATGTTTATGATATCAAGTTTTTGCTTACTTAGTGTGCAGGAGACTCATTTTCTAACCTAGTAAGCTGTAGGCTCTTTTTATTTATTTATTTATTTATTTATTTATTTATTTTCTTGCCGTTTGAACTCCACTAATTTCTGCTGTTTGATCTTGAGGCATTTTGTGGACATTAAAGAGCTTAGCCTTGTAGCCTTGTAACAAAGATAATACAGTTTTGTTTGAAATGTAACACAGTGGTGGTCAGCTGTGGTCTTTGAGACACATTTGGGTTGTGAACAGTTCATGTATGGTTCTCATGCTGAGGTTATGCTGCAGGAAATGCAGTTAGGATCTCCTCACATAAAAGCTGACTGGAAAATCAAATCTATAACTAGATGAGAAAACAAACCAAGAAAGACTGCTGAGATAAAGAGTGCTGGCATCTTGGATGTGTATGGCATGTCCAGCTCAGCCTTCACTGTTAAGTGGAGCAGCAGGGCTCCTGAGGATCCACCCTTACAGTTTTCCTGTGGCATGTTTCTTTTGCTTCCTCTCCTTTGTCTTCCCTGAGATGTGCCTATCAGTTTGCTTTAGGGGTTGATGTAGGTTTGGTGGTCTTTTTGAAGTTGGTGTTTTCCTAAAAGAGTGATTTCACAAATTTATTTATTTGTATTTGTATTTGTATTTGTATTTGTATTTGTATTTTTTTCTTCCTGAGTGCTTTTTCATGTCATGAACACCCAAAATTACATTTCTGAATGACACAATGTTAAGAAAGTAGCTAAGTATGATGGCAGAAGGAAATCCCTGTACCTGATAGTTAGAAGCTAAAATTCCATCTAGATTTTACATTATAAGCCTGTATTTTGTGTGGTGTTAGTGCTGGAGTTCCAGCGTACAGAATTGGAGACCTTTGTATCCAACCTGGTGGAAGATTTGTATATTTCCCTTCCTGGTGACAGGGTTGATGTGCTGGAACCTAAATCCAGCATTTGAGCTATGTGGCTGCTAGGAAATTGGGGCTGACACTGCATGCTGATCTAGCACAATAGATTTGTATGGACCAGAGCTAGGGCTTCTTTTCCTGTGGACATTCTTGTCAGAACATGCACTTTAATGTCTTTTCACATCACTGGAAAAATATTGACTGATGTTGGTACAAATGGCAATAAAGCTCTGCAATGGCAAGGAAGTCATTCTACAAAGCTACCATCATTGGTTTCTGAGTTTTGAACTAAGAACTGAAGAAGAATTGGTAAATAATTTGTACTTTCCAGTGGAAATTGGGTGCTGTGTAACTTTAATAGCTGTTGAGAAAATGACTTCCAAGGACTCTTTGTCCTAAAAATAAAAAGCCAGAGTGGACTATAACATGTGAGACAGCTAATAATTTCCTTTCTTGATTTTTGTACCTAAACAATGTGTGTTGTAATAAAAAAGAAAAAAAAAAAGTCTATGTGAACATTTGACTTTCTCATGAAAACTCAGATTTGTCTGAACTAGGTCCTCCATGCTGGTTCATGTCCACATAACTCATCCTTTACAGTCATAGACTGATGTGACACACGGTAATAGAAAGTGATGCATTGCCTGAATTTAAAGGAACACGGACTATTCCAGCATTGGCTGTGCAGTATGAGATCTGTATCAGATTTGAAACAAAGCTAACCAAGCAGACAGAGCACTAAGATATCTATAGCATCCATTAATCAGTATATACTATGCTGTTACTGTTTTGTGTGTTTTTGTTTGTTTGTTTGTTTTAAATTTATTTTGGTTTGGATTTTCTGTGTATGTTCACCACCTAACATTATGTTCTTGGAACCTTTTAAAGTTAAGACAAATCCAGAGTTACCCTGGTAAACATTTACTGCTTTGTTGCTCCCTCTTTTTTATTTCATTGTAAGGAATCACACTTCTGTAATACTAAATACCCCACTAGAGTTGTAGATCATTAACAATTCTACATAATCTGATAGTTGTTAAAATGCAAGAATATGTGTTGTTAAGTAATATTTTTATGTGTGTGTACAGGTACTTTTATGCATTTACCTTGATATGATAGGATCTAATGATTGGACTGCCCACAAAAGAGCATTCTCTCTCCTATGAGGAACAGCTGAGAGAGCTGGGACTGTTCAGCGAGAAGTGAAAGCTCAGGGTGTATCTTATCAATGTGTATAAATACCTCAAGGGAAAATACAAAGAAGATGGAGTCAGGTTCTTTTCAATGGTGTGCAGCACCAGGACAAGAGGCAATGGACACACGAGAGATTCCATCTAAACATCAGGAAACACTTCTTTACTGTGTGGGTGTCTGAGCACTGGCACACGTTGACTAAAGAGGCTGTAAGTTCTCTCCTTGAAGACATTCAAAATGTGCGTGGATTGTGTCCTGGGCAACCTGCTCCAGGTGACCCTGTTTGAGCAAGAACATTGAACCTGATGGTCTCCAAACATCCCTTCCAACCTCAACCATTCTGTGATTCTATGATTCCTACAAAACCAATCCTACTATTGGTTATAAAAGTTGGTTAAATTTGTTTAAATCTCCTTTGTTATTAGCAAGCTCCTTGGAATCGTGAATTAAAATTCTCACAGATGCAACATAGCTCTTCATTTAGTTCTTCACTGCTGAAAGGCCCATTCACTTTCCCCATACACTTTGTAAAGTGTATTTCAGTGAGAAATTAAAAGCTGTGATTTTTATTTCTTTATTTACTATGATCTACATGCTTCTGGAGAGCTGAATATACACACTTTATGCAAGGGAAAGGTTTTTCTCCCTCATGCTCAGTTTTTCTCTGTGGAGCCTACTTGAGAGAAGGGATGGAGCCAGGAGCTGGACTCAATGATCCTTGTGGGTCTCTTCCAAGTTGGGAGATTTGATGATTCTATGATTCAAAGGGATGGAAAACTCCAGACATCTACTATTTGTCTTGTGAAAGACAAATCATCAGCAGTGGTCTACTGAATGCTTCCCTCCAACAGCTAACAGTTTGCTTTGGCTTTGCTTCAACTTTTCCTTTATCTGTGTTAAATCCAAGTCTATTTATATTATATCCATATACCATGAATCTCAATAGAAAGGCTGTCTTCACTTATAACAGCCTTCATGCAGAAGATCTTAGTAAACTACTTGCATTAGCAAGTGGAGTAATTCAAAACAAATAAATAGAGCTAGTTTCTCTAGTTCTAATTTTGACCTTGGCTAACTTGCAAGCCTATTGTCTCCTCACCATGGAGGAGACAGTAGTCTTCTGATGCTTTATATAGCCATTTTGAAACACATTTTAAAAAAAAATAAAATGTTTTTGGCTATATAGTACTTCTTTCCTCCATTTAGAAATCTCACACTCTGCCTCCTCACCATTCCATTAGTTTCTATCATCCCTTTGTTGGTGTAGTATGCATATTAAAAGATTTTTTTTTTTTTTTAAAGGAAAATGAAAAGTGGTTCTTCTAAGAAGCATCTCAACAATGTTACTTTTTATAAAGTTTTTCTGCCAGAGGACTGTTCAGATTGTCCAAAGCCAAAATACAAACCAGAGAGTCATCAGCATAGCCTATTTAAAAGAGCAAACCTTTTTTTTTTTCTTCTTTTTTTTTTTTTTTTTAGTTTGTCAGTGTCATGTAGAAGAGTTTGCATGTTAAGAACCTTTCTGCAGAGATTTTTGTAAGAGATAGCAAAATCCTTATGCTTAGTGCAAATTATGCATTTATCAAATATGTAAACAGGTTGTGTATCTTTAAAAAGTTTCTCGTAGCAGAGTATTCCATATTTCTTTAAAGAAAATAATGTTACTTTCTCCATAGTATAGCTGTGACATTTTGTATGATATAAAGTTTTGAAGCCAGACACCTTCTAGCAATGAGAACTTCAGAAGCAAAGCCTGCTGAAACCATCTGAACTGCTTCAAAAAGAGCATCCTCCTCTCAGGAATCAGCTATTTTTCCCAGGTTTGAAATTCTAACCTGGTAAATAGCATCAACAGGGGACTTTTCCCCTGACTCTTGGAGAACCCCACAGATATGAATATCTTCAAAGGAGGATCTGTTAAAAAATGTAACAGTCTTCAAAGGGGAAACACCACCCTTAGCAATCTGAAGTTCTTTAAAGTGGGAGCCCACCAGCAGTATAAATTCTCAGAGGACTAAATCCCAGAGCACTGTGAAAATTTGTAAGAGAACAAGCCCTCTCTCCCTAATACCCAGTAGGCTATTATTTTCTTTTAAGAGGACTCTTACATGTGTACATTTATAATTACAGAAAGGGTCTTATTTAACCAGAGCCCTGTAGAACTCTTTTACTTTTTAAAACAAATATTGATAGAAAGAAAAGAATGACAGAGGAAAACAATTTGACTTTACTATTTTCCTTTTTCTTCTTTTATTTATAACTGATCTCAATGTAATACACCAATAACACTTGGTTCGTCTAGCTCTTTTGATGTCTGGAACCCAAACTATTCTTTGATAGTTGTGAAGAAATATTATTGGAGCACAGTTATCTACTTATATGCTGGTTAACTGGGGGTCCAAATACTCTGTCAGGAAGCACGTTTATCTCTTTTGTACCATTGCTGGGTATGTTCTTTCAAAAACTACTCTCTCTAATAAATAGTCGAGTGGTTTCTGCTCCCTCCTCACCTCCTTATATTCTGGCATTTTGTTAGGTAGGAATAGCTAATATAGACATTAAAGTAATTATTGATTGCCACACTTACCATTCAGGCATGCCACGAATGCCCAGATAAACTGGACAATGTCTGGGAGAGAATGGAGAATGAGGTGGCTTGGGCTACTCAAAAGTGGCCTTGAGCTCCTGTCTAGATATGAATGCAGAATGCATGAATACTTCCGGCAAGATTTATCAAGTTTATCATGGGTGGCTGAAAAGTAGAAGAGCCCTGTTTTTCAGAGGTGGAGAGAACTTGCCTGACAGAAGGACCTGTTTCATAGCCAAGTACCTGAGGTCAGTTCTGAGTCCCAAATCAAAATGTGTGGATTTATTAATTATTATTATTATTATTATTATCCAAGCTTTGTCTTCATCAATCAATGAAGCAACCATGAAGGAAAGAATTGTTCCTGATCCCCAGGGTCTCTGAATGTATACTACGAACACTGAGTTTTATTAGTAAAATTTCTGACTGGTTGAAGAAATAATAATAATAATTTAACTTTACCTCTAGGAGGAAAAATATCTTGCTCCATTCATATATTTATTAGCTTCTTTCCTTCCACAATGCCATATGATTTATGATTTCTGATGCAACTGTAAAACCCGAACCTTTCGTATCTTGCGTTCAGTGATGTTTGATGGTTTGATTTCCTGCTTCTAAACTGATCCAAAAATGTGTGCCAAGAATACGATTTCTGATAGTAGCTTCATCTTCTGGCATCTGAAGGGAAAAAAAAATCTTTAACAGCAATTCATAAATATCTGTACACCTCTTTGATGATAGAACAGTCTGATATTTCTCTTTTTTTCTTACTGAAAATAGTATCTTCTGTTTGGAAGTTACTCAGATGTATCCAGTGGGTGATGTTTTGGTCTGATACCAATAAACACATTTATCCCATTCAGCAGACTAACTGTATTTCACTGTGAAGCTCTGATAGTTTCAGCAATGTGTATATCCAGCAGCAACATTGGGTAAATGCACTTAAAGTATGTAAGGAAAAGAAGTAAACAGACAAGTCAAAGGATACTTTGATAGCTCAGGGCAGGATGTATTGAGTCTTAAAACAGTTGGAGGAAATTCCTTCCATTATGAGATCTCACAGTTAGTCCTTCCATCAAGATGTGATGATCTTATATTAATTTTTTCAGTTTTATTTTATTTTATTTTATTTTATTTTATTTTATTTTATTTTATTTTATTTTATTTTATTTTATTTTATTTTATTTTTCTTATTAGCATTTATGCCAGGTGGAAGAATTTGATAAAAGAGATACGTATATTCGGAGTAAGCTTTTCATTGCTGTAAATCTGTCATGGAGACTGACTGAAGCATTACTCCATGATTCAGATATCAATCCAGATATCAGAAATGTGAATGCAGTCACTGATGTAACTAATGTTTCTCCCCAGTAAAATCTGTTTTCAGATGTTAAACGTAAGAGAAAGGACAAAATTAACAGTAGTGTATATGAATTTCTCCTTTAAGGAAGGAAGTTTAAATTACTTGCTGAAAGCATTTGTTCTCTGGATCCTGCTGCAGCAAACACTCTATCCCAAACAGAGTACATTAGTCATAAGAAAACAGAATTTAAATATATAGTAGGAAACAGCTACGTTCTTTCTTACTGTATTTATATTGCATTCAGAGGTGTTACATCAGACAAACTTTATCTAGTTATTCATCTGATCTGGAAAGATTTTTTTTCCAGTGAATCTTATATAGTCTTCCTACTGCAAAATTTACAAAGCTACTGGCAGACTGGTGCAGAAAATGGCTGTAATGCCTGTATTTTTCTAGTCTTGTGTTAACTATTTATAGTATAACATCCTTAAAAAACAGTTGTGTACTACACAGCATTTCTCAGTTTAGAACAAAGAGCTATCACCTTTAAAAAATGAAATATTTGAGACACACTCTAATGTTTAAGCCCAAAAGGAAAATAAGAAGACTTTAAGTTTCTTGAATCCCGTCCCAATTATATTTCATTTAATAACACTCAGTGAAATATCTGGTGGCAGGGGAAATGAAACTACATGATTTTATGGGATCATTCATCAAGAACTAATTGAAGCTTTCATACAGTTTAGTGCTGATAAAACACTGTAACAATAAACAATAACAAAATTCACCAGAGAAGGATTTGTTTTGCCGTGAGGAAAATGGTTCAGTTTCATCCTGGGGATTCCTGGTTAAAAGAGTCTCCAATTTAAAAAGGGATAAGCACAGGCTCCTGTGCATAATGACAGAGTGGGAGCTGTGGCAAATGTATTAGCATTGCTCCAGTGGAGCTATTCTCATTGTAAGTATTTGCTATTGTGTGTGGCTAAGGCAAGATGCATAACAACCAATAGGAGTTTTTTGAAGTTTGATTTTTTTAAGCAGTTCCCATGTAGTTTTATGAAGACTAAATTACAGCTACAGCACAAACAACTGAAGTTTTGACTCTAAATTTACTAACTAATCTTAGATTTATTGACTTCAGAAAAATTGTTCTTCTTTCCCATATTTCTTCAAAGAATCAAGCTAGTCTTAGCATCTTTTAACTACGTGCTAGTGATATATTGTCAATACTTAAATTATTGAGATAAAATAAGTTGTCCCTTTTTCTGATCTATTTTCTCTGACCAGAACATTTTAGCAGTCCAGAAACATAACAAAGAGTGTCAAGAATGTGTTACTTTTGATTTAAAGAATAGAAAAGTGAATGTTTCATCAATCCACATTGTGAATCCAGGGAGACTCGTTGGAAGATGGCACTGCAGTTCAGTGGCTCCAGATCTTAATATGCTACCAGAAAGCTGTGCTACCTTGAGAAAATCACTGAGTTCTAATCTTCTCATCCCCCTTCTCCCCTCTTAACCTGTTTAAGGTTAATAATCAGGAAATTTCATGCTACCTGTTTGTATACAATATGTGGTCCAGTGAAACTCTTTTGTCAGCTATCTGAAATAAATAATAAAAATGTGGTAAAATACTAGATATGTAATTTTATCCTAGAACATACAGCAGAAAACATATATCTGCCTATCTCTACGCTTGTATGAGTTGATTTTCTACTCACTTGCAAACTCCAAGATCCACTACTTGATCTTACTGGATAATAGTGTCAGAGGAGGGAGGGAGAAGCAATCATATTTTGCTATTCAGGTCTAAGTTGGTGTTTTGCTTATTGGAAATGTAAAGAATATATCCCTATATAAACACTCTCCTAAAATTTTAGTGACTTTTTTTCTTAAGCAATGTACAAAACTTTAAAATTATCATCAGATAATAATTGGAGTATCCCTTCTGTATGATACCCACAGTAAGAGAATCAATAGGGTACATTTATCCCCTCAGTTACACATGTACATATTCATCACATTAAAACAGTCATTGTTATCATATTTTATGCTGTCATGTTTGCCTTTGGTACACTTACATTTCTATAGCAAAGACTTGTGGTGACACATCTGTTAGAAAGGACTAACTTGATCACACTCATGAACCCTAAGTATGGTGGTCTGTAGCTGGTGGTGTGTATTTTTGATGGACCATCAACACTTAGACAGATTGGGGCTGCAATTATATGTCTAAACATGAAAACAAGATTCAGATTTTGGCCACCTAATAACCAGAACTGATTGCATTCACTTACATTTCCCCAAGGATTTGAATGTCCTCAAACTTTGGAAACATTTCATCTGAACCTGAATCAGAGCTGATATATAAGTGAACTGAATGTATGGGAACATGATATAGGAATTGCTGATGAATGTTTATGTAATAAACATAGATGCATTTGATCAAATGGTAAATTGCCTTTAAGTCCTTGGTGCACATAGCCTCGATAAACCCTGAGCTTTCAGAGTGTTACATATTATCAATTGCTTCAGTAGATAAGTTGAACTGATAATTCTCAGAATAGGGCTACATGATTTGCTTTTCATTTACCCCAGTAGAGTTTATTAAAAATAATAATTTGGTATTTCACATTATAGTAATATAAAGAAGCTGCAACATATAGATATATCTGTTTTCTCTGGGTTAAGCAAAAGGTTGTTTTCAGCAGGCAGCCAAAAGCTAGATGATATCTTTAGGATTGCCTTTTACAATTATTTTGAGGCTCCTCAGTGGTCACATATTCCAAACATTTTCTTCCTCTTGCACTTCTGCAGTCTCCTTAACTTTTCCTCTTCATCTTTCAGCTCCTCTCTTAATCTTTCCACATTTTTTGTATAAATACTGCTATCTTGGCCAGAACAGGCTCAAAAACATAAAAAATGTGGCAGATTCTCAAGGTTGGAGCTGCACCAAATCTGTACACCATCAGCTGGGCACAGAAGGGATGCAGTATTTTACATAGTGTCTGGGGATTACTTGTGCTCTAATTCACAGATAATATGACATTTACCTCTTCCATTATCCATGCTTATAAAAGTAGAAATGGAACTAACAGGTGTGGCACTATACCCATCCTTTTCTGCTCCATGTTACATACCTGTGCCCTTTTAGGAACATGATTGAGAATTGGGAGAAATTTCTTCTCAGAGAATGGTTAAGCATTGGAGTGGGTTACTCAGGGAGGTGGTAGAGTCACCATGCCTGTGCGGGTTTAAGGAAAGGTTGGGTGTGGTACTTAGGGACATAGTTTAGTGGGTAATTTTGGTGGTAGGGGGATGGTTGGACCAGATGATCTTGAAGGTCTTTTCCAACCTTAATGATTCTGATTCCATGATCTTCAAAGCAGGAAATAAACATTACAGTGCTGCTCTGCCATAGGAGTTTCTGCTGACAAATATTGTGTATATCTTGTTGTTTTGCTGAAGTATGCCTTATTAAAAATTGAATATATATAGAGAGAGAGAAAGAGAGGAAAAAAATGTTTGTTATTGTGATATAGCATTCCCATGCATAGCAAGCATAACTTTCTTTTGATTTCAGTGGGAGTATCCGTAACATCTCTCTGATTCACAGAGACAAGCCAATTTTTATGAAAAGAGAATGCAAAAGCTGTCAAGGTTTTTCAGAATCTAAGTCTGAGTATTTATAGGTCAATATGTGTACTGATTTTTTTTTTGTTTACTTTTAAATTCTACATTATTAACTATACTTACTAACTGATCATCTCATTTTGTTTTAGTACAAGAAGTTAGCCTTTGGCTTTTGATCATTTTTAGCATTTTTACTGGTTTTCAATTTGCCCAGAAATATCTGTGAACTGATCAAAACTAAAAGGAAATGTTAAGATCTGAAACTAGAGGAAAATTTATTTTCACCTTGAATTATTTCCCTAGTCTGTTCTAACTTGAAGTTTTGTTGTTGTTATTGTTTGTTTGTTTGTTTGTTTTTTGGTGGTTGTTTATAGACTCAAATTAGGAAATACACGAAGAAAATTTAAAAGCTACATGAAACCGTGTGATCAAAATCAATATTTTATATGCCACAATCATTGCTGAGGGTGCCATTGAATTTTCACTGCTAGGATAAGCGTCCTCAAATTTAAGCTTTGATTTGGAAAAACATTTAGGCATATTGTTAATTCCTGCTGAATTAGTAGACAGGTGCCTAATTTGCAGGATATAATACTACACAATCACTCTAAATTGAAAACTGGCTTAAATGCTTTGCTGAATAAACCCTTACCATTGAAATCAAACCATGGAAACAATTCAGGCACACTGGCATCAGCCACAGTTATCTATTGTATAATGACTGGAAAGCTCTCTGAAGAGTAGTTTTAGCACTGATAACATAGATACTTGAGTAATGGAAGAGATCTCACCAAGGTGTGTATGTATGTCTATAACATTCTTTTATGTGAAAAATAGGTATAAAATTATACATAATGGGTACAAATAGGATACATTTTTGTTTAAACTCCTCTCATGTACAAAGATGAAACAGAAGGAAATAATTGTTAGTTACTTCTTTTCTATAAGTACTACATTACTTCAAGTCCAGCACATTGCTATAGAAGAAATATGGAAAAAATATCCAGTGGTGTATCTTTCTATTTTATTAATAAATATTTGCATGGAATCTATTGTACCTGCTGTTTAAACACTATGAATCATACGTGTTTTGTGTGGTTTATGCGTAATAACTCAGAATTTAAGTTGTTCATAGTGTATGCTGTGCATGCCTGGCAAGATAAAAAGTAGCTGATTACTCTTGCTATTTACTAGTACCAAGTTTCAACTTGGTACCATTATATTGCTCTAAGTTCAGCTGACTGTTTTTTCCTCAAGTAGATGATATTTCATTAAAAGTATTTCTTCTGCATTATTATTCCTTACTTAGGTCATGTTTCTTAAGGCAAGGCAACTGGTAAAAAGCCTTGGTGTAATGCTCATATACAACTTGGAGATTCTCCCAAAATTCCTACTTGTCCAGATAAGCAAACTTTACTATTTATTTTTAACATCAGACTGCTTAATTTGGGGAAAAAGAGGTACAGGAGCATTAAATATAGCGTGTTATATTGATATCTCCTAAAATACTCAGCAATAGAATTTAGGATTAAATTTAATTAATCTAACTGTCAGTGTCTGCAGTTACTAGTGTCCTCCTCCTAGACTCCTTTAGTGGACAGGCACTTCCATGACAGTATTGTGCTGATGTACATTAGGCATATATTTTAGGATATAACACATTGCACCTTGTAAATATCTATTTTTAGTCAGATGAAATCTATCTCTAGTATCTTACTTTCATTATAGACCTCTCACTTTGCTACCCAAAGAGCTGTCTCTGGGAAGGTACTGACACTCCTCTTACAGTATTTCAGCTTCTGTTTGTGTGTGACAGAAATAACACTAACATTTGAGATGGTAGAATAATAAGCAAGTCATATAAAGCAAATCCCTCACCTTACCTGGGATCAGAATGCCTCCTGTTCTTTTGTCTGCGCTCCTTTTGCATAGACTGTATCTGACTGTGCTCTTCTTGTTTCAGAGGTATGCCTGAATGCTTAAAGACAGGAATAAAAGACAGAAATAAAATACTCTGTTTTCCACAGCAGACAACATAAATAGAGAGACAGGACTAAATGGGCTCACTTTTATTTTATCAATTGTACCACAGCTGGAGGAAACTCTACAATGGGTATCTGGTTCAGAAAAGTCCACAGCATAATTCAGCACACAACAAAACATTTCCTGGCTCCCTAAAAGTTGCTTATAACATCTGATAAAAAATAAAAAAGGGTAACCATAATGTACCAGAAGAGAGATGGTAAGGTCGAACATTTCACCAAAGTTTTTATGTGATGAGGTAGGTAAAGAAAATGTGGATGACCTTACAAAGTGAACTATGAAAGAAAATGAAAAACAGCTCAGAGCACCTGTAAGTCTGAGACAGGAGAATAATTCCTGATGACATAACATTTGGCAATTGTTTTAACCCCAAGAAAGTGAGCAGGACTCCAAAGTACAGACCCAGTTCATCTTATTTATTTTATTTTATTTATTTATTTTTATTTATTTATTTTATTTGGGACTGCTCACTCTGTTTTCTGGTTTTGATCAAAAACATTTTCCAATCCTCAGAAATGTTATAAAAACTCACAGTTAATCCACACCTTGAAGGTTCTCTCTGCACCTTTCTGACATCTGCAAAATCCATAAGGAGGATTAATAACACCTAAAGGTGCTATGAAGCAATAGAGCTACAAGATCATTTCAAATCCTCCTTGAGATGATACTACAGCATTAAACACCCTGGGCTTCCAGGTCCTGCTCACTTCTGCCTCATCTGAGTGTTGTCATTAAGCCACAAATTATTGGAGATAGGGAAAGTAATATCATTATAACACAAATATTACATGTAATATATGATCATTACATGTAATAATGTAATAATGATATATTATTACATTAATAATGTAATAATATATAGACATAAACATACCTAAGTCTGAATAAAGTGGTGGAAGAGAGGTCACTAGAAGTATATCATTATGATAATGTAATAATGATATATAATGTAATAATGACATGTAATAATGTCATTATTATATCACCTTTCCCCCCTCCCCCCCAATTTGTTGCATAGGCATCTCCATATTTTCAGACTTAATTTTAATGCATTCCTTGATTTTTTAATCTGTGGGGAAGATTTCTTCAGTGTCTTACCCCATAGCTAAAAAAACAATCTCAGATGGAATAGTTTAATTTCCAGTCTGGATTTATTTGTGACCAATTTGTAACTATCTAATTGTGTACCTGCACCAAATGGGAGTTTTTCCATTGAGTGTAATTGGATCAGACCCTATGTTGTGAAGACACAGACTGGAAGAAAGACACGGACTGGGTGTTACTGCATAATGGCAGCAGTAAATTATATTCCAAAGGCAAGATCAGAAGCTGCTATAAATTGTCAGTGCTTCTCAACTGACTTTTAGGAAGTTATATCACTGTGCACAAACTGCTAGTTTGGCCCAAACATTTTCTCAGTAGACTTTAAAACCTTGGCCAGCTACATAATGCATGCTACAGAATGACTTCCAGCAGCTCCTGCATCAGACCGAAAATGTCTCACTCAACCTGGATTTATATTTTAGAAAGTTATTCAAATATGATTTAGGGTGTGTGTAGCCTGAAGAATCTACTACACTCCCAGAGATATTTTTCAAGTTTACTCTCTTCATTCTTAAAATAAAACAATATATATATATATATATATTTTTTTTTTGCATTTATAGAAAGAACAATTCATAGTTCTGAAAGACTAACCAAATTTACTTTCCCTGAAGTTAATATTAAAAGTCACCAATTTCAAATTAAGGCAAATAAATACAATGCTTTCCAGATGATAAGATGTTAAATATGTTATTGTGTATAAAGCTATATAAAGCTAAATAAAGCTACATATATATATATATATAATGTATATATAATGTATATAAAGCTACAAAGCTTTGGTGTCTCTGTAACTGACTTCCATGACGAAGATAGTTCCATGTCTTTGAATATGTTACTTCCATGTCTTTGAATATGTTGGCCAGGAAGACAGTGACCCAACAAAATGTAACCCTAAAAGAGAGTAAGAGTAAGAGTAAGAGTAAGAGAGAAACACAATCAATCAGTTCATTAAAATATAAGCAATTAAAAAGCTTGTATTTATTTAGCAGTGTAAGAATAATCTGAGTATGAGCCCTATTAAGTTCAGTTGTCCAACTCAAGGAGAATGTGTCAAGAAAGTTCTCAGCAATCCCACATAATGACTAAAGATGCATGTAGTAAATGTGAGGAGCACAACTCCATCCAATCTCTCTTTTTTTTTTTTTTTTTTTTTTTTTTAATATCACAGAATTCAAAATGCAATCTTTTAGGACAAACCTGAATTACCATAATTTAGGTACTGCAAGAAAAACACAGCAAAGTAAAAGCAAGCAAACAAAGCAAAGAACAAAACAAACAAACAAACAAAAAAACTAACAACAACAATAACAAAAGTAAACCTCTTCCTCTTCTTCAGTATTCAATCTTTTATAGTGTCAGATATATCCAGACCCTCTTTACTGTACATTTGCCAACCTGCTATCCTGCCTTTTTGCTGTTTTGAACCTTCCAGGGTCTTTTTTAGTGACAGCTGAATAACACAGTCTTGGATTTCTTCCAGGACAGCTGCATTGTATAATTTTGTGTGGATGACATAAATATTTTTGATGGAATGAGTTATAATCACAGAATCACAGAATCACAGAATATCTAGGTTGGAAGAGACCTCAAGATCATCGAGTCCAACCTTTGACCTAATGCTAGCAGTCCCCACTAAACCATATCCCTAAGCTCTACATCTAAACGTCTTTTAAAGACTTCCGGGGATGATGACTCCACCACTTCCCTGGGCAGCCTGTTCCAATGTCTAACAACCCTTTTGGTAAAGAAGTTCTTCCTAACATCCAACTTAAAACTCCCCTGGCGCAACTTAAGCCCATTCCCCCTCGTCCTGTCACCAGGCACATGGGAGAACAGACCAACCCCCACCTCGCTACAGCCTCCTTTAAGGTATCTGTAAAGAGCAATAAGGTCGCCCCTGAGCCTCCTTTTTCTCCAGGCTGAACAAGCCCAGCTCCCTCAGCCTCTCCTCGTAGGACTTGTTCTCCAGGCCCCTCACCAGCTTCATTGTCCTTCTCTGGACCCACTCAAGCACCTCGATGTCCTTCTTGTAGTGAGGGGCCCAAATGTAGCGAGGAGCAATAGTCATTGTAATTTCTTTCTGAAGTACATAAAACATGCAAGTTAAAATAATGCCAAATTTTCTGGCCTCTTCTGCCTATATACATTCACCTCAAATGCATCTGCCAACGAGTATCACATCCTTGGTTACTAGCAAATATTTTAATTGGTATGTAAGTCATGTCAGAACTTCTGTTTTCACTCTTTATGCTGAAGTGATGCATAACTACTGCAGCACATTCAGTGCAAGAGGACCTCATTCTGGAAAGAGGAGTTCTCCACAAGGTTTTAAACATTGTCGTAGCAAATGCAGCAGCTGGTGAAATGACAGAACAGAGCAATTTAAATAGCTGACAATTCATACCTGTGCTCTGTATAATATGAAATATAATGGTGTTCTGGGAAATTTCTAAGGCACTCCAGAATTATTTTTTTATCATAACTTTCAGGTTAGCAGATTCTGCTGCCTTAACTTTACTGTATAGAGTACATGGCATTTACCTAATGAATGGAGTAGGGATTCTAATAAGAGGTAGTTAAAAGTAGTGGTACCTTGGAGTTCAGCTCAGTAGCCTGCAGGAGTATTTTCTGTGTATCTCAGGTTATCAGCAGAAACCTCTTGTTCATTCATAGAAGGTATTTTGAGCAAGTTTGCTGATGACACCAAACTTGGAGGAGTTGTGGACTCGAATGAGGGCGTAAAGGCCTTGCAGAGGGATCTGGACAGGTTGGAGAGCTGGGTGATCACCAACCGCATGAAGTTCAATAAGAGCAAGTGCCGGGTCCTGCACCTGGGACGGGGAAACCCTGGCTGCATGTACAGACTGGGCGATGAGACGCTGGAGAGCAGCCTAGAAGAGAGGGATCTGGGGGTCGTGGTAGACAGCAAGTTGAATATGAGCCAGCAGTGTGCCCTGGCAGCCAGGAGGGCCAACCGTGTCCTGGGGTGCATCAAGCACGGCATCGCTAGTAGGTCAAGGGAGGTGATTGTCCCGCTCTACTCTGCGCTGGTGCGGCCTCACCTCGAGTACTGTGTGCAGTTCTGGGCACCACAGTATAAAAAGGACATGAAACTGTTGGAGAGTGTCCAGAGGAGGGCTACGAAGATGGTGAAAGGCCTGGAGGGGAAGACGTACGAGGAATGGCTGAGGTCACTGGGCCTGTTCAGCCTGGAGAAGAGGAGGCTGAGGGGAGACCTCATCACAGTCTACAACTTCCTCGTAAGGGGGTGTCGAGAGGCAGGAGACCTTTTCTCCATTAACACTAGTGACAGGACCTGCGGGAACGGGGTTAAGCTGAGGCAGGGGAAATTTAGGCTTGACGTCAGGAGGGGGTTCTTCACAGAGAGGGTGGTTGCACACTGGAACAGGCTCCCCAGGGAAGTGGTCACTGCACCGAGCCTGTCTGAATTTAAGAAGAGATTGGACTGTGCACTTAGTCACATGGTCTGAACTTTTGGGTAGACCTGTGCGGTGTCAAGAGTTGGACTTGATGATCCTTAAGGGTCCCTTCCAACTCAGGATATTCTATGATTCTATGATTCTGACACGTGACATTCATTTTGTGAGAACACTTGGGTGGAAAAAAAATAAAAGAGCATGGAAGAATCTGCTCTCATCTTTTTCTCTTCCTTTCAAAGGCATGACTAATTTACTTGTAAACCATATTTAAACCATATTTTAAAGTAAATATTTTGTGGTTTCATGATGCATTTTTGAAACGTTTTTGAATTGAGAACATTTGAAAGTTCATGCACACAAGAATATTTCCTATGCAATAGATTTCCTATCCCAAAAGTGTTTTTTTTTCTTGTAAATTGCTCAGTAATTACATTTAAAAACTGTATTGATTTCTTATATGTCAATAGTTATTAGAGATTACATGTCCAATTCCTGTCAGCTAGCTGACTACCTGAAGTTGAAGCTCTTCTCAAAGATTTTTTCAGCCAGTCCTGTTTTTTATGAGCCTTTCCTTATCTTTTAAAACTGTTCTTTCTGTGTCTCCCTTTGGCTGTTGGATCTCTTTTCTCTTCATTTTCACTCCTCTACAGTGCTCTTTAGAAATGATTCAGTGAAGCAGCACTGGCCCCCTTGTACAGAATTCTCAGTATACGTTGAGAATTTATCTTATTTCTCCTACGTGTTATAATTACAAGTTCCAATCAAAGTACATCTTTTGAGTTACTAGTTTGTGTCAGTGCTTTAGTAGAAATGCAAATGTTATGTATTTAACATGCAAATGAAGTAAAATAAATATAATGCATGAAGTCTGTATTCCATCTCAGAAGTAATTGTAATGTGTAATAAGAATTCGGCAGCCAGGTTTGACAAGAGAGAAGGCACAACAATTTTTATTTACTGCAAGAGCACTCATATCTATCTGACCTTTCCCGGTTCTGGTGACTTTTAATGTAAGTTTAACACTGATTTCTATTTGTGACTACAGGCATGTCTGTGTTACCTTTGCATTATCTCACTGGCAGTCGTAATCTTCTTCACAAATTGATGCTTCTGCATATAGTAGCAAGGTCCTATTTGTGTTTTAGAACTACAGAGTGGTTGTAACAATATAGGTTACAGAATAAAGAATAAAGGTATAGCAGACGATGCTTTGGGAAAGTACTGGAAGCAGGATACTGACAATCCTCTATTTGGTAAACATCTGAGCTTCCAGCACATTAGAAATTAGTAGCAAGTTTTGTTAGAATGTTTGTGCTCAAGAACTAACAAAGGAGTTGTCCTCTAGGATCTGCCATTGGAATGCACTTGGAACTGATGGCCTCCAAAATACACTGTAGCATCAGGTTCCAAAATTTCTTTGTGTTTTCTATAAAACACATTTTCCTTCGTTTTGATGCGTGACATTTTTATTGATGAATAAGTGCCCCCTCATCACCTTTTTAAAGACATTTTATTGATTTTACAGATTTTTGTCATTGCCTTTACCTTTTTATTTATTTATTTATTTATGATATCTTTTACCCAAATGTCAAAGTCCTAGTTCATCTCAAGTGCTTGTTATTCCAACCTTCTCATCCTCTTTTTAAGATTTCTATAAGATGGGATGACCATAACTATGCATTATTTAAAATGTGGAATTATCTTGAATGCATAACAGCATGATTGCATTCATTTGATTCAACCTCTGCTATCTACATGACTTGTGATGTAGTACAGCTGAGCTTATTAATTACTGACTAGTTAAATATTGCAGGGAGCTTTTTGTAAGCAAATAAATTAAAGCCTTGCCACTGTGCTTGTAGACAGATTTCTCCAAGGTTTCATTTGTAAATGAACCTAGGAACTACATTATTCAGCTTGTTGGTAGGTCTGTCTTCTACTGTAAGTTTTAGTTCAAATCATTCTGAAAACTCATGAAAAATAAGCTTAAATTCTATTAAGATTTGATTTTTTATTATTTTTTTTTTTTTTAATTTTCAATTATTTTCTTGTAGCAGTCTTATTCCTTTAATCATAAAATCATAGAATCATAGTATATCCCAAGTTGGAAGGGACCCACAAGGATCATCAAGTCCAACTCCTGGTTCCTCACAGGTCTACCCAAAAAACAGAATTCAGACTATATGTCAGAGAGCATAGTTGAAACAGTTCTTAAACTCTGACAGACTTGGCACCATGACTACATCCCTGGAGAGACTCTTTCAGTGCGCAACAACCCTTTCAGTGAAGAACCTTTTCCTGACATCCATCTTGAACCTTCCCTGTTGCAGCTTGAATCCATTCCCTTGGGTCCTATTGCTGGTCACCGCTGAGAAGAGAGAGGCACCTGCCACTCTACTACCCCTTGTGAGGAAGCTGTCAGACCAGCTGTATGCTGGCCATTTTGTGCAGTAGGATCCTATGAGAAACCATATCAAAAGCTTTACTGAGATCCAAAAAGATTACATCAACTGTCTTCCCCTTGATTGACTAGATAGGTGATGTTATCATAAAAGGAAATTAAATTTCTTAAGCAGGACCTCGTGAACCTATGTTGGCTGTGACCTATGACTGCACTGTCCCCAAGGTATGCTTTGATAACTCCCAGGATAATCTTCTCCATAATTTTACCAGGCACTGACCTGAGACTGAGGTGTGTAGTTGCCAGGGTCTTCTTTCTTGCTCTTCTTGAAAATTGCCACATTTGCCAGCTTCCAGTCTACTGGGACCTCTCCAGATTCACAAGACTGTTGAAAAATAATTGAGAGAGGTCCTGCGATGATGTCAGCGAGATCTCTGAGCATCCTGTGATAAACCCCATCAGGCTCCATGGACTTGTATGGATCCAGGTGGAGCAGCAAATCTCACACAAGTTCAGGATTGGCTAGGAGTTTATCATTCCCACCATCATGGTCCTCTAGATCAGGTCACCCAGGGACCTGAAGCCCATCATCGGTGTTGAAGACAGAGGCAAAGAAGGCATTAAATATATCTGCTTTGCCTATGTCCTTGTTTGTGAGGTGACCATCTCCAACAAGTAGTGGACCTATGGCTCTCCTTTTTCTGTTTACATATTTAAAAATAATCACTTTTTGTTGTCTCCAACAGGCCTGGCCAGCTTCAACTCTAATTGGGCTTTGGACGCACAAGTTCTCCCTACAAAGGTGAATGACATCCCTGTAGTCCTTCCATGGTGCCTGACCCTGCTTCCAGCACCCTAACATTTCATTTTTGTACCTAAGCTGCAGAAAAAAATCCAAAGATCCTTGGTCAGACAAGCCAACCTTCTGCCCTGCCTGCTTGACTTCTGATATTTTGCAATTGCCTGATCCTATCCTATTAGGAGGCAGTGCTTAAAGATTGACCAGCACTGATGGACGCTGATGCCTTCAAAAACAGTTTCCCAGGGACCTTACTAACTAGTTCCCTGAGCAGCTGGAAGTCTGCTCTCCCTATATCCAGGGTTGAAGTTTTGGTGGCTGTTTTTCTTCTGTCATGAAAAATTTTAAACTCAACCACTTCATGGTCACTATGAGCAAGATGGCCAACAATTCCCAGGTCGTGTAGACCTTCCTGTGATCAAGAAACCGAAGTTCTGCTGGTGGCACCAGTCTTGCAGCCACCAAGACTTTAAAAACTCCTTTCAGAAAAAGTGATAGACTACATCTCTCATTGCTACTTGTGCCATCTTAGTGGAAAAGTATCTGGCATCTCATATAAGCGATATAGATAAGAAAAGTCTCTGGTGCCTGATGAAAGCAATATTCTACTTTCTGATGCCAGTGAATATATGGACAGCTATGGTTTTTGCTACCTGCTGTGTTTTAGAACTAATCAGTAGGAGCAGAAAGCAGAAACATCATAAAAATGAGAAAGAAATACTTATCTGATAAAGATTCTGTGCAATCTAACATTTCTAAGATACTTTCAACAACAACAACAACAAAAAAAAACCAACACACAAAACAAACAAATGAACAATCAAAAAAGAATAGCTGAAGCTCCTGTCACCCAGAAAAAGACAATGAGAGAGGAAATGGTCTTTTTATAGTGACACAACAATATATGACCTTTTATATATATTATATAAATATATATAAATATATATATATATAAATAGATATAAATGTATTATATAAATATATATAAAAATATATTTATTTGTTAGGAGTAAACTTTTAAAAGCTATCTGCTGTTTCACAAGAGGTTAGTGAAACATTTCATTATTGCAGTAATATAATTAGAAACTTTGTAAGCAATCGAGCAGCCAAATTTTGCACCAGCTGTAAGAAAGTAAACCAAAAAGTGACAAGTTGACCAACAACTAATGAATTGCCGTAACCCAGGTGAAAAATAAAAGACATGAGCGTCTTGGCATCCCCAAGAGAAGAACTGTCTATAGGTTGGAAATGATTCTAGGACAGTAATAAAACAGTTTTGTAACATGATTAATACAGACATCAAAACCACACCTTGGAATGAAAACTAATTTCTTGTGAAACCTGAGCCTTTTGAGGAGTATATGGGTGTCAGAGAGAACAATCTGGAACCTAGAAGTGAAATATAACCTCCATGCTCTGGAAACCTGATGAGTAGGATTTTTTATCTCTATACGTTTTGTTCAAGAAATGTGGTTGATTTTTAAACCTACATACCACAGTGCTGTTTGAAGAATGTGGAGGTGCAGTTTCACCTATCTATATAGTATAGCTCCTCTATATAAAACACAGACTGGATTGGAGTATATTGTCATAAATTATTGGTTAAAATACCATCCTCTCTGTGCTTTAATGGAAGCTGATGCTTTACTTTGAGATGTCTGAATTAAATGAGAGAAAGACACATAGATAATCTTAGGATTTGTAGAGAACAAATAATAAATTTGTGTACAGCTTCAGCATATCAGAATCTGAAGCTAATCAGTCCAACAACAGAATAAAAGTGAATGACCTGGATGTGAGAATAAAATAATACTAATTTCTGAAAACAATGTTTAATTTAATTGATTTATTTATTTATTTTTAAGAAATATCAGTTTTATACCTGCAATGAGTCCTCCAGGGCAATTATGAAAGACAATCCAAAATATCAGTGCATGAGTATGACATGCTGTTTTTATTTTATTTATTATTAATTAGAAGATCTTTCAACAGCTACTCTTGGCAAATATATTTAAGAAATTTATATTTTCCACTGACTTCAAAGGTCAAGTCCTGACCTTCCTGCAGGAAAAAATGTGTTCAGACATGGAAAGCTCAAGTGATATTAGAGTGTCAGTTTTCAAAAGAATTTATGAGACTAAGTAAAGTTATCAACCTTTAAGCCTGGAAAATGCAAAAGGATCCTGAGTTGCTTTGCATCTTTGAGCATCTCTCTGGAGCTGTTCAAATGTAGATAAGGATAAGGAGCCCAGTATCAGATGTGCAACAATAGCTGCATTACCCATTTTTCTGAATGATCTTTTTTTTTTTTTTTTTTTTTTTTTTCTGACAAGCATGTGGGGCTGTCTGTATCTGTTGATATGAAACTGTCTTTATATGTTCATGCGCATGCGTCTGCAATGCTTGAATCACAGAATCACAGAATTTCTAGGTTGGAAGAGACCTCAAGATCATCGAGTCCAACCTCTGACCTAACGCTAACAGTCCCCACTAAACCATATCCCTAAGCTCCACATCTAAACGTCTTTTGAAGACTTCCAGGGATGGTGACTCCAACACTTCCCTGGGCAGCCTGTTCCAATGCCTAACAACCCTTTCAGTAAAGAAGTTCTTCCTAACATCTAACCTAACCTAACTAACATACTGGAAATATTTTTTGAAATATCTACATAACGTTCATTATTGTAAACTTCAGTGGTAAAGAAAAAATACACTGATTTGTGTATTTTGTGTATTGTGTAAAACAGCTACAACTGTAGCTGTTTTGCTGATTTATTAGTACTGATCATACATTATAAGTAACAGTGTTTATAACTGAGTGAAAACAAAAATACTAAGAGATGTACACTGGGACATGGGAGACCAATAAAAAAGACACAATAAATACTCCAATCAGCATGGAGTCAAGGAATTACTAAATACTTAATCAACATTTAATGTCTATGTCATCCTTTGATTCAGCCTTCCAATGTTGCTCCTTTGGCTTAAGCTCAAATTTCTTTTATTCTGGTTGTATTGCAAGTTGATTTGGAACCAGTATGCTTTCAAAAGAGTCTTCATTTCCTAGGGTATAATCTTAGTCTCAAGTAGATGAATATTGTAGTGAATTAGTGAATTGTTAAGAATAAGTATCATTTTGAAGAAAGAAAAATGTTCTGGGGGGGGAGGGAGAGGGACATTTTTCAAGAATGTAAATGTTTCTGTACCACATCACTTTGATGTCCTCCAGCAAGAGAGAAACAGTAGTTTTGGGATGGTGTTCAAAAGAAAGCAAGCCAGGTATTTTATGTGTCAAGTTTTTCCATTTTGCACAAATGATGATCTCCTCCCTCAACTCCAGGCTTCTCATCGTCTTGCATTTAGGTGTGAAATAACATAAATAGATTTTCTGTTGCAGCTTATCCACAAAAGTTACTTTTAGTCTTCCATTTAATTCATAGTGACTGAAATTCACTGTTGTAAAGAGGGAAAACATAGGCTTGCATTGCATAAACCCTTGATATGAGGGCGATTTGCACTCAGGCTTCTGATCAAAGGAGATGTCCATAAGTTGTTAATGTATAATGAAACAGTTTTTAATCATGTATATTTTCCATGGCTGATCTAGGATCACTTATACCAGGGGGGATTCTGACACACACTTTTTCTCAAATTCTGTCTTCCACTAATTCTGAACAGATGTTAATATGTTAACAGATGTTTATATATGTTAATATAAACCTCTAAATATTTTTAATCTAGAAGTGTCTAACCTATATATATTATGTACTTAATTGTATTAGAGTGGATATGATGTTATGCAGGTATGTTGTACATGTCCAAACATTATTTGGGCATACTGAAAATGTGGATAATATTCATTGGGGTAGATACATAGAAAACAGAAGGACATCCTTGGTACGTTTTCTGGTTCTGCTTATTCTTAAATTGTGCAGACCTGTTTTCTCCAAGATGACTATTATCATTTCTGTAGCTTATTTTGAAACCAAAATACATCTGAGCTTATACAACTTTTAGTAGAGATCTGTTGTCTTCACATCTGCTAATTCCATAATTTTGTACCAGTGGAAAACTAGCCTCAGAATTCAGTCTGCTATCTCCCTTTCTTACCATTTCCTGTTTCAATCGTCCCTTAAATTGATATTGGAAAACATGAATATATAGGTGTGGTCAAGAACTGCTTGTCACCAGGACTGGTGAAGACATTCAAATCCATCCAAAGGTATTTTGGAGTTACTGACTTAAGCTTTTTTGATCTCTTCATTCAGTTTTCTAGGTGCTCACTTCCCCCGAACAAGTTTGTTTTTAAAACTTATTTTGAGAAAAATTGTTTCAGCAACTATAGCTGAAGTTGTGGCTGCAGCTCTGTGATGTAGCTCAGAGCACCTAATTTGCAAGTCCTGTTTCACAGACAAAAACAGTACAAACTAAGTAGAGGGGAACCTATCATCTAGAATGTAAATTAAAAATATTAAAAATTCAATTAAAATAAGGGGGATCAGATTTGTTTAAGCTCAGAAAATCTTGACTTGTTTAAAAGCTTAAGCCACATTTACGAGATGTTATTTTAAAAGGTGTGTCATTACTCTGTGATTTTCATTTTCTGACATTAATTGATCTGGACTAAATGCCTTCTGCCAAATTTCAGTTTGAGAGATAGTGCCTTGTTTATTTATTAATTTACTACAAAACATCAAAAAACAGCCCAGCAGGCTACTAAAAGCAACAATCAATCACATTTAATCCAAGATTATGAAGTTGATTTTATTCTCTCCTCCCCTCCTTCACCAACTTTTATTTAATTTCTTGAACGAGCTGCAGTGTGGGAGTTACTTGGAATAATTTTAAATGCGCACACAGAGTGTTCCCACCTTACCATGCATTCTCTGATCTCAGTTGCAGACCCAACAATATTTCAGACATACCCAGAACATTTTGGGAAGCAATAGGCAAAATACTGCCACCATAATTGCCATTTTGCTTTAATACCTCAGTTTCCAGTTCAGAAGGTGGACTGTGTCTGCCAAAGAAGAAAAATAAAATCTCATTGTTTGTTCTTATAGGCTAAAATCACATCACCAAAATGTTTTTAGTCTGTTTTTCAATATCTTAATACAGAGCTTCATTTCAAAATAAAACAAAGAGGTAGTTAACACTATGACTTAATAAGAACTTTTTAAATATATTGGTTGACACATTATCTACAAATGACCTCCTAGAATACAGATAAATGAAATTTTGAGGAATTAAAGGGTTGAAATAAGATGACTATGACAGATTTGGAGTCATATATTCATCTGACTGGCTAATGATCATTGCACTGAATTTCCCCTGCATAACTTTGAATATCCTAAGTCATGATAATATTGACTGAGATTAAAATGAATAAACCAGGTGGTAAAAGAGAAAGAACCATTTACATGTATGCCCATAGCTCTAATTAACAGTTATGTTTTCTAGTTCAGAAATTGACTGTTAATTTGCCTGTTAACTTGCCAGTTGTTTTTGGATGTATCGCTGAAAACTTGTGAATCATACTTACAAAGAATATAGTATCCATACCTATATGCTGATCAAATACATAGGAAATGACTTATTTAAAAAGATAAAGAATAGATGAAAATGGGGAAAAAGTTTTTATGGTTTGCATGTAAATTACTAGTGCAGCATTTAGTTACTAAATGTATCTGTCTTACAAAAACTGCATCCTATGGATACAAGTACTATGATTGAATTTTTAGCATCATAGAAAGCTTAGCACATGACATTTAGATGTTGCACAGCAGGAAGATGTCTAGAAGAACTTCACATCAATGTTTCTTGTTTTCTTTTATTGCAAAAACAACATTTTTCTTAATTTGGGATAATCATGACTCTTTTTAAAAGTAGCTAGTTTTCTGCCTTGTCCCCTTGAAAGGCTGTACAAAGATGTTGTTGCTTAGATGATTAGAAATAACCTTCCAGTGTTTTCTGACTAAAGAATTTTGAAAGAAAATGTAAGCAAATGGAATTTTATTTCTCCAGAATTATATCGGATGTGTAATATAGATTTACACACCATTGTTGTAGAATTACAGTAATGCAAAAATAGCTTAATTTTGTTGGGTGAAGTAGGGAAAAAAATCTCCAGATCACTTCACTGGGGCATAGAATTTTAGACTCAATAGCCAATATGGACCAATTGAACAACAGATGATACAACAGGTGCATATCAGTTCTCCATTCTGATCTGTGAAACCAAATGGAAAGGGTAACCTTCTGTGGCAATAGGCTGCATCATGACTCTGGGAAATATACTGTTTATATTTTTTCTCATGACTGTATAACTAAAAAGAGGACTCAAAACACCAGTCAATATTTTTTGAGGAATAAAGTTTGGTTGTAAGTACAAGGAAGTGGTTTCTCCTTAAATATTCCAACAAACCTTATAGCTAAAATTCCTATGAATATATTTGCATATATACACAGAGGGAGAGTTCATATATATATGAACATATATGTCACAGATTATCTAGACAGTGTAGTATATATATAGACAAATATAAACATGCATGTCTGCAGTAGACTTATTTAGATGTGGCACCCAAAGTGTGCACAGAACAGAGTGGTAAACTCAGTGCCAACCAGTATGCTATTTATACACAACTCACATGCATTTCATCTTTGACTAGGAAGTACACTAGCAGCCTAAGTCATGTCCCAGCATGTTTATTCTTGTCTGTATATGCAATAAATTACACTATAAGAACACCTTCTATTCAAAAAAGAAAGGTATAAAATGAACATTTTCTAGAGGAAAAACTTGCCACGAACATCACTGTAATTGTGACCCTATGATAGTGACCCTACAATTACACTATCCATAATTGTGACCCTAAGCAGGATATATGCTCAGTTTTATTACACTGTATTTTCTTTGTGTCCCTCCCAATCCAATTCATCCAATGATTCTATGATTTTATATGCTATTGTGAAATGTTTATTTGCAATGTTCTGAGGCAAAATGTTTTGTTTTCAACAAAACTATTTTTGATGAAAAATACCTATTTTCTTTGTGATTATTTTTCTTTTACTGCCAGAAGTTCAGACATGCAAGCCTAGGTCTTTAATTGTGTAACATCAGAGAAGGTATATTTTGGAAATATTATTCATGCTTAAGATCTCCATATCTCCATAGATCTAATAATAATCTTAATGCTGAAACAGTTGCTTATTTCAGCAACTTGTTAAGGAAAAAATTCCTGATGCATCACTGGATCAGTAATATTGCCAGGGAGTTTTAGTAGTTGACAGTAATCACATTGAGACAACCAAAACACCTACTTAGAAAACAAAAAGCAGAATTTCTGATTTCAGGATGCTTGATATTTAGCTGAAAATTTCCCCTTCCCTTGACATTTTTATCTTTATTAACTGAAAGCAACAAGATTCACAGTGTACAGTAGAAAGGATGGAAAAGGTAAGTTTCTTAAATAGTCGGATTTACAAAGAGTGGAAAAAAAGTAGTTTCTTAAATAGTTTGATTGCAATGTTACTGCTTATCTAAGTTAAAGAACCTGCTATTGTGTATTCTAAACTTAAATTTCCATCTCTCATATACATTACATATGGGACTGTCCTTCATACTCCACAGATCTGGAGATATCTTTGAGCAATGATGTAGTCTATATCTCCAAAAGTTTCACAGAGAGATCAGGAACTGTGTCTCTAAGAATTATTTTTTGGAATCCTTTTTTTTTTTTTTTTTTTTTTTTTTTAAGATCAGTATTGGTATTACCTTACAACAAGAAATGACCATGCAGTTTGATGGCAAAGAACACAAAATAACTGCATTGCTGACACCAGCATATTCCTTTAAAAAGGGCATTTAAGGACAAAGACCAAAGTCTTTAAAATTTAAAGTTTTTCAGTAGGAACATGTTTAACTGTTCTACACATTTAAGTTCAAATATGAAACAGGCATATGAAACAGGCCAATGACAAGATAGGAAGACTGGAGACTGCACTTATCTGTCTTAATTATGGTATTTAAATGCATTCTCTTGCATGGTTCTATTTCCTACAAATATATGAATTTGTTAAGAATTGATAAGTTATCAGCCTTTAGTAAACCCTCAATGCATTCATATCTCTCTCATTTATACATAATTTCTTCTTGCTAAGTCCCCTGTGTTTTATTTGAGAATTGCCTTATTTATTATAAGCCAATAATGCATTGAATTGTGTGTGCACTGGCATATTATCTTGTTGAACTATTCAATTAAATATGATAATGCTGAACACACTGACATAGTTAAACACTCAGGTGAATGAGCAATTCACTGTGAAGTGCAGAAATATTTAAAGTCATCTGCATGCCTTCGAGCAATCTGTTTTATGTAAAAGAACACTTCAGGATTGAGAGAACAGTATGTGTCTGAAAAGAAAAAAATATTGCAACTTTCGAAACATAGCTCTTATGTTTGAAAACCATGTATTTTTAAAAGACCAACTTCCCAAAAATAAAGGACAAACGTGAAGCACACCACCTTATTGTGAGAGTAATAGGCACAAAAGTGAGATGTTACAGTCCATTTGAAATTATAATATGAATTAGTGACAGCATTTTGACCCATAAACACTTTTGTTCTGCAGTAAAGTTACACTAGATCTGGGGAATACCCCTCTGCAGAGGGCTGAGAGGTGTTCTCTGAAATAAAGTGGAACAAAAATGTCCCTAGATGCAACCTCAACAGCTAAACAAACCCAATTCTCCATTGAAGACAAGACCTATGAAACTTAACAAGAAGTAGTGTTACATGCTCAGTACATGGAGTTTCAAATGCTTATAACTAAATTACATCAAAACCAATTTTCTCCAGAACTCTCAAAAGCACTTCTCCTTAGTGCTATTTTCCTGCCAAATTTAAACTTTCATCCCCCAGCTGTTTTGGCGGTAGAGTGATTATAAAAAAAAAAAAAAAAAAAAAAGTCATGGTAATTGTTTACTGTCACGAGTATCTTTTCTCAGTTTTCACATGCTTGAAAAGCCTAATCTTTTTGCTTCTTCAAAAGTTTACAAGATAATAAGAAAACTCCAGGCAAAGTCAAAAAAAAAAAAAAAAAAAAAAAAAGGCCAATACATTTTTTACCAAAGGTAAAAGTTTGAAAATTTCTGCCTGGGAGTTGAAAGGTTCAGGAATTATTGAGTACTGATGTCATCAGGTTAGAATACAAACCTTTATTCAATTTGATACTCAGCTATTACTTCTATTGCTATTGATTATTTTACTCCTGGAGGAGTGCTGGATGGAGTTCAATTGGCAGATGCTCACTAGGCATTCAAGTTGGAATGAAATCAAAACCACTGGCTCCCAAATTTTTTGACAAAGGAAAAGTTATCCCAAAGAACTTGCAGAGATCCTGTTTAAAAATGGGACATAAATTTACCATAAATTTACCATAAATTTATGAGGGAAAAATTATTCAAATTTGGATCTCAAAGACTATTTACTTAATTGTGCAGGCTCCATGACTATTTTATGACTTCTCTTAGAAGCTGTGGTGGTTCCGCTCGAGTGGGCAGCTGAGCTCCACCGCAGCCGCTCTCTCACTCCCCCCTCCTCAAAGAGGAATGGGGAGAAAATACGATGAAAAGGGCTCAAAGACTGAGATAAGGACAAGGAGATCGTGCAGTAATTATTGTAACGGGCAAAACAGACTTGGCATAGGGAGACAGTAAGATTTATTATTTATTACTAACAAGCTAGAGAAGTGAGAAACAAAGGAAAGAAACCAAAAGCACCTTCCCCCCCCATCCACCCTCTTCCACCTCCTCCCCCCGAGTGGTGCAGGGGAACGGGGGAATGGGGGTTATGGTCAGCCTACAGCACTTCTTCTCTGCCGCTCCTTCTCGGTCACTCTCATCCCCTGTGCTGTGGGGTCCTACCCACGGGATGCAGTCCTTGATGAACTGATCCAGCGTGGGCTTCCCACAGGCAGCAGCTCTTCCAGAGCTGCTCCAGATATGGGTCCGTACCACAGGGTCCATCCCTCAGGAGAAAACTGCTCCAACCTGGATCCCCCACGGGCAGCAGCTCCTGCCAGGTCACCTGCTCCTGCGTGGTCTCCTCTCCATGGGCTACAGGTCTGGCCTGGAATCTGCTCCGGCAGGGGTCTTCCACAGGCCTCAGCCTCCGTCGGTGCAGGTCCACCTGCTCCACCATGGTCTCCTCCATGGGCTGCAGCGTGGAACCCTGCTCCACCGTGGTACTCCATGGGCTGCAGGGGGACATCCTGCTTCACCATGGTCCTCACCACAGGCCACAGGGGACTTCTGCTCCGGCGCCTGGAGCACCTCTCCTCCTCCTTCTTCACTGATCTTGGTGCCTGCAAGGCTGTTCCTCACTCCTCTCACTCTCCCAGCTGCTGCGTGTGGCGCAGCATTTTTTTTCCCCGTCTTAAATATGCTCTCACAAAGGCACAAAACAACATCGCTTATTGGCTCAGCTCTGGTCAGCAGTGGAGCCCTTACCAAACATGGGGCAGCTTCTAGATCCTTCTCACAGAAACGACCCCTATGGCCCCCTGCTACCAAAACCCTGCCACATAAACCTGCTACAAAAGCTAAGGAAATCTGTAGTTTTAGCAGAAAGTATGGAAGAAAACATTATGCTTTTGACTAAATATTGCTGGAATGCTTTATCTAAGCCCTGTGTTCAAAATGAAACCTCCAGTGAGGTAAGACCTGTTCAAATAACTTCAGCTAATGTGAAAGCTTTGTGATATACCTAACTGTTTGCCATATCATGGTGTTTCTTCTCCTGAGAACACTTTCCAGTGCCTTATATAGAGTGAGAGAGCATGTTCAACAAGCATTTCAAGGCAAGCTCATGAAAAAATGAAAGAACTTTGTGTTAGCACATACAGTTTACAAGACTCTAAAAGCAGGTGCATTTATTTTCTTTTTTTTTTTTTTGTGTGTGTGTGTGTGTGTGTGTGTGTGTGTGTGTATAAAATGGAAAACAACTTTTCTGCTACAATAATATAATCTGCTTTTTTTGACCATTTGGCCATATATTAACATGTTTGTGACACTGAATCCCTTTTACCACTCCATATTCAACTGTTGTTCCCATACAATCTTTCTTAGTAATGTAAAACCTGGAAGGAACTTGGACTAAGCATCAGCACTTGCTTTAAGTTGAAGGTTACACTAATCTCCAGGAATACACTGACATCATTCACTTCAGATATAACCCCTGCATAAGGATGATGGATAAAATATTTCTCATAAATACGTGATGAAAAGAGGAAACAAATACATAAACAGTCTTCAAAACATGATGCATTCTTGAGTGTTAAGAAAAAAAAAAAAAAAAGAGTTAACCAAAACATTGTGTAAGTAAATGATTCATAGAATAGATATGTCAATGAAGACTGTGCACGTACGAATAAAAGCTTATTTATTTATTTATTTATCTCTTCTACTTTAAAATCATTCCCCCTTGTCTTGTCTTTATCTGACTGATCAAAAAGTTGTTCTTCATCTTTCTTTATAAGCTCCATTTAAGTATTGAAAAGCTGCAATAAGGTTTTTTTGCAATAAGTCTACAGAAGAGAAACCTTCTCTTCTGTAGACTGAACAGCCCTAGCTCTCTCAACTTTTCTTCGTAAAAGAGTCCTCCAGTCCTCTGAATACATTTGTGGCCCTTCTCTGGACATGGTCTGACAGATCAACATCCCTCTTCTGCTGGGGCCCCAGACCTGGATGCAGTACTCCAAGTGGGGCCTCACAAAGGCAGAGTAGAGGGGGACAACCACCTCCCTCTACCTGCTAGCCACTCCTCTGTTGATGATGCAGCTGGCCTTCTGAGCTACAAGCACACACTGCTGTCTCATGTCAAGGTTTTCTTCCAATAGAACTCCCAAGTCTTTCTCTGCAGGGGTGCTCTCAATGAGTTCTCCCAGTCTGTACTTGTGTCTGGGATTGCCCTGGCCCAGGTGCAGCACCTTGTATTTAGACTTGTTGAACCTCATTAGGTTCACATGGGCCTTTTGAAATCTTGTTTTAGATGTGTAGACATTGAACAGTGGAGCACTGTGTCAAAGACAATGGATCTAGCACTGAAGAAGCTCCTGTGTCTATAAGTACTAGCACAATTCCTTTTTTTTTCTTTTTTTTCGGAAGTGTCTTTATTAAAAATAATGTAAGCTTTAGTCTGTATTTCCTACTTAATTAAAAGTTAAAAATTATCCTATGCTATTTGGATCTTTAGGCTCAGTTATTGAATAAGAACATAATATCTGTGGTATGTGAGTTTTTAATACATCTATTAACAAGGTCACGTGCTTCATCATCCTCCTCCTTTTAACATAATAAAATTCAGGTTAGAAGGGATTTCAGGAAGTCTCCAGACTAACCTTGAGCTCTCAGAAGATCAGCTTTGAGGGCCAAGTTGCTCAGCTTTGTGTCCCACCACATCTTGAAAACCTCCAAGAAACTTGGAGGTTTGTTAAAACACATAGTGAACTCTTTGGTTGAATATAGATTTTCCAACTTAAGGAAAACACAGCTCATCTGAAAGCGTGAATATTTTAATCTGTTGGTACTTATTAGTATCTATCTGGACATCTGAAAGGCCTTTGACATGGTCTCACGTAACAACCTGATCTCCAAAATGTAGAGATATGGATTTGATGGGTGGACCATTCAGTGCATAAGGAATTGGCTTTAAGGTCGCACCCAGAGAGTGGTGGCCAATGGTTCTGTGTCCAGGTGGAGGACAGTGTTGAGTGATGTCCCTCAGGGGTCTGTCTTGGGACCAGTATTGTTTAATATCTTTATCAATGGTGGTGGGATGAAGTGCACCTTCAACAAGTTTTCAGATGACATAAAGCTCAGTGGTGCAGTTGATACAAGAGAAGAGGGGGAAGTCACCCAAATGGACCTGCATGATTTTTTTTTTTTTTTTTAAGTATAGTTCATTTCTTTTTGGTCTTGTGGAATATTGCATAAAATATGTTTTCAGGAATGGTTATTTGGACTTGACTTTCCTCACTGGAACATCAGAAAGGCTCAGCTTCCTGTCTGATCATTAGCACCAAATATAGTCTACTGTTTGATGAGGGACTATTATTGCAGCTTTACAAACTGTTTTCCCTGTCCACTGCAAGAAACTGTAGTCTTTCAAAAACAAAACAAAACAAACAAACAAACAAAACACACAAAAAAATACAAGGCAAGTAGGAGGACCCAGAATTAACCTCAACAGCTATGCAAATACCCTTTGATAAGAAACAGTTTTCATCTTCTTTTGTCTTGTTTTTCACTTCTCTCTCTCTCTTTTTTTTTTTTTCTTTCTTTTTTTTTTCTTTATTCCATGCTGCAATGTTGGCTCATGGATATGTTGGCTAGATGCAAAATGAGACTGACATGTTGGACACATGGATATCAAGGATGTGGTTTCCCTAGCAACAGTAACCACATAAAAGATCTCAGAACTTACTCATGGGACATTTCAGTTTTTCACATAAAATGAATACTGGTGGTGAATATGATTGGTTCAATAGAAATACAGTGAAAGTATCAGAGAACTTTAAAGTAATAAAATATTAGCCTCTTCTGTTTTCTGAAACCAGAAACAACACAATCGTATTTTTCCTATCATGCGGAAGAAAATCTTGAATCTGGATACCTGCAGAACATTAGAGGCATTAAATTCAGCAGAATTTTGTTGCTTGGAAACATTTGTAATTATTTAGAATTAAACTTTGCTAAAATTATGAATAGATGATCTTTGTCAGCAAAATGTGAAACAGTATCCAAATTTACACACAATCAGACTAACTTGGATTAAAGCATAGCACAAAAAGTTGTACATATCTTAAAACTTTGGTCTTGTATTGTTTCAGTTTTTCCATCTTCTAGCTTTGGTTCACTTTATCTATAAATGCAGCAAACAGGCTTACTAAAGCTATCAATACAATAGTCATGTAGGTAAGTTTAAAGAGTGGGAGCACAGATATTGATGAAGGTCTGGCACTGTGAGGAAAATCTGGAAGAAAAAGTGTTTTAAGCATGTGATGTAACACTGAATAAGCTTGGAGAGGCCATTGGTAAATACCAGGAGCACCTCACTGGAAGGCAAAGATATGCTGTATTTCTCTGGTTTATTGTGCAGCTTCAGTGGCTTGTAAATGTCCCATTTCCCATACTGAGCCTAACATCAGTGTATCTTAAGAAGATACTGGGACTACAGGAAGTTTGAAGAGGTTAAATTAAAAAAAGAGCAGAATGTTTTCAATGCATTCTTGGACCCTTAGTTTTGCTTTTGTGGAAGCCAAACTGAAAAAAATAGAGAAAAAAACACAAAGCTGAATTGTCTTCAGCATGCACTCAGTTAGACTGAGCACTGTGAAGATGTATGCCAGTGAAAACTGTACTTCAAATCTGGAATCCTAGCAAATTAACTTATATGAAAGGTATAAAGCTTTAGCTACAAATTACTTTATGAACAGAGAGTTTTTTAAACGTCAGTATATCTAAAAGGGTAGAAGAATCTTTTTACTACCAATCCTAAGTATTGTAGCAATGGATAAGTCGTTCAACATAGAGAAAGCAGCCTTCAGCAATTGATGAATGAGAAGCAAAAGAAAACTTTCTTCAAGACTAGGAAATTTTGAACATCCTATGGAGACTTTTCTTTTTTTTTTTTTTTTTTTTTTTACTTTTTGTCCTCAAAAAAAAAAAAAAAAAAAAAAGTGTTCTTCTAAAGGCCAAGATAGTCTACATTTCTGACAAATTCTTGCATTTCAACTATTCTTCTCTTGTCTAGTCCAATTTATTTAAAATATAACTATGTCACTTTTGGAGCAAATAGTGTAAATGTAAACAGCTTTTACTTAATACTTTTCATACTGTATTTTGTGAAAGAAGCCAGTCTCATTATTTATATTAACAGATGCAGAAAGGCAAAGAGGTGACTTGCTCTAGGAGAGCTGCAAGGTCAACTGCAAAGCTAGGAAGAGAATCGAGGTCTCCAGAGCTTATCACTCCTTCGACATCCACTGGCAGCTGTGGATCCTAATAAGACCAGGAACAGCTAAATATTACCCTCCTTCCTGCCACCTACTCTCCCACCATGTTTTCAGAATTCTTGGATTCAGGCCATTCATAGTTAAATTTATAATTACAATCCTGTCAAT
>NC_140298.1:65908050-66228050 GCF_964211825.1 Aythya ferina
GGATATTTTACATTCCCAGAGGAACTCATTTAATTGTGTAAGTATCTTTAAGATATAGCTTTTCTTTTTGTTATTTTTTTTTTTTTTTCAGCTTTTCAGCTTGGAATTTTTCTGCTCAGAAATTTTGAATATATACAAAAAAAAAAAAAAAAAAAAAAAGGAGAACATTCTGCACAGAGAAAAATGGAATATTAGGAATCAAAGAAACCCTTCAGTTTGCATATATACAAAAAATGTTTTCTAAATTCAGCTGAAGCTTTTACAACACAACTGAAAACCCCTGGTATACTACAAGGAAGCTATCCACAGTTCTTCCAGTAACTGCCCTTCTTTCTCAAGCAAACACTTCTTTTGCGTACCTCAGATATTTCTCTCTGTATGTTAATCCCAAGACAAGCTAATTCCTTTCTTCTGATAAGGTATTTTATAAGAACATTCTGGAGAAAGTGGAGAAGCTTGAAAAGAATCACAAAAGCCATGTAACATTGGAACAGAGAAAGATGTGATGAAGAAGATCATCAATGATAAAGGACAAGGGGAGATATTTGGATTATGAGAGACTGGACTTTGGGTGACAAATTTAATGAAGCTGATACTGAAGGAATTGCTTATGTGGAAAGCTTGAAAATCTGAATACAACCTTGCAATCTGGAAAGTATTTTTTGCACATAGGAAAATGGAACTATCAAATAATTCTGGCACAGAATTCAGTAGTTAAAAGATTAAAGTTAAAATTAGAATTTAAAAAGTTAAAGTTAGAATTCAGTAGTTAAAAGATAAAGTTCAGAATATTTTACAATTTATATCAAGAAATATCTTGCTGAGTTCCTGGATTTTATTTACAAACTTGTTTAAGATACCAAATACTGTAGTATTGCTTCAGATATAGACATCTGTGGAAAATCACAGGGGTATCAGTGACTATTTCAAGACACAATCATTAGAAACTTGCTAGTAAAGTTAACGTATTCATTTTATAATGGCTTCTGTTAGAGTACCTATATCTAAAGTTCAGAAAGTCTGTGGAATTCATTTTGATGATTATCCAGTCAGTCTCCGGAACAAGGAATTTTGAATAAGATTTCAGATTCATTCTGATTTTTTCCCTGCTATTTGAAATGTTTTAGCCTTCCTGATTTTTTAAAAACAATACCACAAAATATAATACAAAATGATACTAAAATAAACATGGAAATTATTAAATAACATCACTAAATAATAATACCAAACAGCAGTAACTTGAAATACTTAAAGGAGTTTATTTCATAGCACTTCTCACTATTGCAGTATTGTTTGCTTCTTCCTGTACTTTTTTGTTTGTTTGTTTGTTTGTTTGTTTTTAATCAATGCCTGCCCAAAATTGGAAGAAATGTTATATATAAAGGAGAAAAGACTAATTAATTTTGATTTTAGGAAAAAAAAAAATCATTTGAGCAGACAAGTCAGCATTTTTTTGAAGCGCTTTCCTCACCATCAAATATATTCACTTTTGAAGAAGTCACAATTAAAGGGATGTTCCAGCAATAAAGTAGTCCTTGCACATTTTCAAATACCTCCTGGTTTGTGTCAGAAATGAATGGTTAGTTTGCAGCTTCATAAATTAGTTACATTGAACAATTTCCACCCCTGCAACTTGTGCTGTGAGGAATGCAGTGACAGATAGATTCTGTGCTGTGTTTGCCTATGAGATGATTTTCTTGAAGTCTCATAATGAGTTGTATTTGGCAGGATTAATGAGTATTATAATGGCAAATGGATGTTTGCAACTCTGTTGTGTTCCATCACATAGTAACATGGGGTTTCTGGTCCCTTGGAGGCCATAATTGGTGGCATTAATGCAGTTTTTAATTATGCTTCTTGAAAAAATGAATTGGAACCAAAACAAAAGCTAAGTGATCATCTCTCTGTAGTGCTGTGTGATGTAAACACAGGACCAGTGCTGCCTCTGATATCCACATTCAGGATTAGGCTGATGGGAGAGGAAATGTACAGGATATTTGGCTGAAACTTGATTTGGGAATATTCATATTTTTACGTTGTTAAACAGCCTTTTAATTATAAGATGCAGAGGGTATTTTCCCCCAAAGAGACTTCTCAGAATAGTATGTTGTATGCTGAACTGCCTGCAGAGTATATTTTTTAACTCCAAATGTGACTCTGCAGCTGCAGATTGTGTCTTTAGGTCTTCATGTATTTAAAGAGAGTGATTCTTCCTCATTTTTCCAGAATACCCCTACATGAAAGCATCTTGATTAGTGCTGACTCAGTGCCTATAACACAGTACCATATGATAAGCAGGATTTGTTGGCATAATTTAGTGACCAAGAATTTTCTGAGAGAGCTAGCTCAATGTCTTCTACAAAGCAAGATCTCAACACCAAAGACTGTAGACACACCTGTCGAAAAAATATTTGAAAGGCAAATTTCATTTAAAAAAATAATCAAAAGTATAGTTTTCATATTGTCATTGCCGAGGTATCTGGTAGCTTTTATAAGAGCAATGCTATATGTGTTCCATTTTCATAGAACTATGGATAAATCAAAAGGTAAAGCAGAAAAGCTTAATTAAATGGTTAATTAAATAGTTAAAGGATATTTATTTAATAGTCTATCTGCCTTCCTGCCGTGCTGTTTAACATTTTCCTCCAGCCTGCTGCAGTATTATAGAAGAGATAATGTAGTTAGAATTGCCTTTTTTTTTTTTTCATATATCATAATATATTAAATTGGAATTAACTTACAATCCAGGGATCTCTTTTTGATATAAGCTTTGGAGGACGTAGCTTCCTCACTTATGATCTTAGTAGTGTTCCATTAAATGCATAATATATCCACAGAAATATATGCACTATTTATGTAGGTCCATATCATTAGATATTGTTCCCAAAGCACCAGAGTGCATAAGACAATAGTTTGTGCTTGAAGATGAGGTTCCCAGACATTTATCCTATCAGCTGTGATGAGACCTTTTAAAATCTTACTCTATTTGTAATGGAGATACATGAGAGGACTCAGGTACATATATGAATTCCTTTATGAAAAGGGGGTCACATATAAAAAGACAGTTTTTCTTTTCCTTCTTTCTTTCTTTCTTTCTTTCTTTCTTTCTTTCTTTCTTTCTTTCTTTCTTTCTTTCTTTCTTTCTTTCTTTCTTTCTTTCTTTCTTTCTTTCCTTCCTTCCTTCCTTCCTTCCTTCCTTTCTTCCTTCCTTCCTTCCTTCCTTCCTTCCTTCCTTCCTTCCTTCCTTCCTTCCTTCCTTCCTTCCTCTCTCTTTCTTTCTTTCTTTCTTTCTTTCTTTCTTTCTTTCTTTCTTTTTCTTTCTTTCTTTCTTTCTTTCTTTCTTTCTTTCTTTCTTTCTTTCTTTCTTTCTTTCTTTCTTTCTTTCTTCCTCTTCCTCTTCCTCTTCCTCTTCCTCTTCCTCTTCCTCTTCCTCTTCCTCTTCCTCTTCCTCTTCCTCTTCCTCTTCCTCTTCCTCTTCCTCTTCCTCTTCCTCTTCCTCTTCCTCTTCCTCTTCCTCTTCCTCTTCCTCTCTTCCTCTCTTTCTTTCTCTCTTTCTCTCTTTTTTTTTAATTTTGTTTTTGAAACAATGTATATCAATACTCATATACAGATCATAATGAAACCAGATGACAATATATTCCAGAAAAACTCCTATTACTGTTATGCATTGTTTTAGAACCCCAAGACTTGTAATCCCCCATTTTAGTGTTATGCAAGCTCAGCATAAGAAAGAATGCATACAATATAAGATTAGGAATGCAAGATGCATAACAGAGAAAAATGACAAAACAGTGAAATAGCATAATACTTTGGGTTCAGGTGAAACTAAGCAACCCTCCCTGGATTTTATGTGAACTGTTTAAAAATTGTGCATTTTAGTATTCCAGTACATTGGTATGTGCTTATAAACCATTGGATTAATAACTCTGTGTGGAAAATCTTCTGTAAATGATCTATTGTAGTGCTTTGGAGTTTGATGATGGATGTGAGGTGTCCTCCCATACCCCACTACTTTTTGCAAGATTGTCTCTAATCTGTGTGTGCTGGGAGCAACATGTTCTCCAAACCCAGCATGAGGCTACAATGGTTGCTGTACTTGCCCCTGCAGTTTGGAAGGAGATACTTACTCTTCAGCTTGGTCTTCTACACATGTGGTGAGGTGGGTCCTTGTCACACTGTTCTGACTTGCTACCTCTGAAGAGACCAAATACTCCAGATACACTATGTTCACAGTTCCAGTTTCTTCTTTAATTCATCCTTTCTTCTCAATTTTGGAGAAATCTGATAGAAAAACATAATAATAGTTTATTTTGATGGGCTTCAAGCTCTGAGATTAGAAACAAAGTCACAAATGGTAAATAAAAAGTTAAATAATATTTTTGCTTAACGGACTACTTGCCTCACACAGGCCTCAGGGAATTTGTCCTTCTCCTTCTCCTTTCACCATCTCTGTCCTTGTATTTCAGAACTTCTTCCTGTCCCTTGCCCAGTAGTAAAGAAACTTTGCCTACTTCTGTTTCTGACATATCAGAGCTGTTTTTCCACCCTTTTCAACACAGTGTGGACAACATTCAACACCTCTGCCTTTGGAGTTCTGTTTTCAACAAAAAATGCAAATGCAATTGATGAACATCACCTCCCTTCTGCTAAAACAATGCCATCACTCTTTAAAATCCTTTCAGACCATCCCACTCTGAGAAGCTGGTCATCCAGTGGAACAGGCTCCCCAGGGACATAGTCATGGCACCTAGGCCGTCAGTTTAAGAAGCGTTTGGACTATGCTTTCAGTCATATGGTCTGAATTCTGAGTCTTAGGTAGACCTGTGTGGAGTCAGGAGTTGGACTCAGTGATCCTTGTGGGTCCCTTCCAACTTGGGATATTCTATAATTCTATGAAAATAGCAGCTGTAGCAAGATAAAAGCCACTCCATTTCCTTGATTGTTAAAAATGTCTAAGTCCCAACAAATGTCTCCCAACTTTCCTGGGGAAAGGAAATGTGTACGTTCATGCTTCCTTTCCCCAAAGGAATACAAAGCAGTAAATGATGCCAGGTCGATCCTTGCATATTTTCTTGGATTTCTACATAGAGCACTATATATATATATATATATATATATATATGTATTGAGATGTTATGTAAAAAACACATTTCCATCTTTTCTCTTTCCCTTTCTTATCCCTCTTCCTCTTTTTTCATGGGATAGTTGGCCAATGAGGGTTGTTACCTGCTGCCTATGGTTTCAAGAAAAGACATACCCTGTAGAGAGAAACACTGATTAGTAGGGACATTACAATTTAACTGATAAAAGTTGAAGTAGTATCTAAAGTGGTCCATGAGCTGAGAAAAGTTTCAGGGGCATAAGGTTCAGCCATCCACTCTTTACAACCTTGTGAATTGTTAAATTAATATAACTCAATGTAGAATATCTTATTCTTAATAAGTATAAAGTATCTAGTATTTATTAAACTCTAAAAACCTGTACCAAACTTCAACACCTGGCTCTTGCCTCCAAGAGTTTGCAAGCTAAGAGATTCTTAAGGTTTGGTTTCAATACTAGGCCAAAGTACAAAACAAAAGGTACCTCTTAAGTGAACAGGTAACTCTTTACATATGCTCTTTAAATACACCTAGTCTTTTCTCAAAGGTCTTCCTGGACCCCAGTTCTGTCTGCTATCCTAAAAGGCTATTTTCACTTCCATTATTGCTTGGGTGGACCTAATGAAGTATACCAGATGTGTAAGTCACCACAAAACAGCTATCAGCATTATTTTTTTTCCTGGATTTTCTAACTCCCTATACAAAAATAGGCTTGCAGAAGAAAGTCACTCTTCTCTTACAGTTAATGATACTGTAAAACGCTGAAAGAAGATAAGGTGTCTTGGGTTATAAAAGTGATCAATAGTAAGCAATCAGAAGGCCAAAGCTCTTAATGTTTATTTTACAGGATAAGAAGTTATAGGGAATGCTGGCTAGCTGGATAAAAGCACAGTCTAGCTGTCAGGGTGTTATGCAGCAGTTAATTCATCCTAGAACTGGATTAACTTTGAAAATGAAAAAGTTGCTTCTCTAGTCATGGAGGATGGTTTGTAGGCCCCCATAAATCAGGCAGAAAGCTGCTGAGGGTGGAGAGGCTTATGTATATGAAGTCTTTACCTCATGAGGCTTGTACCTTCTTATCAGAAAAAGAAAAAAAAATCTAAAGTTGAATAAGTCAGCTACATGCAGAAACAAAATATATGATCTTATGCACTGAGGATAAATAGAATCTCAGGGAAAGAAGTATTCAATATACTGAGAAAAAAATACATATCAAAATGAAAAATATTATCTGACATTGGAAAGGGTCTGCAGCAGGATTTCTTTGAAGCATAATGCAACATTAGGTCTTTGGCAAAAAGACCTAACTTTAATTACCGACGCCCTAGTCTGTCTGCTCAGTCTCTGCTTTAGTATGCATAATGGAGTCAAATCTCTACACATATTTATTTATTTATTTATTTATTTATTTATTTTGGTGAGTTGATTCTATTGTGTATATTTGAGAAAAATCAACTGCACATTTTTTACACTGGGCTGGATCTGTGTGGTCTTTACTCTCTCATCAGGAAATAAATCTCACATAATATCAGTAGAGCAAGCTACAGTAGAACCAGTCACCTCCCATTTGCATTAACATTGCTTGTTTATTTTATCCAATGCCTTTTTCACATTTAGCATATTTTAAAGTATATGTCAGCCATATTATAATATTTTCCTTCTACACAAGTATCACAGATATAAATCCTCTATATGCTTGCTCTGAACTCACTTATAAATACCCATTGAAAATGTCCATTTAAATAATGGTAATGACAGTGGAGTCTAATATGCAGGAAGATTTTCTTATTATCTTATTTTGAGAGTATTTTATTAATAACATATTGATATAAAAGATAAGAACATTTTACCTTCATAAATTTGTATCTGTAATTTGTTCTTCTCACTGCACAAACATATTTAGGATGCCACTCAGTAGTACTGATTGAATATTTATTTAAACAAATATCAGTATTACCCAACTAGCTGGAAAATCCATGAGTTTGGTTTTGATAGCAGAGCATTTTTCAAAAATTTATGTGTGCATGCAAATGTTGGTGCTTTGGATATAGGCTAAAGTATTTGCTTTATATGTATTATTTTGTTTGAATACAAGAAAGCTGGTTTGATTTGTATGTTTCCCCCTTATAGAATTGTTCCAAGGCTCTGTCAGAGATCACGTAGAGTAATTTTTCCCATCAATCTTTGCTGTGCAGCCATGCACGAATGCAGTAGGAAAAAGGGGGCAGAAATCAAATCACTTAATTGCAGCATTTTTCATCTACATCTTTTGTTTTATGGTGGTAAAGGCCCCGAAGTAGCCTACCATGATTCATGGCTGTCACTGCTGCCGTTAGCAGTTCAATCTTTCATTCTAGGCATTTTGGTACTGAAAGTACCTACACAATTACTTTGATGAATATGACTTGTTTGTTTTTTCCCCATTTTTAGCAGAGAGTGGTTGTGCTTAATACAGACATTTAAATAAGATAGTATTCATGCCTACTGCATCAGTACTGTTTCAAAAGTTGTGTATCTACTTTATGAATAAGATCATTTTGCCAAAGGAATTTAAGTTCACTAAGCTTAATGATTTTTTTAACCCCTCCCATTAATAAGTTCATATCATGGAAAAATAATTCATGCTTCTTCTATACAAAAGGAATAATCATCTCAGCTCTAACATTGTGATGACTTCTTTTAAATATTACTGTGTTTTTTTTGTTTGTTTGTTTTGTTTTGTTTTGTTTTGTTTATGTTTTGGTGAAGGTGTTATGAACAAACTAGTGAAACAGGATACATATTGTTGGTCATAAACAAAAGAGGTCTGTGGATAGTGCACATCATAGAAAGTGACAAGTAATGTATACATATTAGGAGAAACATCACTGATGACATCAAATATTCCAGGCTATCCAAATGAACACATTTTTGAGGATTTTTTTTTTTTAAATTTGCATTGTCAGCACAAAATATACCTTTTTTTTGAGAAAGGAAAAAAGCCATACATATTTGTTTTTATTCGTGCATTTTAAATAAAATTCCCAGCATAAATTTTGGCATGGAAATCTATTGAAAATGTAGATACCCATCTTCTGTGAAAGAATAGAATAGGTTTTGATGTGGAAACAGTTATTCATATGGATACTCAAAAAAAAAGGAGTCTGGCCTATATCAGTAGTGGTAATTTCAGTTCACTAGTGCCCAGTTTTACATTTGAAACTCAGGGATATATTTTATTATTGTTCATATTTATTTATTTTGTTTACTATTTGTTTCTCGTTACCAGAACTAGACATATGTTCATACAGAAATATTCATGCTAAATGATGCCTGCAATGCCTGTTGTCACTGTACAATGGTAATAATGGTCAACGTACTCAGCATGTGCTGCAATCATGTGGAATGTTCCTTTAAAAGGCCAGCATCAGATCCAACCTCAAAAGTATCTTAGACTTAAAGAACTCCTACAATGAAATGAAAACTATAAATCATAAATCTAAAACTGGTAACTGAAACTAAGACAGTGCTTTAAAGAAAAATTTATCTTATCATAATTGAGATCATGCAACCTGCCAGCCCCAAACCTGTGGGGTAAAAATCCACTATAAAAGTTTTGTTTTTCCAGCATGACTTTCAACAAAGAGACAGTGCAGAAGAATTTAGTCTTGTCAATATTGTTGCAGAGGCTTAATTACAGCGGGGCAAATGGATCACTAGTGGAATTCCTCCAATGGTAAATTGAGCAAGTGCATAAGTACTCACAGGAGCAACTTAAGTAATTACTACTCAGGATGCAAATGCCAGATGAAATATTTGTGTTTTCCTGTTGAAACAAAAGGAATTAAAGTGTAAAGTGAATGCATATTTCTGAGATATGCATTTCTGAGAACTTTGGTGAATGGAAGAAACAGCAACTCAGAAAGACGTTCACCTCTCTTCTCAGACTACATTAAGAAATAGCACCATCCCTCAAAACAGCCAAGGCAGCTTACATATCTCTCTGAATCAGTGCCTTAATCTGCCCTGGAGATTCTTCACATTCTACATTTCCATGTCACTAATGAATAGATGAGAAATATCTTGATACTATATAGACAGTTAAATACAGCCATGGTAAAACTGAAATAAACAGTTAATTAGTCTATAAGATTCATTTAAAAAAAAAAAAAAGGTTTGGATTTTGCCTTCCTGTAGCTGTTTGGTTCATAGAGCATTTATGGGTTTAAAACAGAAGCAGCCATCCCATCTGTGTGCACATTACTTTGTGTGCACTACCAGCAAAGCATAAGGGTAAATGGGTGTAGGAGAACATGATACAAAAGAAAGGTAATTTCACATTTCTTTTATTAAACATAGCTTTTTAATAGGATGTTAAGTGGTATTTACATGGTACAAGGTAGCAAAACAAAACTCTTGTCCTTCAGAGTCTTGCAAAGTGTACAACTCTTCCATATGATCTGTCTTCTTGAAGTCACTGTGGTATAGGGAAGTGGCTAGGAATGGGCAGCAGCTGGATCTTGCTGGGGCAGTGGTTCATAACCAAAGGCAATGAGGGGTTCCTCCGGCAGAAACACTTGCTGTCACATATCATACCTGTCAGGAAAAAAATGGCAATCATGCATTGGGTTCTTCACCCAAGTTCAGAGCATGAAACTTAGGAGTGACACTGCTGTGGACAAAGCAAGAGCAAGCTAGTTCCATCTGAATTAGTTCTGAGTTGGCTAAACCAATTGTATATGGCCCTTATAGTGTGATGCATTTCATAAATCCTCAGATAGGAAATGCTTTAAACTTTGTGATACTCAATTTTGAGGAGTGAATGCCAGGTCTGCATTTCTCTGTTCTGCCCCAGGTAGAAGCACAGTGGATATTACACTATAATACTAAACAACAGCACACCTCCCCGAAAGCCATCCTAAATAATTAGGGACATTTCAAGAATCTCAGAAGTCTACATTTCTAATGCTGAGAAACATGCCTAGTAAATCTTTCCATAATCATTTGGGATTCATTCTCATTTAATTTTTAATTGGAATTAGGAATTTGACAATCCCACTAGATATCTCCCTCCTGATACTACTTTTAAAATGTATCCTGCCTTGGATAACATTTTAAAAATGCTGTTCTCTACAAAGAGCATGATAACCTCAAAAATATATTTCATGGTTTTGTGATATTGTATATACACCCAAGTATTGCAATGATGCATAACAATTCACATGCATATGCAAAAATGTGCAAGTAAATTTATAGTGAGTTTTCAGTCTGATTTTTTAAAAGAAAAATAATAAACTTTTCTCTTGTGACTCTAGAGCTGCATCTTTATACCAATGATAATTACCAATCATTATTTCAGTGTATGCAATTTTAAATTTGTTTTAAACACATTACTGGGACAAAAGAAATCACAACCATTTATTTGCTTAAATAATATCTCAAAGTATTATTTACAGGATATACCTTCCTTGTTCTCAGGCAAGCAATGGCAAACAATGGCATATTAGCTATATCATTTTCTTGATTTTTTCTTGAACTCTGCAGACTGATCATTCAACATGGTAACAAAGCTTAAGTCACTTGGTAATGAAAGTGATCACTGAATAAAAGCATAAGCAAATGTAAGAGAATAACAAAGCACACGGGTTGATTACAAGTCAAGAAAAGCTCAAATAAATATAATTTTTCATAGAGGAAACAAAGAGTACACCAGCCCACAACAAAACCCATGCTAAAGCTGCAACAGCTTCCCATTGCCAACTGAACTTACACAACCTGTACAGTCAGTGAAGAATCCCCAGCTACAGTCAGATTAGTACCTAGTTCCCCCTTACAGAAACAGGCTGGTAAGACCCCAAACTCAGCCACTTCTTCCTCACACCCAGTCTTGTCCCAGTCTCTTTTTTATTTGAGGTGGGAAAGTCTGGAGGAACTTAAGCTTAATCGTTCCTTCCCACCTACCACCAGGTGTGAGCTATGCCTCCCATTCATGTGCAAGGGAGTGTGTCTTTTTATATTTTGGATCCCTATGTAGTTATTAGAAGAGGATGGTCTAGGCTGTTTTCAGTCATGGATGGGGACATTAATATGGTGTTAAGTAACAAGGTGATAAAGCTAGCATTACTTACTGTGTTAAACCCCATGTTCTAGAGACTGGTATCTATCCACAGAAAGCATCACATTCAATAAAATGGCAGAGAAATGCTTAGATCTAAAGTAAACTCACATTGTACTCAAATATGGGAGTTAAGTCAAAGCATGTGGGCTGCCTTGTGAAGCAGATGGATAAAAATGTGGTTAAGAGAGGAAGACGGTTTGGATGTTGGCGAGGGGTCTGGCAGTCTGCCTATGTTAGTAATGCTAAGGAGTGCTGGAACACTTGATAATTTCAGAGCAAGTTAGTTTGCCACAGCTTACAACCTGCTCAGCGTTGGGGAGAGAGCTTGTTCTGCCTTCTCATCAGTATGTGATATGGAATAATCACAGTGGTTACCTAACAGTGATGAAAAGCTTCAGCAGCAAAGGGAAAGAGACTGCAAATCTGATTGAATGTGGGCATTTCAGGTTTGGAAGTATGTGCTACCTACTAAAATGAGCTATTGACTAATTCTGAAAGAAATGTTATATGGGCTTAATGTTCATCTTCATCCACACTATAATGAGAAGGATTAGACTGGCTTCCATATGTGCAATATTTATTTCAGCAATACAGGAAAATGTATTTCCCTAATATTTTTTTTTCTGTATGCACAAGGCCTTAAATTTTACAGATGTGATTAATGTTTTAATTTGCTGTTCTAGTTGGATACAAGTTTACCATACAATATAAATTACTTACAAAGAAATTTGCTTATATGGAGTTTAATTCATATGCTGTTTAGCTGCCATGTGTGGTATAGTTTTGCCTTCTCTATGGGACCAAGCAGTTGTGCAATTGATTTGCAAAATAAAAAACAATCAGGTTACACAAAGCATTTCTTAACAACCTAAACCAGAGCATTTATGAAGCAAACATGTGCTATAATTAGTGTTTATTTTAACATGAATTGGTAAACAGGATATTAATTGTAAGTTGTGAATTGGATTCCTGACACAAATCATTCTGATTAGCCAATATTTAAAATATATTTATATTGTCTATTATGTATATTTTTGTAGATCTCATTTGCACAGCAAAAGAATGACAATTAAACACATCCGTCAAATTGCGTGAATCAACACAGTTCTCAGATTAATTATTTCTGAGTCCGTGGAATAAGAAGCGGGCTGCTGATTGTGATAATAATTTAAAAAAAAAAAATGCTATCTCAAAATCTGTTTTATTTACTTTTCAGCAAACAGATAAAAATAACACAACTATTAGATGTTGACATATCCTTTCTGGTGTGAATGATAAAGTCCAGGAGTGTTCTCAGGGCAACGAAGGCAACTGGACTCTGCATGCACAAGCAAAAAACTATATACAGTATACAAAGTGACTATGATTTGGTAAACAGTGACTGTCTCATTCTGACACAGTGGTTTTGAAGTGCCCAGTATTTGGCTAACTTTGTATTTGAATAACCTTTCTTTCCAGGGATACAAAGCCTTCTTGCAGATAGGCTTGTAACTTTAGAAAGCACAGACAGAAGTCTGTTCTCTGGAGAAGTATTTCCCAACAAGGGCCCTTATTTAAACTATATTTGTATTTCAATATAGCTTTTAAAACCACTTTTAATAGGAAGTGTGTGCAGCAATTGTTATCTTTTGAATGTTATGGGAAATGAAATGGAAAACTCCTTGGCCTGACGTGTTGCAGGCATTTCTAAACTCCTTCAAAAAGAGGGAAAGACAAAACATCACAGTGTTTAGACATGACTGATATTTCCATTGAAATGCACTGAATATACTTTAATAGTTAGAAACAAAATTTCTTCTTTTTCAACTCAAAAAAGCACCACTGCTCTGGCAGGTCACATGATGACCTTCCACTCTTCTACATTCTCTCTTTTCAAATGGCATGCAAACACCAACGTGTTCTTCTGTGCTACAGCCAAGGTAATCTGTTCTTATCTATTCATCATGTGTACAGCCATTAAGAGAAAAGAATAATTAAAAAAGCAGATATGGTTATAGAAAATATAAAACAAACAAACAAACCCCTTTTTTATATAACTACTTTATTAGGGAAGTGGAACTTATTTTCATGCTATCCTATGTAACGCAATGTAAATACTGTATTCAGCATTTTTGTCCCTTTCATTAAGCACTGCTCATTTCAATATAAGCCTTATTAGCTAATTAAACTATTTAATTAGTTATACTTGAGTAGCATTAAATTGCAATCACTTGCATCTCTTTTAATAGAGGATGTTTTATATGTGTCCACAAATGCTGGCACAAAATCTTGCTAGTATCCAGTGCAAGTAGGCAGCTTCTCTGAACATCTCAACAAGTAATCCTGATTCTGCCTAAATAGCTAGGTGTTAATAACTGCATTGCAGAAACACCATATAAACAATGACATTGAAGACTACGTTTGTAGTGAGGATATGGTCTAACGTGGACAGAACTTGGGTTAAAATGGATTTTACTTCATGCATTTGAAGTTAAATGCATGACATTAAATACATATAGATATGTATTTTTATATATTAAAATTTCTCTCTCCCCAAAATCTAGCTTTGCTAAGCCTCTATTCTTAATGAAGACCAAAGGCAACAACAAAAAATGTGGATCTCATTTACTTCTTAGATATTATCAATTATTGTGGTCACTCTACAATTCTACCATTAGCATCTATTTTCTTTAGTATTATCTCTAAGAGAAATCTTAGTCTTTTAATCAAAGCTCTCCAGTTGACCATGACTGCTGACAGATGATGGAAAGCAGCTCAGCAGTCACATCCACCAGCTCCCTCAGCACCCTAGGGTGGATCCCACCTGGCCCCATGGATGTATGGCAGTCCAGGTGGAATATAAATTCTCTAGCTGTTTCCACCTGAATTGTGGAGAGTTTATTTTGCTCCCTGTCTGACTTCCTGATCAGGAGGCTGAGTACCCCAAGGATAAGTGGTCTGACTATTTAAGACAGATGTAAAGAAGGCATTGAGAACCTCAGCCTATTCCTTATCCTCAGTAGTAATGTTCCTCACTGCATCCAGTAAAGAATGGAGATTCTCCCTGGCTCTCCTCTTACTGTTAATAGATTTGTAAAAACATTTTTGTTATCTTCACAGAATCACAGAATCGTCTAGGTTGGAAGAGACCTCAAGATCATCGAGTCCAACCTCTGACCTAACACTAACAAGTCCTCCACTAAACCATATCACTAAGCTTTACATCTAAACATCTTTTAAAGACCTCTAGGGATGGTGACTTAACCACTTCCCTGGGCAGCCCATTCCAATGCCTCACAACCCTCTCAGTAAAGAAGTTCTTCCTAACATCCAACCTAACACTCCCCTGGTGCAACTTTAGCCCATTCCTCCTCGTCCGGTTGCCAGGCACATGGGAGAACAGACCAACCCCCACCTCACTACAGCATCCTTTAAGGTACCTATAGAGAGCAATAAGGCCACCCCTGAGCCTCCTTTTCTGCAGGCTGAACAATCACAGCTCCCTCAGCTGCTCCTCGTAAGACTTGTTCTCCAGACCCCTCACCAGCTTCGTTGCCCTTCTGTGGACTCTCTCAAGCACCTTGATGTCCTTCTTGTAGTGAGGGGCCCAAAACTGAACACAGGACTCAAGGTGCGGCCTCACCAGAGCCGAGTACAGGGGGACAACCACTTCCCTAGCCCTACTGTTTCTGATACAAGCCAGGATGCCGTTTGCCTTCTTGGCCACCTGAGCACACTGCTGGTTCATATTCAGTCGACTATCAAACAACACTCCCAGGTCCTTCTCTGCCAGGCAGCTTTCCAGCCACTCATCTCCCAGCCTGTAGCTCTGCTTGGGGTTGTTGTGTCCCAGGTGCAGGACCCAGCACTTGGCCTTGTTGAACTTCATACAGTTGGCCTCAGCCCATCAGTCCAGCCTATCCAGATCCTCCTGCAGAGCCTTCCTACCCTCAAGCAGATCGACACACGCGCATAGCTTGGTGTCATCTGCGAACCTACTGAGGGTGCACTCGATCCCCTCATCCAGATCATTGATGAAGATATTAAAGAGGACCGGCCCCAGTACCGAGCCCTGGGGAATGCCACTAGTGACCGGCTTCCAACTGGATTTGACTCCATTCACCACAACTCTTTGGGCCCAGCTATCCAGCCAGTTTTTAACCCAATGAAGCGTATGCCAGTCTGAGCCATGAGCAGCCAGTTTCTTGAGGAGAATGTTGTGGGGAACACTGTCAAAGGCCTTATTGAAGCCAAGGTAGACCACATCCACATCCATATATCCTCATACACCCAGTGTGTCACTTTATCATAGAAGAAGATCAGGTTTGTCAAGCAGGACCTGCCTTTCATAAACCCATGCTGACTGGGCCTGATTGCCTGGTTGCCCTGCAAATGCCGCGTGATGAATCTTGTACCACAGTGGCTCATGCTGGGCTAATTTAGCCTTTCTGATTTTTTCCTTGCATATGCTAGCAACATCCTTCTACGCTCCCCGATTTGCCTACCCCTTGTTCCACTGGATATAAGCTCTCTTTTTCTATCAGAGATTCAGCAAAAGTCCCCTGTTCAGCCACACTTCCACAGCAGGGAAGCCTGTTGGCTCATCTTATGGCATGTGGGGACACCCTGCTCCTGCGCCTTTAAGACTTCCTTCTTGAGGAATGTCCAGTCTTCCTGGACTCCTCTGCCCTTCAAGACTGACTCTCTACTAGTGTGCTGAACAATTCAGTCTGCCCCCTGAAAGTCCAAGGTAGAAGTTTTACTGACCTCCCTCCTGACTTCAGCAAGAACAGAGAACTCTACCATTTCATGGTCGCTCTGCCCAAGACACCACCCGACCACCACATCTCCCACTAGTCCTTCTCTGTTTGTGAACAACAGGTCTAGCTGAGCACCCCCCTGGTAAGCTCAATAGGCTTAATAGGCTCTATTTCTTGAAAGTAGTAGAGATTTTTGTTCAAAGATGTAGGGGCAATCATCACAATTCCTTCCTGACTGTGCATCTTGTGTGTGATACTAATATTAAGTAATTCTTCATGGGGAGGTAAACTCTCATAAGTATTTTTCAGTAGACACAGTGTTCTGAAATCACGTTTCCCCATTAAGTTTTTGTTTTCAGAGAGCAACTAGATATATTCTGGATGGAAGTCTATCTTTTAGCATCCTATTTTCATAAGTTAGGAAGAGTTATACATTATATTTCTTCCTTGATTAAACTTTACAAAATTCTACTAAATTCTACTTCAACTGATCTAAATTCTTTTTTTCTTGATTTAAATTCCAAAAACCTAAAACACCCTACATGCTTTAATTAACACTGTGTAAAAGCAATACATATAGATAGCTTGGTTTTATGTTCAGCATCCTATTTTTGTAAATCAAAATTGTCTTGGCTACACATTGTAAAATGAAATATTAAAAGAGTCATTGTTTATGCAACATCAGTTCTTATTGATGAAGGCATATCTAGACAGTAAAACAGGAGAACCAAAGTACTGGAGACCTACATCATTTCTTCTGGTGTCCAAATTTGTTGATCTCAGAGCTACATAGTCACTTCAGTCTAATGGGAAGAGAGGAGCTTATTCACAAAATTCTTATTTTATTTATTTATTTTCTCCACTCACTCTGTGTTCCCTTTGGTTATGGGAATAACATGGGAAGAGTAACCTTGCATTTTCAAAAACCTATATACTAAATATGCATTCATTCAGCATTTCTCAGGTCCTGGATAGGCTGAGTAACTTTGGTAACTGTCTAGTGCAACTAATTTTCTAAGCTTCTCAGTTAAGTTCCTAAAATGAGATAGGATTAACTTATTTTCAAAAGTAGTTTAAGTCATTTCTGAAAATGGCACCTCTAAAAATTATGGACAGGTTAAATAGAATTTGTATGCCACAAATATATGAGGGGGAAGGGAAGGGGAAGGGGAAAAGGAGATGAGAAAAAAGGTATTTCTGCATTCTTCAAGAATCTACTTGTAAGTCAATGACATAAGGATGAATTCACATTGATTGTGGTACAATTGATAGTTTTACTACGTATTGTCTTGCACTATAAGTTTCAGAAAATCCAAGAATCCTTGGGAAGTTATGTCTTATGTCTTATGTCTTATTAAACATTTTCCACTTGAAAACCAGGGACATATATTTCTGTATTTTTTTATTATTATTTAAAAATATAAAATTAGAGGCTAACAGATTGTGTACAATAAGAGACTGAAACACAATTGGAAGTCTGATGCTGACATCAAGGAGGAATAGAAGTATGTTGAGGTCTTCTTCGCAAATGATGAAACTCTTTTCTGAAAAACCAATTACTAATATAAAGGTTGGTAAGGAGCACTCATTCATCAGCTAATTTTGTTTCCTCCAAGGCTCCTTGAAAATTAGATAGGTGTCTCACTTCAGTAAATATATTGTAGTAAATAGCCTTCATTCTCACTTCTTCATGATGATGTACTTTCTGAAATCTTTTTGTCTTTATACGTCATGGTGGGTAGTCCAAAGAAAGAGCTGGTAAAGAGAACATGCTAAGAGTTTTCTTAAAGATCTCAGTTCTGCTTTATCTGGCTAATGTGCAAACATGTTAAATTAAATTTCTAGTATAGAAATGACAGAAGTACAATTATGTTAAATATTGTGAGAATTTTAGGATTTTAAAAGGTATGAGCGTCCTCCTTTATAAATGAAATTATCGAAGTTGGAAAAACAAAACAAAACAAACAAATGAAAAAGAAATAGACTGTTAAACAGCTATATATGAAACACCATATAAGTGTAGAAACTCCATTTGGAGTGTTCTAGTAATGTAAAAATATTATACATATTGTAATGTATTAGTAGTATTGTATCTTTCTAACCATTTATTAATAAGAGCAAATGTTAAAATTATCTTGTTGTTTTTGGTATAATGTATTTAACCTACCAGAATAACTCCTCCTGACAGTGATGAGCTGTTGCATATTAATCTCAGAGGTTAATATGACCGCCTGTTAAAGAATCTGGACTCATGAATAGGTGTTCACAAGAAACAGATAGGAATGGAAGATCTGGTTACTATCTCAAGGATTTGAAAAAGAAGTTTTATACTTCTAATTTCAGTAGTCTTTTGCTTTACAAGTACCCCAAAATTGAACATATAAGGCTACCATCAATATATAAATATGCTAAACATGTGAAAGCAAAAGATGTCTGAAGCAGAATTAATATGACTGGTATATGAATTTTTCAAGTAACAAAAATTATGGATGTCACTCATTTTCATAAAATTCATATCCAAATTTGCTGTGATCCATCCATATTTTCTCCAAAGCTAGTGTTATAAAATTATTTCCTTAATCATAATTATTTATACTATCTAAAGCATAATACTATACCAATAGCATATATGCCACTGCTATTCAAAACTTAGAGGACAATCACAACAAATACAACCAACATAAAGCCTTCTTTCTCTTCTAATTTCTCCTTGTCCCGTTTCTCCTTCTGTTGTAATCAATACAGAGGTGTAGGTTAATATTGTACTACAATTGGCTTTGTAAGAAAAGAATGAAATTTAACATAACAAGGTGAACTGAAGAAATGAAGTAATATGGAAGAAAATAATCTCTGCATACCTATACAATACCTTACAATCAAAGTACTGTAACTACGGACTAGTTGTAAGTATGGACTAGTATGGACTCTTTCCTTTAAGCCAGGTCACTGAAAAGGATTGAACTGGTGACCCTAGCGTGAAGAGCAAATCGGGCCACTACTGATTACCTAACTTGGAAATTCAGACATTCAGTATGATATAGAAGATAATATGGTCCTCTTTGCCACAATAGGGTCAGAAGTAATCTAATGCAATGTCTCTATAATACAGGGCAATTCCATTTTGAACAAGTAACTGTTTAAAAGAGAAAATTAAGTGCTTCTTTATAATGATCATATTCTATCTTCTCTAAAAATTGAGAATTGAGAGATAAATATATTTAATTACTAGCATTTTAAACAAAGCATTTGTTTCCCTTCTTTCTAGGTGGTTTTGATCTGGAAAAACACAGTTATACCCGAGAGATCATCCTGCTTTGATTTATGGGTCCTTTTATATAGCAGGAAATCCTACTATAATCCTACAATCAAGAAGAATCATTGTGATATTGATGATTTACAGTATAATGAAGCAAAGCTGAACATCAGTAACATTCAAACTGTGGTTTTCAAACATCACTTTTTTTTTTTTTTCCAGTGCAGAAAAGTGTTGGATAAGGGCCTTTTTTTCAATGAGTATATCCCTATGAAAACCACAATCTCATTAAGTACTCACTGTTTTAGGGAAGAAGGGAATATCTGCTTACTGCTTGCTACTGAGCTACTGATATATATTCTAGACTTTTACTTATTTTATTCGTGTTCTGGTAAAACATTATTTTTTTTTTCCTCTCTAAAATAAAAATTAAAATAGGCCTGCATACATCCTTCCTGGAAAAAGTGTGTGGTTGAAACGTTACTCATGGGTGATTGTGCTAACATTAGACAGAGATTACATAGTTACTTCAATATTTTCCCCAGGATGGGAGCAAAACCAGGAATTCTTAAATGCAAACTTGCGTAATGATGGTCATTACAATACACTCCATTAGCAATTCTTTTTAGTAGGTGTCCAGATAATTTATCCAGTACCTGGAGTGTTAAACACTTTTATTTACTCCAGTGAAGGTTACAGTGAAAAATTAGGAATACTGTGGGAATCTAAACATCAATATAATAAAGGCATGACATGTTAAAATTAAAGACATGTTAAAATTAAAGCAAAGTTTTTAAGACAACACCAAACAAACCCAAAATGTTCAGGCAAGGATGCAGCTGTGATATATCCTTGCATTTGTATGAAAATGAAGAGGTTTGGTTCCAGATATGAGGATGAAGAAAGAGTAGTTTATGTAACATAAGAATAATTATTTATTTATAAATATAAGACCTTACATAAATTTCAGGGCTCAATATTGCATGTGCATAAAAGCCATACCCTCCACCCAGCCAGTTGAAGGTCTGACCTTGACTCTGTGCTGATCCCATCCATTTCTGAACACTGAACAAACATAGAGTCTGCTGGAAATTGAGAGGTGAAAAACCCTTCCTAAGGGACTGCGTCATTCTGGGTGGATGCAAGGGTGGAAAAGTAAGGTGATATGAAAAAATAGGATAAATGAAGCAATACCCACATACAATTAGAGGGGCATAGAGATAAGGCTTCTTGATTTCTCTGTTTGGCTACTTACTATTTTAATTTGATAAGTATCATGGCAATTATGACAGTAGGTTAACAAATGAATTCCATTTTAATGTTTGAATATTTGGATGTGGAGTTAGAAAAAGCACAATGTATCACTTGGAATAATTTCTGTGAAAACACTGAAAAGTCACACCTATAATTTCAAAAGGAAAGGACAAAAATTTAGATCCCCGTTTCTCAGCATTTTAATTCCCTAATTTCTCTCAGTGTTTTTATTTCTCATAAAAAGTTAGGACAGACAAAGCAACAACTTTATAAATGTATTTCTGGTCCTTGTCAAGACCTGAAAATGAAGAGACAAAACGAAGAGCAGTCATAAACCAGCCCTCTAGTTATCTGTCCCAAACCATATCAGCTTCTTCCCAAATTTCTCTCCATTAACATAAACGAACCAATGCACAAACAGAAGTAAGAAGATAAATGAGAGGAATTAATTTATTTTTAAGTTATAATAGAAGATACTGGAAATGATGTCCTGATTCAATCATTTTCTACTTGTTTGGACTCCTGTTGTGTGTGCAGGACCACTTAAGCTTCTTCATGAACTCTTGAAAGTACATCCAGAGATTTTATATTTGTAAGAAAGAATGTATGCCTCATTTTTACCCCAAGTTTTCCGGAGCTCTTCCAATCATATTTTGTCTACCCAGATAAAATCTGTTTCTGGAGTGGGAAAATAACATTGTTCCTGCTAACAAATCAGATCTGGAAGGCAGGTCTTGTGCTTTCAGCCTTGTAAGTGAAGTTCCAAGCAAACAAAGACAAGGCAAAGGATATCTTATAGGAGTTTAACTCTCTTTTTTGAATTGGGGTGGTAGAAGGAGATAGGTGTAAACCCTGTTTGCTAGTCATTCACTGTAAGAAATGCAATGGATATGGCTTAGTGATGGGACTTATCAGGTCAGGTTGATGACTGGACTAGATCCTGAATGTATTTTCCAATACAGCCAATTTTATTCTTATTTAATTTATGTTACTTGATCTCATACCAAGAAGATACCAAGAATATCAGCTTTATTACTTCAAGAAATGTCTATGTGATGATGACCAGTAGTCATCATGGATGACCAGGAATGTCTATGTGATGATAACTACTACTCCTCATAACAAACACTATGATTATTGCAATGGTAATTCTTTGTTGCTGATGAGGATGTTTGGATATATACAGTTCAATGTTGTTAAGGATCTGTTTGAATATATGAATTTACCTCTTACAACTGCTGATAGAACATGTACGATAGATGCGTGTCCAGCTGTTACTTTGAAGCTGAATGAAGTTACAGAGTCCAATTAACTTAGAGCTATATTGTGATCCAACCAAATGTCACAGGCAGGTTTTGTTACCTAAGAAAAGAAATTCTGAGTGATAGATAAAAGTAAAACTGTCTGTGGAGACTATAGAAGGGGAGCCATAAAAACATTTCGGCGTTTAAATCTAGAAGAATAATCAGTTATTTGCAGTGAAATTGTGCCTTAGATAAGCAGATGAAGACTTCCTGTTTTTTATTGTTTGCTGGTCATCTTAGAGTTAAGGGTGAAGACACTGTTTCCAGCACAATTTAAGTGAAGATATGATAAAAATAAGATCCTTTCAAGGAAAATGAGAATTTAAATTGAGAAGTTAAATTCTCAATTGGTGACATGGATTTTGCCTCTCACTTAGGCTGTTTATGTCTAGTATGGCTCAAAGCAATGTGTTTTGTTCTTCTGAGGTTCAGTTTCTTTTGCTGACTTTGCATATCAAAATATGTACTTGGTTCATCTTCTGACTTGCTAAATTTCTTGCCTTAATCAGGTGTGTCTTTGAGATACTATTAAGGAAACAGTTTTCTCTCTAGACAAAGAAGAAAATTGAACTTTCCTAATTGGATTGAATAGTCTCTCTTACTGCAGACAGGCAAAAAGGGAAAATATTTGCTGGCATTTGTTAGAATACTCATCTGGTTTAGGCATTTTTTTTTCACAATCTTTAAATCAAAAAAAGAGACTTTTAGCCTTTTAGCTCTTTTTTTTTTTTTTTTTTTTTTTTTTTTTTTTGGGGGGGGGGCGGGGGGGAGTTGGGGAGCAAATCAGTGATTCTGAAGCTTTTAAGTAGAATTAAAGGCAAATATTTAAGCAAATGTCTCATGTTCCCTTCTGGAACAATCTGAACAAAAAGATAATGTGAAGTGATTAATCCTATGATTAGCCTTAAGCTTTTCAAGTAAATTTTAACATTAAGGTATATCTACGCTAAAGAAATAACTATTATGGGATACACAGAGTAGTCCTAGTTATCTTATTCTTCTATGAACAACAATGTATTTTTCTGCGGTAGTATACTATACTATCATAAGGATCTTTTTTGAATGGAAATCCTCTTTATTGACATTCTTTAAAACTATTTGCTCAGCCTTGCACCATTTTGCTTCCTGATCACAGAAAGCACATCAGTTTTCAAAGCTGTACTCCAGGTGTCATGAGTTTGTTAGATGAGAGAATGCTGTGGTTCAATTTAAAGATGGCATGTATAATAATGTGAATTGGTAGAAAGGTAATTAGGTAAGATTGCATGTGTGAACAGGATTAATAGAATGCTTCCTCAACTTTAAAACTACAAAGCTATTACATTTGAAATGTATATTATCCATAAAAAGATGATTTTCACGTGAGCATATATTCTTTCTAATCTCACATTCACATGAAAGATATTTTTATTGAAACTCTAATAAGCTATCACTTTTGTCATGATTATCCATATTCACATTCTATATATTATTTTTGAATAACATAGATTTTTTCCAAAGCATAAAAGTATAAGTAACATTTTTTTAAAACCAGGTTTCTTTTCAAGGGCTCTTTTGACTTTTGAGTTGCTAAAGATAAACACTGATACGTCAAGATCTAGGCTTTTTACGTGTTTCAGTTTTCAAAACTATTTCCCCCCAAATTTTATTGAATTTCTAACTACTTTTTAGAACATTAGGAGTGTTTTTTCTGTTGGTGGTAGTGTGTGTGTTTGTTGTTTTCCCCACCACCACCACCTCTTTTTCCTCTTTTATTTATTTATATATATATATATATATATTTTATTATTATTATTTTTTTTTCTTTCCCCACAAATAGTAAAAGAGCCTCTCTCAAGGCTTTGGTTCTTGTGGTAGGAAAGGAATATTGCATTCATGGTCATATTCCTGCACACCTGTGTTTGAGAAGGGTTAAATGGGGAGTATAAATATCCTCTTAAAGAGGTTAAACTTCCTACTCTCAACAAACTGATGTGTCTGATGTACGAGGTATCCTCTTTGAAAAAGGTTGTTAAACATGAGTTTTGTTTACATATAATGTCATGCAGTTATCAGTATAATCAAAAACTTATTTAATCCTTTTCTAATTCTAAAGTGATTAGCAAGGGCTGAGAAATCACCTTATCTCACTAAAACACAGGTACGAACACAGAGTAAATATTTTGGTAAACAATTATTCTGCCCTTGCATATTCAGCAGTGTGCTAAATTATGCATAATCTTGCATAAGTAATAAGTGAAGGTAGCTTAAATTCAGGGTTTTTTTACCTGACCTATTTCTTTCAGTGCTGTTAGCTTCTTAAATCATGTATGAGCTTTCCGTAAGGCTTCAATGAGTAGTTCTAGTGGAGAGACTTCAGTAATAAATTTCAGGAGAAGACAAGTTTTTTGACAGGCATAATGCAACACATACAGAGTTTGGAACTCACACTCTGGGAATTTAGAGCAATCCTTGCAAAGCAGCTTTTCCCTGTTACATTAATAGAGAAAATGAAGTATGAAAGTCCTCAGGAATTACTGCTAGGTGTAATTTAAATAATTTACCAGAAGACAGTTCAGCACATGCATAGAACAGGGGCATACAGAGTTTGCCATAAGCAGTTTATAAATAAACTATATTCTGCTGAAGTAAGTCAGGCATAAATTATAACTATTCCTTTTGTGGCTATACTCTGTTCCTCATTGTAATAGTTATTTAAAAAAATCTGGGTTATGACCTTCTACTAGAAATCATAGGCTGTGCCTGCCTTGTACCTTGCTTATGAGCATGCTTACATTTAATAGTTTGGCTGCTATGAGATCAAAGTAAAATTACTATTGCTGTGGGAGGAAAAAAAAAAAAGAAAAAAAAAGAAGTGCATTACATTTCTATAAACAGCATCTAGGTAGAATTTTGTAGCTCAGTGGAAAAAGGAGTGTTCAGTGGCAAAGACCATTGACTAGCATCTGACCATTTCATGAAAACCTTATGCACTTTTTTAATGTATTATTCTCTTTCTAGCCTCAAGTGCTGAAAGTTAAAATGACAGAATAACTTGAAAGTTGCAATAGAAAATATGAAATTAAGATACTGGGAAGTATGCAGAAGGTAAAGAATATGTTAAACATACTGGACAGCTCCTACTACTGCAAAAGAGCTGTAACCATAACCATTAGGGTTGTTAAAGAGTGTTACCATCTATCAACCAGGAGTATTTTCATTTATTCAGCATTCGGAAATATGTCTCCAAGGTGAGAGGTCATATTATTTGGGGATGTTCAATGATTTTCTGAATATCAAATTAAAAATGTTTTATATATATTTTATCCTGTGAGCACTGCATCAAGGAAAGGAAAGGAAAATATGAACATGGTTTAATGTTATTTTCCCTCTTTTTAACATTTTGTAAGTTATGTGATCTCTGATTCATGTGGAGCACACATGCACACAAATATTCAGTCTCTGATCTTATGTATTTCACCTTGTTATTTTTAATAGTATGTGCATTTCATAGTTTATTCTCAATTAACTCCTCTTAGCCATCTTATAACAGGTAAAACACTACAGCTACTGGAACTCATAAGCTGTCACAGGTCAGAAAGATGGCTTGGCGGTCTTTTCGTCAGTTTGAACACTGATTTCAGAAATAACTAATTCACATGTTCATCTATAAGCAGGTCCTTGCAGGTATTTTCCTCAGAAAAACAGATAAGTTCTTATCTGAATTTGGAATTTTTCTGAATGAGATTTGCTATACTGTTTTTCATGCAGTCATGCATAAAAATAGAAAAAGTGAGATTTTCTGATATTTTTGTAGAATTCTACTGGCTAATAAATTGTATAAATGTTTATTGTTTGCATAATTAAATTAACACATATATAATAATATGGCTATATATTTTACCTATATATATATATGTAGTTATATATGTATATAATCTGTAATTGTATTGATTAAGTATATATTTGTATTAATACAGCTACACAAAGTATAATGTCTGCATAAATAATTCAAGCTCTTATTAACCTAGCATTTGTCAGCTTGCCCAAGTCCTCTTTGCAAAACTCATGCTAGTGTAAGAAATAGGAAAATGGGAAATAGGTAAAAAATGCCCTTGATTTTGCTTCTCTCCTTCTAAAAATATTTATGTAGAGGGAGTAGGAAAATCTGTATGCTGGGAGGAATCCTGACTACCCCTCCCAGCCTGCCTCGGGGTGATGCACTGACTGTACTTCACCTCCCTTTATCCTCTGCTCTGTGGGTAAATCTGTAAGTCCTCATTCACAAGGTCTAGTATCCACAATGTTTGTGCTGCAGTCATAATCTTGGTATAAGCAGCAAATTTAACTGTTTCTTTTAGAGGTTTGTACTTGGTGGTTGTTCATGTTTTAATCAGGTTTTCCCAGAGCAGGAACTAGGACAGGGCTTTGTGACAATTGCCATTTGGGATGGGAAATCCATGGTCTTGTTTCCTGACAAATAGAAAAGTATTTTCTACATCTGGAACTGATATACATATACAAAACACATATGTATACTTACCTGTTTCCTATAACTATCCTTTGAATGTGCTGTAAATCTCATTTTCTTTTCTAAGAAAAAAAATTACTCATTGTAATTCTGGCTAGAGTAACTGTCTTTTCTAGCATGGAAGCTTTTTCCATTAATAAACTGAACTGTTGGAAAGTTAAGTAACGTTAACAAGCAATTTCTCCTTAATATGTGATAAATATAGGTTGTTGGAATGATAAAAACAGTTTAGTTCAAACAATTTAATTAACATCCTTACATGGATTGTTGAAAATAAAGTGCAAAATAAAATAAAATCACTGTCATGATCCTGACCCTCTGTCGCAAATTAAAAACAGTAAAGTGTCATAAATTTTAGCAGCTCAATTTGGGTTCACTTAATAGAACTATGACAAAAGCAAATGTTTTGTCACTTTCAGACTGTTGCCAGGAAAAATTGTAGTGCATAATTAATGATAATCCACTCTTTAATTTGTATATATAAAGGCAGAGGAGGTTGCCACTGATAGCACCGAAATAATATCATTTTCAGTGTTAAAGCAGTAGAACTGTTTCATCTAAAACAACGAGTCAGGGGAAGGATAATAAAAGGTGTCAGAGGCACAATAAATAAGATTAGAGTGGACAAGGAGAAGTGAAAAGTATTAACTGCATTGAAATTTTCAATTAGAAAGGCAAAGCAAATCCTTTATGAATCATCCCCTCCGCCTTCTTTTAAATCTTTCTGAATAAATGCAGTTGAATTTTTTGAATACTAGTTAGTACAAAATCAAGCTCTTTCAAAGCAATGGATTGCAATTTTATGTTGTTTCTCTATGCACTTAAGTCACTTTTAAGAATACAGTTGGGCTTCTTGAGCATCTGTGTTTGAAAAGGTTAATGATAATTGTGAAAAAGTGAAAAAAAGTGATAAAAGTGATAGGTCACCTTTCTAAGCAGACCTCCAATATCAGAACATCAGCATATCAATGAGAAAAATTCAAAGCTGGATGCTATGAATCACATTGCTTTCCTCATTTCCTTACTTGGATGGTGTTTCTGGGGAATGTATCCTACTGAATATGAGGACTACAGAAAACCCAACATACAGTGAATTAGGCAAAGGCAGTTTGCATCAGCTCACTTCTGATATACTTGTAACATGAACTGACATTGAATTTTCTGTGTAATGAAGCAAGCTTCATTAGAAGTTAGAAGACTTGTGTCCATCTTTTTCTTGCTTACAAAATGTGACAATTGTTTCTTCTGTCCAGGAACAATTTCATCTGCTCAGACATGAGGGAAGATTCACCAAGCAATATAGGCTGTGATTTTTAAAGCATATGTGTAACAAGAGATGTGAGGGACCAATCACCATTTGTTATTACACCTATACATTAAACCATTTTTTCTCTTTTGAAGCAGCTGTCTCAGGACATCACCATGGTCTTGAAACTCTAGGACTTTGAGCCTTCTACTTGGAGCCATGATTGATACTGAACCTAGATCTTCTAAGTGAGCAGGACACCTACTTAGGTTTTGTACCACCAAAGCATAACCACTCTGTTGTTAGATCTCTTCTGATCATATGTGATGGGTAGCTTCAGAGTTGAGCATGCTACTAAGTGGGCTTTACACCACTGTAGTAAAAGTTCTGATCATATTTTTAATGTTGTTTTTGGTTGTTTTGTTTGTAATTACCTGTAATATCTTGGAGTTCTGAAAATAATTGCCAATTACTGCGTGAACCACGTAGGAATCATGAGGAAGCAAAATACCTATTCTTTAACAGGAGTTATTTAGGGATCGCTTTAATATACCTATTCAATATTCATGCCACACCATTTCTAAGAACTGCAAATGTTTTTCAGATTCTTCCCTCTATTTCCTCTTTTTCATCTTCTGTAGTGAATCCTCAGTTGAATGTCAGGTTCCTAGGATCCTGCACTGAAAACATGAAATTCTGCTAAGTTATTATCCCATATATACTAAGTAATATCCACAGCTCTTCCAGCTGCGAAGAACTGAAGTGAAACATTCACAAGACCTTCTTTCCTAAAATACATGTAAAAAGGGAGACAGAAACAAGTATTCTCTTAAAATATAACACTTAATTCTAAATGGAATCTCAGACCAATATTTCATGCGTCTTGTCAACACATATAGTCAAAATAATGTGTCAGAGACTCTTCATTGTAGGAGTGGTCAAAGTAAGTTGCAGTCCAGAAAATATTAATTACAGGGGCACTGTGGCTATATCTGTGCTAACAAACTGTACAAATGCTGCTATCCTCCACAACAGGTTGGTCGCAACCATGCTGACTGCATGGTCATTTAAAAGTCCAGCTTCAGAGTTGGAACCCATAAAGTCTTTGGCTAACATAAGGCAAGAGTGGGAACATTTTCATACTTTGAGTTTGGAGAGCTGTGAGCCACTTCTCAAGGACTGTTCAATGTACTAGTAAAGATGAAGCTCATAGCCCTCTCCCTCCATTTTTTATGTTCAGAGCATAGTGTCATAAGTGGAATCAAATAAAAGTTGTATCTCTAGTTCACTCCTACAACCCATCTCACTTTTGCATCATGAAGTTTCCCTACCTGATCAAATAGATGGATGAGGCAATGAGGAAACTCTTCAGAACTCCCCTTCAGGAGGAGTGGCTCCAAGAGCAGGGTTTACTAAACAAATCCTTTCTACATTTTGTCTCTTAGTTGTCATCTTTGTCAGGAGACACCATTAAAATCACAAACAATTAGCTTCACTGCATGCCATACTTACGCTGTCTGGTATTTTTTTTCTGCCCAATAGAACCCCTGGAGTCAAATGCTGACACCTACATTTGACAGACAGAATTCATCATCCCTAAATGGATCCATCTCAGTGTATCTGCTGGACTTGCACATAAGCACCATATTACTAACATTCAGACTGACTTTAACAGTCTCCCAGTCTTTACACTCACTCTGGCCTTATCCAAGAAGGCTTACTCATTACATTTTCCTTCTGCTCTTTTAACTACTTGATAGCTATAAAGCGTGCCAGGAAATGTTCCTTTTGCTGTAGCATGATATTCATGACAGCACTATCACTGAAACAATGAATCGTCAGAAAAGTTATTGTGTATGGAAGAAATGTGTATGGCAAAATAAATAAATAAATAAATAATGTTTATTTAAATGAACAGAACAAAGTCTTCATTAGTATTAGCAACCAGGCTGGCTTTGTAGACTATTGGCTGACAATGGCTACACTGCCTGATGGCTACACTGCAAATGAATTTACTTTTGACTTGATTTTATTAATCCAAAGAGCAACTCATCAATATTTGGGAAGAAAGGTACAAATAAATAATATTGTTTCTTTGTTCATCTGTCTTGATAAAATATGCTAAAATTGATTCCCTGATAAGTTGTAACACTCTGATGAGGCTTTCTGATACCCAAAGTATCATAGAAAGCTTACACGGAGCAAAGCTATAAATATATGTATTCTTGGGTTACTTAAAATTGCAGATATAATATTCCTTCCCATCCATTCTATCTATTTCCATCTATTCCATCTATTTTAAATATTTATATCTTAAGTTTGTCAAAAGTTTTCTTTGAGCAGCTGTAAGAGATGACAACTTGCATACAATTCTTACCTCAGGAAGATCAGCTTCACTGTTAATTCTTCATTTATCTGAGGTTAATACAAAATCCTTATCTGCTCCAGACTTGGTAACAGAGATATTGAACAGTCCGTTAACTCACTTCCCTGATTGCTGTCCATTCTGAACTTTCAAAAGCAGAGAATAATACTAAGAAACTTGACAGCAAATAACCTTCAAACCTGAAACACAACAAGTTAAAACATTTGAAATGTACAAGAAGAAAAAAAAAAAAAAAAAGTGAATTTAATATCTTAGTCTGTTCTATAGGTGTCTTACCAAGGTAACTTCTACTTCTATGTGCAATTTTAGGTAGAATGAGGAATGCCGAGCCAACCTTGAGTAAGGATCAATATTTTAATTTACATAGGACATTTACATTGTGTGTGAGATAAATGGCTGGAAGTTTCCCTTCTCCTGTTAGAGGAACCATTTCAAAATGGCTGAAGTGCAGGCAATTAGTTTTAGTGTCAGCAGTAATCTTAAATAGTCCAAATAATTTTAACTGCTACCCATGCCTGTCTTCTATTCTCAGCTATTCATCCTAGCATTTTAAGATTTTCAGTTTAGTTGTTCATACATGAAACCACATTTACATCATGTGATCCAAAATCTCTTCCAAAAACATTATATTTCTGAGACTATATTTTAGTACTCTAGCAAATGTTTATAATTTTGTAGGAAAATGAACTTTTTACAGAGTTATTTATTCATCTCACAGCTTATGTGAAATTGTATCTGAAGTCTTCTGACCAGATTTAAAGATTGGACATCATGCTTCCTCTGTGGTTTTTATGTCTGTGCTTATGCATGCAATAGAAATAAAAGTGTGCTTCTAACACATAAACTTTATTTTAAAAACCAAGTGGTTTTTTTTTTTTTTTTTTTTTTTTTTTTTTTTTTTTTTTCCCCTGGTACTGTATATAACCACACGAAGTGGTATTTGGTTGGAAGGCTTTGTTCAAGTTACCCCAAGAGTAGGCTGCCCTAAAAGTAAACTCCTAAGTCTCAAGTATCATGCACCTGCATATGCAATTTTGATATTAAGCTTATGTTCTTTTGCTTGTGTAAAAGTCCAAATATACTTAGTCATTGCTGGTGGGACTTTCTGCTGATTTCTTCTTTCTGAGTTTACAAGCAATATTCACCTTCCAAATTTATTACAAGAGAAATAGATATCTTAGATTCAATGGCCTCTGACAGTATGGGTATTTCTTATATTTTTATTATGGTTAATATCCTAGGGTATTTCTCAGTAAAGAGAAATAGGTTAGGCACACTAATATATCCTTGTGCAAGTGTTCTGCCTTCCAACACAGACCGCAGAGGGGGGTGTCTGTCTATCTGAGCACAGACTTCAAACATTGCAGTCTGGCATCACCACAGGAGGATACCCTCCTGCTTACATTACGTCTTCTCCCTCCTCAGCACATCTAGCAGGATCTGCCTGAGCTTTTTGACCATGGAAACCTGAGTCTTTTGAAAGCAGGTGGCAGCAAGTCCCTTACCTCCAGAAAACTCTACTATGGAGCTTGTAAGATGCTTTAGCGCCACAAGGCCACTGTTGGGCTGGGTAACAGAGGAGAAGGCAAACTGCTTCCCCCACTTTCTGTGCTGGTGGGAAGTAAAGGGCTTGCAGCCTGCTTGCAAAGCAAGTCCTTATGGCCCTGCTTGCCAGCCAGCACCAAAAATCTAGACCACTAGAGCAGGACCTGGTTATTTACAGTGAAGTGGCTGCAGGAGTCATCTGATCATAACAGAAGAAATGGAACAAAGGGAGAAAGGAAGGAAGGGAAAAGCACATTGTTAAAAACTCCATAATACTTATAGGATTCAAACCAAGAAATGAATCCTCTGATTAGTTTGCTAACAAAGCTCAGCATCACAGAAGCTAGCAGATGGTCACTCTACACTCACACCAATTTATACCAGGGAGAACTGTGAAGCTCCAGGGCTGGGATGGCTAGCACATAAAAATTTAAAAAGTGTGAGTAACTTGAAGACATAAACATTATTTTTAATGTGCTCAATCCCAGAGAAAATGTATTCAGCAGTTTTGTTATTTCTGTGTCTATGCGTGTGCATGTGTTTGTACATTTGGATGTATGTAACAGCTTTTATCTTTCTAAAGTACAAAATGCTTTCCTTCTTTCTTACTAATAGTAACACTGCAGATAATGATTTTACTTCTTCTGTTGAAATTGTACTGTGTTTCTGAAGTACATTTTAATACACAATGTGGATATAAAAGTATAGACAGCATTTACATGTTAGTAATTTGTATGTGTATAAGCAGTTGCAATAGCATATTATAAACATAAGCAAATGCAAAAACTTCATGTATTCTAGTTACTACATAACACTTTGTATAACAAGGTCAATAAAATGGCTCTTGATGTCATGGCTTGTTTGTTGGTTTGTGGGTTTAAGTACGCATATCTTTCGATTTTCAAAGATAACCTAACCTGACCTGCAAAATATGAGGAGATGGGACAGAATCCTGAGAGATATTCAGCTGATTGGGCTGAATTTTTGTTTTCGCTTTGGGAAAAGGTTGATTTTGGATGTTCATTTCATGTCTAAGAGTGTATCATGAGTGGGGGAAGGGGCAAAAAGGACTCTAAGCCACTCTGAATACTCATGCTTTCTTGAACTCTGTTGTGAATGAGTCTTCTAACAGCACCAGTGTAATTGTGATTGCAGTGATAGGGGAAAATGAGCTCTTCAGTGTTGCTTTAACTCAGTGCCTCCACAGCCAGCTGTCTGGTTCTTTACAGACATTGTCTGATGCCTCTGAGAAGAACTGGATTTGCAAATTTTGCTCCTGAATTTATCCCTGCAATTTAATTGAGTTTTTCGCTTTAATCATAACAAAGATATTTGCCATACCTTAATCCAAAATCCATACTCTAAAGACTCAGTAAACTACCTTTTTTTCCTTGGATATTCAGACAGATTTTATTTTTTTCTGTGAATAATATCTCTGTGCTAAGTGTTTAATAGTTTCATCTGCTTTTATATTAGCACTAATAATAGTGTTGCAAAAGAAACTGTTTTCTGTCATAGAGTGAGAGGTTTACAACAGTCATAGCTTTTAAGATCCCAGTTTAACACATCATTTAAATACAAAGAGCAAATAATCTGAAGCAGCAGTCCTGGAACAAAATATCTGTGGTCCTTTTAAACAGTGACCCACATATCTCTTTAGAGGAGGTCCACTATTTTAAAGTTGTTTAGATAATGTCTTGGAAAAATATAACATACAAAAAAACTCTTTAGTGTAGGGTCAGACCTGAGCTACTATTTTGACTATCACAACGGTAGCCAGATATGGCTTAAAACATTGGAAAAAAAAAAAAAATAAAATTAAGCTACACAACTTCTCTAAGGTTATTGTCAAAGACCTTGCCCCAGAGTTGGCTGATGACCACTGTACAGTTTTACCTTATAGATTTACCTTATCCAAAATTTTGTATAAGACAACATAACAGATTACTTAAATTGGAAAGTTGTGAGATGTCAATTCCTTTGCGTTCTGACTTCCCTTTACTTCTCTCAGCACTCTTCTGCCCCGACTCTACATTTTACCCATGTTGCAAGTCTTGTGAAGTTTTGGTGACTACATTTGCTATGGGGCGTAACAGATTAGAGGCCCCACAAACAAACCAATCTTTCTAACAATATGCTGAATATTAAAATAGAATATTACATATCTGTCAAGGCAGACAGATCTAGTAAGAAACCAGGTCTGTGTACATGCTTCAATATACACAGAAAATCATAACGTAGCTAAAGATTAAAGAGCCTGGAGAGTGAAGAATAAGTGGAAAGTGATTAAATGGTAAGTGATATCTTAAAAGCATATGAGAGATTTTAAAAGGATCCATACAGAAAACAAAAAGCTATTAGTTAAAAAAAGGTAAATTGCAGATAGCACTACTCTAATATCAGTCCCACAATAGCCATCAGAGATGAGCCAGTAATGTAATTTCTTTTAAATGGATGCTATTCTAGTCACACTTATCATTGGCAGAGAAATATTTCTAATATCTTTACCAGATGATAAAACTATTTTCATTTATTATTGTATTCATTTTTTTTCAAGGTTCTTACCACATTCTACTTCCTTCTGCATGTCATTTTTTCCTTCTATAACAAACATTGATTTTGCAAAATTGCCTTATTTATTTAATTTTTTGTTAATTTAATTTAATTTTATTAACATTATTTCATTTATTTTATTTTTTGTTGTTATTTTATTTATTTTATTTTGTTTTATTTTATTTTATTTTATTTTATTTATTTTATTTTTTATGTAAGGCTTAAGAGTTAATAGAAATTTAGGAAATAGGAAATACTGTTTTACTTAAAAATGAGATAATCATTTCTGAATTTAAGCCTCTATGTAAACAGATATAAATGCTCTGTATATGATGTATATTTATATAATGCATAATTCAGATATATCTAAAGTAAATGTTTTTAGTCATTTCAGTGGTAGTCAATATTCCCTCACTCACAACTCTCTAACAGGAGTATTTGGTTCACTTATTTCTAAATGAAAACCAAAATCAAAATTATTTTCAGAAATGAATTTCTGCTGAGTTAATGATCACAGTGAAATAATACAATAAGTTTTTTGGAAATAAAGCAGGTATTTTTTCCATTTTGTACATTAGAACCACTCCGTAGGTCAGACCATCTCCCTTCACAGTGGCATTTAACCTCACTGTCTGATTATTATGCTCTGAAATAAACGCACCTAAAGTTAATGGCATTGTAGAAGATGTAAATGAAACCCAATATTATGGGTGATAGAGTTTATAAAAACTTTGCTATACAGCTAGCTGAGAGAAGTAATTTATGTTTTCCAGTCTGTAATTTGAGTATAAGGTGCACTATATTTGAGCCTTGAAAGCTCATTTTATAATGAGACTAACAAACTAAAATAATTTATTTTATCTAAGAAGAAGTAGAGACGATGTAACTGAAATCTATGAATATCTCTGTAAGGAAGATATTTCTGGTTGTAGAAGGCTCTGTAATCTGGTAGAATAAAGTGTAATGAGATTCTGTATTTGAAAACTCAAAGACATAAACATTCAGACAAATATTACAAGAAAAATGTCAATTTACATTGGAATAACTAAGCTAGAGATCTCTTGGATTCTTTATCACTGCATAGGATACATGCTTGGCACTGAAAGAAAATGATAACAGGCCTTACTTCCTGAGGGGTTTATTTTATGGTCTTGTGCCTATCTTCATGAAACAAGCCTTACCCTTCCTGCAGTAAAGCATTTGGGCTCATTGAGGCAGAAGAACAAAACAGTCTTCCATAGTTTTCACCTAAGAGATTCTGTATTTGTATATTTATATAAAAGATGAATACAGACAAGATATTATTTTTCCCTTAACTAGGTCTTCCCTGCTGCTTACTGTATTTGCAAGTATAGGCTATTCAACTAGAAAAGTCTCTGATACACTGTAATTTCTGTGTCAATAATTTTAATAAATGACTTTCCTAATTTGAGTTTCTGTTCTTATTTAAATCAACCACAAGTCTTCTTTCTTGAGATCTTTTTCTGTAAGACTTAAATAGAAATTTCAATTTGTGATTATTGAGAGCTCTTAAGTAAGTGTTCTTAAGAAAAAAATATGGAAAATTAAATTCTTTTTCTTTAATTTTAAGACTGTATGTAATTCTGCTGTTTTAATTACATACACATCTAAAAAAATATCCCTGTGTCATGACAATCTATATATTTAATTTCCATAAATCATCTCAAACTTTTTTGTTACTTCTGCTTTTTTAATGAGTCCTGTGAATCCTTCAGAAGATAGGCGTAAAGCATGTTATATCAGCTAAAATATAAAAAGAAAACAAATTAAACAAAGTAACTGAAAATAATATATAAATTGTTCAGTAATGCAAAATGTAGGCAAAGTATCACATTTCGGAATACAAACATCTTGACATCATTAGAAAACATTAGGTAGGATGTAAACCTGATATTGCAAGATTTACCTGAAGCATTTCAATTCATTCTACAAGTAATTGGATTTTTTTTTTTTAATTAGTTAAAATAAATTTATTTTTCTTCCTTCAAAATCAGTGTATCCTACTCATCTCCCTCAAGCTTTTTGTTGAAGCGTCCCAATTGCATTCCACAAAAATCACAAAAATAATTCTAGTGTTTCCACCTTCAGTCAATGGATGGATAGAATAAATATGTCCTTGGCCATACATCAGAATTTGTTTTAGATTCATTTTATTTTTCTCTAGACTAGAGTTCTGTGAAGCAATCTGATATTATTAGGAATTAATTGTTTAAATACACAACATATCAGGTTGTAAGGGTTTACATTGACCTAATGCATTTGAAAATACAGAAGGTTGTGTTCTGGAAGACCATTTCAGAGACTTGACTGTTTCAGCATTTCCACTTATAGTGATGCCACATTCCTGAAAAACTGATACATCTAAAACACCTTTTAAGACATTTTCCCACTAATTAAACATTAAATACTTGGGGTGTGGAAAGTGGTTTTAACTTCAAATAAAACATAGATCCAGAACAATAATTTACTTACAATACCACGATGTCAGTTAAAAATCTCATAGTCTTGAGAAATTAAAAAAAAAAAAAAAAAAAAAAAAAAAGTTTCTGAAATAGCTTCACAAGTGTAGGCAGCAAAGCACACAGAACAAGATCAAAGCAGCAGCACGAATGATGTAGAGGACTTGCAATGGCACAGAGCAGAACTTTGCTGCCAGGTCTCCAGGACGGGGGCTGCAGGTGCTCAGCTGGGAGAGTGTGGAGGGAAGTGGGAAGGAGAGGCTGTCTCCCATCTAGCCTTTTCAGCCCAGATGGGTTAGGTACAGGCTACACAGCTTTAGGGTATTTAGAGAGAATAAACCAATCACTTTGGATTTTGACAGATTGAATAGGCTGGCTCTTTTAGGAAATATGAGGGGTGGCATACCTAAAAGTATTGGACACAGGAAGCATATTTCATGTATGTACACATTGCATGCCTCAGTAGTTGTTTATATATATGTACAGACAGACACATGTACAAATACATTTTACAGCCTGCCATTGAATCCTAGTCCAGCAGCTGATGCATTCCTTCGATTTGTGCATTCAAATATATGCTACAGTCATTCTGTCTTTTGAGTTACTTCTAAGACAGTTTTCTAGCATTACATTAAAAAATTAGTTTAGGCACCTTGTTGAAAACACATGTAAACTGCAAATATATATGATTACCAAACAACTCATGTAATTTTTTGTGGAAAATTATAAAAATACTGGTATGGTGAACTGTAATATTCCAGCTGAGTAATGCCTCTCTGCTTACTCAATGTATTATTCTTAATGGCAATTTTTGGTATATGTATGTATATCTTAATACCCCTGTTGTGACTGTTCCAATGACAGGATGGAGAAAGGTAATCTTTTTTTTTTTTCTGCATAGGCAATGAAAATTTAAAAAAAAAAAAAAAAAAGACAAAAAAATTGTAGAATGTTTAAGCTTTTTGTGTGACTGGATACATACAGACAGCAATGGATTTTTTTGTTTGTTTGTTTGTTTTCAGTTTCTGAACACTATTCACCCCAAGAGTACTGTAGAAATAATTAATAAAAAGAAATAATGTGGTCCTACTTTTTGATTTTGCTAATAGCATTTTGTTTAATGGGTGTGTCAGACATTCATACAACATAATAAAATATTGAAACAGAGATATTGAAAAATGTATCTATTGGCCTGAAAGTTATTTGTTTTGAAAAGTTACACATATTAATTTATCTGCAGCCCAGGAACTGAACTAAAAGAAAGGAAAAGTGCTTTTCTATTTGCTTGATGCTGGTGTCACCCAACATAATTCTATTGCTGCATCAGTGATGTGGCAAAAAGCCTGTTAACATGACTCACAGCAAGTTCAGATGGAAAATATGAAGTACTCCAATGGACTGCATGTCCTTGAAAAGTAAACTGAGTGTAGTTCCAAAGTGATCTGAGCTTTTCAGAAGCTACAGCTTAAGTCTTCTGACTCTGTGTTGGTATGACATAAAGCACAGACTGTCATTTAACAGTGGAAGATACCTAAGGGTCTTGGACCCATGACAGATACTCTCTTGCAACACAACCTTTACACCAAGCTTCATGTCTGGCAGATATGTCAATTTTATTCCAACAGTAAACCTTTGACAGCAGATTTTTTTTTTTTATTTATTAGTGAATTAGAATCAGAATCCATCCCACTGGCACTGTTTATGGAAAATAAAATGTAAAAGCTGAAGTACTGGTCATGAGGTCTGCACTTACTGTTTTCTCCCTTGCATTTGACTGTATACAGAAAAAAAAAAAAAAGTGTTTTCTTTTTGTCACATTAGGTATGTTTATATGCCATTCAGAACTGCTGGTCTATTTTCAGGCAACATTCAGGTTTTGTATTATTAGAATGTGCTATAACCCTGAGAAGTATTTTAATCTGTAGCCTGGAAATGGAATTCATCATAAGCAGCCGTCTGTAATTTGGCTGTCTTGGAACTGGTTGAGGTACAGGGCAGATTATGGTTAATACCTTCTTAGGAAATGGTTAGTAAAGCCTTACATTTTTTCATGCTTTGGTTTCAATACCCTTATGTTATTATATTTTCACCTGTTACGAAAATATGGGATTCATATTTTTTTTTTTTTCTTTTTTCCACCCCTGATAGGAAACCCTAGGATGTGCTTTGATGAGGAACAGCTGTTCATTGGAGATTGTCTGTGCCATTGTACAGCCATTGAGTTGTATCAGAGAGCATTCCTCCACACTGTGTGTTATTGTCCGTACTTCTCCCCAGCCACGGAACAGGTTGTCACATTGGCCCCATCTGTGAAGAGGTAAATTGTTAGCATTTTATTGTCATATGTATTACCCTGCTATAAAGAGAGTAATTTACCTATTCAGTTAACATGAGCCATGGCTGTAAGAGCTACCATTTGATTTTCTGAACTGCATGAGCATTCATAATCAACTTGTAAAAACTGGGCCATGATGCATTAGGAGCTATTAAGCCATCATTTACAAACACTTTGAAATACCGCCGAGTTCCTTTATGCTTAAAAGAGGAAATAACTGATGTATTTCAGTTTGGTAACATTTGATAAATTTATGCAAGGAAAGCCTAAAAGCACTGTTAATTAATCAAAATCAAACTAATGGAGCAACTGCATTTGTGAACCAAGGGGAAGGGGAGATTTTTAATGGAACTCAGGGGACTTGGAGTCCCAACTTCTGCTGAATTTAAATGGGAATTTGCTGCCTAGATGCTTTGGATGTTTCTAGAAACCCCAACCTGAATCACTGGTTGTGTAGTCCTTTCTCATCCTTATCTAGAAGACTCCAGTGACGAAGTAACAACTATTACTTAATGTCACAAATTATGCATATACTTTTAGCATGCCATGTGTGTCTCATGAACATTAAAAATAAGTTCCACTTGTCCCTACAATTCCTTCAAAATATCAAGATTTTAAGATGTTCTCTGGCTTTCTATGCATACCTTTCTAAATGAAATTTACAAGAAAAATCAAAGGTACACTGGGAGATGTCGTGGATGAAGAAGTATGGAGAAAAATAGTTCATCATTTCCAGTGAAGCTTGAAAAAATATGGCAAATGGTATGTACTAAATATAATTTTAAGTTTTAAGCATTTAAGCATTATAATTTAAAGTTATAATGACTTTATTACATTAAGACTTACAATGGACACCATTATTGCAAAAATACAATACATTCTGAACTAAAAACTACTAGCTGAATCTGTATCTATATCATTATCCTGAAATTCCTTAAGAAATTGAAAAAGCTAAAATTGGTATACAAATATTTTAGCATGATACCCATTTATAGTGACATTTTTAATTCTTATGTAAAATATTTTTGGTCAGGAAATTATTTTTTTTGTTGTTGTTGTTGTCGTTGTTGTTTTTTCAACAGAACAGTATCTGCTATGAATACTATGCTAATTAATAACAAATGGTTTGTTTTCCATCTTAAAAAACAACAGCAACATGTACCACAAAACTGAAAAGTTCATGGCTGCCAGTCAAAAAATTAAAATAAAAGCTTTATTGTAGAAAACAAAATGGATTTATTTATTTATTTATTTATTTATTTATTTATTAATTTGTAAATGACACTGTGGTTCTTGGCAAGGGGTACAGCAGAAGTGCCAAAGCTGCAGAACACTCACATTACTGAAAATTGAACAACTAAACTGAGTCCACCACAAATGTTCTTCTATTCATTCAGCAGCCCTCGCACTTTCTGAGAGGTGAACACCATTTCTGAAATGCTCCTACCTGGAGCTACAGCAGCAGTCCTAAATTAATGACAACAACAACAAAAGTAATCTTGAAGTATTTGAAACTGAAAACTGCTCAGTTGTTTTCTCCAAATGACTGCATGGAACAGGATGGGAACAGCATATTTCTCTTAAAAGCAATTAAAGTACTATATCCAAGCTCAATCTGCAAAAAACTCCTGTTTTGTATCGTGTGTGTCACATGAAGTGCCTCACCCTTGATTTCAAACAAATTTCACTGCCTGTCACAATTTCACTTTTTGTTATAGAATGCACATCAAAAATGTGGCAGACTGATTATCTAAAGAAGTATTTATTATTTATATAGACAATATTTGTCCAAAAATTAAATACAAATACTGAAACATACCACACAAATCCCAGGCAGAACCATATATTTCAGAGCCACGAAGACAGGGCAAAATATATTCCATTTGTAGGTGCCTGAAATGAGAGGAGATTTTGGAAGTCAAGTGTTGTTTGCTATGTGCATTTGCTACCTGTCTTCCAGGACTCAAGTGCCTATCAAAGGTATACAGAAGGCTGAAGGTCACTCATCTGAGATAAGAAATGTTGTATAAGTACTTCGTATGATATATTTGAAACTCATTTTTAAAAACTTTCAAGTGCTGCACTCTTGAAAAACAGGAGGAATTTTACAGAGGTCAAGGCTGGCTAAAATATCATTATTAAAGCTGATTTTAGCAATTTAATGCACTCTGGTCCTACTTACTGGCCATGTTACAGCAGGTTGGAATTTAACAAACACCAGGACGGTGCTATAGTTTAGAACAATGTATAGAACAATTGTATTTATTTGTGTTCTAAGATTAAACCACAATGATTTATTGTAGTCAGTACCTTCCACAGAAATCTTTACAAATATTTTTCTGGGCTTTTATACATGGGAATTTAAAATGTGCTAATATGGTATTGTTTGTCAGAACATGGAATGACAAACACTCCTGTTAGTATTTTAGATTTCACAAACACCCACTACCATCTAAAACTAAAGGTTAAGTGAAATAACTTGCTAGAACTTCACGAACTAAGTCATACACAAAAGTTGGAAGGTCACTCGATTTGGATGAAAGGTACCAAGCTAACAGCTTTTTAAGATATTTGAAACTCCTTTTTGAGAACTGTAGGTGGTGTGCTTTTGGATATCACAGAACAAACAAGAAGGATGCTGAATCACATGCATAATATCTCCCAAACTTACATATGTACTACATTCTTCATGCCTGCTGCTACGAAAATTTGTCTCTGAATCTCTGAACATTTGTGTTTGAAAATCTGAATGCTGATAAATAAATTATTCAATTCATGAAAACTATTAGAGTAGCAACTGTAGCATTGCTGAGGCAGGTTGTAAATGTTTGCCAGTTAACTGGACCAAGGTTTAAGTAGATGATCTACCCATATCAACAATTCTTTTTAAGAATACTGACCAGGGCAATTTGGAGACAACTGTTCAAGACAAAGGCTTTGTTTATATTTTTCCTTCAGTATAACAATAACAATCACAATGACAACAAAAGTAGCCACATTTAGGCTGTCCTCACCAGCTAATTTTGTTTTATATGTAGGCATGGACAGGCCCTAGTAAAATAAATTTATTGGCTACCTGGATAGCTAAAGACAATTGCAAATAGAAAAACTGGGAATTCTCAACAGCCTTCTGCATCGAGGAATTTCAAGATCCAGAAAGTACTGCTGTGTTTTTACTCTAGCTTACCATGCATCAGAACCATCCATGGATAATATAGGGACAGTGAGACGCGAGAAAAACGATAGTTTTACAAGTTGTTCTCTCAGCCTTCTCACTTCTGTTCAATGTCAGGAGAAACTCAGCTGAAATGTAAAAAGCTTATGACATTTGAACAACAGGGGAGAGAAAAGGCTGGGGGGGGTTGGAATCGAGACTGAATGCTGCAGTATCACTCTGCTAGTTAACGTTCAATAAAACTTTCACAAACCACCACAAATCACTCTACACATTTCATCATTTGAAGCTTTTTTATTTCATGTTTTCTGAGCCCCTGAAGAGTCATTTTAATTCCTTTCTTGTGACGTTTTCCTTTGAGACCCAGAAGCAGGAGAGTAAACTTGAAACCCTATAACAAAAAAGCATGTTTGTATTCTTTTATTTTTTAGAGGAAAGTGGATAAAAAGATATATATATATATATATAAACAGCATTCTATTTGTAAGAGTTGCATGCCCAGAAAATACCTGCCTAACTTGAGTTACTCAATTTTATTTTTTTTTTCCACTGTGAGAATAACTTTGCAGACCTTGAGAGCACTACATATGAGAGCCCAGCAACTGAATTTTAGAAAGGTTTAGGTACCTACGCTCTCAGACATGTGTCTTTAAATAGTTCTAGATAGTATGTTTTTCTAAAATTAGACCATTCCTCCCCTCCCTTCCCTTCTTTATTTGATAGTGGATTAATGAACTTTTTTTTTTTTTTTTTTTTTTTTTATCCATTTGATAGTGGATTAATGTTGCAGTTTTAAGACCGCAACATTCGCTCACCTGTGAAATCCAGTTGACTGGGTTTCTTTTCCACAGAAATGAAATTTTTACAAAATCACGTTTTTATTTGTTTGCTTTTGTGGCACATTTTTCTGACTGTAGCACATGTTTTTTGAATTGAAAAATCAGGATATCTCATTTTATGTTAAAGGTCAGACTCTTTTGGAAGGGATCCTGAAATGTTCAATTCTAACAGGTTCAACAAAGATTTGTTGGTGCTTTCCCACAGCAATTTATTGCAGTATGGCAGTTTTAGGCCAGACTGCTGTTATTTCAATGGGTGAGGATCAGTAGCTGATTACATTATTCCCAGAAAAATACATATTTTTACAGATAAGCAAGTTTAGGGATACCATGTAACTTAAGGTATGGAAGCAACGTGGAGTCTGCGCACCAAGCATGGAAAATCAAAGGCTCAGCTATAACCTACAGACAATAGGCATCAATAAGAAAAATCTATTCAACTGTGAATATGCTTGAAGCAAAGACTGGCTAAATACATCAAAATGAAATATTCTAGAGTAGTAAATGCAAAAAAAAAAAAAAAAAAAAAAAAGTTTCTGTTGATCAAAAAATGTTACATATTTGATTTTGACATTTTAGTCAAAATATTGGAATTTCAAAATCGCAGTTTGAAATCAGTTCTTCAGAAATGCTGAAAATTCCTGCAGGATAAAAAAAAAAAAATAAAAATAAAAAAATAATAAAAAAATCTATATTTCAGTCAGTATCATCCTAAATGTTTAAATTTGCTAAGCATATACTTACTCATTATATACTAATGGTTTTGTTATTTATGCATAATTACTTGTTCTTTGTTTTAGATGTTATAAATATATCTAAAAGGGACTGCAGAAGATAGTCTTGCAATTCCTCACAAAGTTAATCAATATTTCCTTTGCTTTGACTTGAGCACATGGAATTGTGTCATGATAGAGTACATGATCTAGAAAAGGAAAATAATGTGTCATTTCAATCATCTCAAGAGCTGTGGAGATATCGTGCTGATCTGTAGATAAGTTGTGTTTTCCATACAAGAAAAGAGCATTCTCTTTCAATTAAGTGTTGCCTCATCAGGCATTCCTGGCATGTATGAAATGAACTCGGTAAGAATCTGCACATGGAGGAGATGAAGAATCTGGCCCCAAATAGTGATTTTTTTTACTATTAAATGAGAGCTTCAAAGAAGTGGTTGACTGTGTTCTTCGCATTACTGCTAAAAAATATTTTTTTAGTCTGGAAGATATAACTTCAGAAAAAAAAAAAAAAATCAGCTTTTCCAGTAGTTATGAGACTTGCACCTGAAAATGGGAGAGCATTGTTAAACCAATCTCTGACCAGAGATATTAAAAACTTCTCAGAAAAAGCCCCTCAGAAGAGTGCTCCAAAAGAGTGCTGACACCAGCTTAGGCTATTGCACCCTTTACCACCTCTGTAGAAACTGGGCTTCTGGGCAACTCAAAATGTGTATTATGTAGGAGGATAAGAAGTTAGTGTTAAGGTACATGATCTGTGAGAGAAAGCTGTTTTTTAGATTCTTCATTTTACTTTTAAAAAATCAGACATCCTCATAAAGAAGCCTCCAAGCAGAAACTGAAAATCAGATTAAAGTTTTTTAAAATGAATGCTATTGTGTGAAATGTCACGTACTCTTACTTGATTTCTCTTTATTTTGCCTTAGAGACCCTGTCTAACCTGTAGTCTGACAGTGGAAACACACTCTAAAATGTATGCTCTAACTGTAAGTTTATCACCAGTTGTTTTTAGGATAAAATTAACTCTTTCACCCTCTTTCAGAATGTAGATTTATGTGTTTAACTCAATGGGAAAGTTCAAATTACCATCCAGTCTTCCAAAAGGAGAGGAGCCACATTTAAGAGAGAGCTTGATTCTTCAGTTGCTGATGGCAATAGATGTTCTTACAATTAAATGTTTTTTGCTGTGAATCCCATGAGATTAGACTAACTGGTTTGATTTACCCTGAGGAAGGTGAGAGTAACAGACTTCAGGTGTGTAACAGTAGTGCAAAGAGAAAGTCAAGTCCACTGCCCAAGTCTTGAATGAACTAGAGTAAGAAATATTACCATTAGAAAGTTCTTAGGGACTGAAAAAAAATGCATGAAAAAGTTACAGAATCCACACCACTAAATGTTTAGGCAAGTACAAATATCTGTCTAGGAAGATTTAGGTGTAAATTATCATGTCAGAGGGATTATATGAACTCTGGAGCTCTCATGATCTCATGATCTTTTTTTTTTTTTTTTTTTTTTTTTTTTTTTTTTCCCTGTGTTTCTTTTAGCTTCCTGTGTTGGTCTTGTGAATGCTGTATACTTTCTGCCTCTTGTCAACATGAGTTCAGAGCATTTCTTTGCAACACAGTGTGGGGTATCTCAGCACAGTAAATTAGCCCAGACAAACTACCATACTAATTTGCCTATACAGCTTCCAGAACTGATGTTATGCTGCTTCTGGGATTCTTGGATGCCATCCACTTTCCAATACACTATATATTTTCTTACTATTTAAACTTCTGTGCAGTTGCCAGCAGGTAATTGATGTTTCTCCACCACTGAAAGTTCCCTTCTATACATTTTCTTTAATTTTGGTAATTGACTCTGAAGTATTATTAATAAGCATAAGTCACATTTTTAAGGACTTAGAAAAATGTGAAAAAGCAGAGCAACTATTGTAAAAACATTAACTAGCTTAAATATTTCTGACACCTTCTTTTGAAAACATCCATTGATGGATGTTTTGCATATTTAAACTACATCACATAGAAGAGGACATAAAAAGTCAGAATATAAAAAAAAAAAAAATCTAAACTAGCAGATTATTTTTAATTTGGCCCTTCATAAAAGAAAGGAAGAAAGAAAGAAAGAAAGAAAGAAAGAAAGAAAGAAAGAAAGAAAGAAAGAAAGAAAGAAAGAAAGAAAGAAAGAAAGAAAGAAAGAAAGAAAGAAAGAAAGAAAGAAAGAAAGAAGGAAGGAAGGAAGGAAGGAAGGAAGGAAGGAAGGAAGGAAGGAAGGAAGGAAGGAAGGAAGGAAGGAAGGAAGGAAGGAAGGAAGGAAGGAAGGAAGGAAGGAAGGAAGGAAGGAAGGAAGGAAGGAAGGAAGGAAGGAAGGAAGGAAGGAAGGAAGGAAGGAAGGAAGGAAGGAAGGAAGGAAGGAAGGAAGGAAGGAAGGAAGGAAGAAAAAAGCCCACAGCACTGTTTATTTTCATAAACAATGCTGTTTGTTTTGTGTTTTTTATTATTCAGGCTAGAGAAAAGTCGATTTACATAAGTTGATGGCACATGTGTGTATATGTACACTTCAAATAGCCATTTGCAAGCAAGCAGTTACGTTTATCTGCTAATTGTGAACTGACAGAGGTTATATGCAGTGTGCAAGTGTAAAATTACTGTATGAAAAAGCAGCTAGAGGCATGTTCTCATTCAATAAACATTCTACTCTTCTGCATGGATATTTCTGTGGGTTTTTAGCTTCTTGGATAAGTGTCACTGTTATAATCTTTTAATTAATATTGTGCTGTAGAGTGAAGGCATGAATGGATGCTACTGGCTGTTATTGCCATAGTGCCCAGAAGGATGCTACTGTTTTGCCAAAAATGTTCCGTCACTAATGTGAGGCCTGTTGACAGACTGTTGTTTATATGTGTCAACATGATGCCAAGTTGATTGTTTCACTACAGGAATCCTGGCTTGGCCCCAGTGGCTGTCTGAGGCTTTGTAGACAAAAAGATATTTTCATAGTGGCAAATGAAAGGGAACAGCTTTTTGGACTTTCATCTTGATCATGTAGCAGCTATTCTACCGTATAGATACTGAGAGGATTAATAATCAGGAAATTTCACAAGCAACTTACTACATAATATTTAATACTCTCTGGACAGAGGAAGGACTTTGAATTAAGTGGGGCTGTTAAGTGAGTCTAATCTAATTATTGTAGTAGATGTTTAATCATATTAGTCAGAACCAAGCATAAAATATTTCAACATGTTTAGAAGTTCATTTTAGTGCAAAAAAGTACTTTTTTTTTTTTTTTTTTTTTTTTAATTGCTTCCTATTTACTCAGAATAACTAAGTAGATTCAGTGTGGGTGGAAAACTGCACTGCAAATTTCTTAATATGGACCCCTTATTCTGGGGTTACTGGATTCAGGCTCAGGCTCCATTTTATAATTTTATTTTATTTTTGATAGTACATGGAAAGTAAGAAGCACAAGTGTTGTGGAAGGAGGAAGCTGATTCTTCCTATTTTCCCAAAACTGTTTATGTATTTTTAATAAGCCCTTTTGTTTGCTTCAGATGAAGGTAAGTGATCTTTGCTCAATGTGAAAATTTGATATTTATGTAAATGTGTTAAATTAATGGGAGAAATCTTATACACTATTTAGAAAAGGAAATAATAAAGAACAATCTTTATTATTTCCATCTTAATTCTATCTATTTCATTGGGTTATCTTAATTTCTCACAGACTACTACTGGAAAAGTATCTTTAATTTCTTGCCCATACCAGTGGGATGTTTATTACAAGTAGATTGCCAACTGTCACTGTTGGGCAGAATCCTTAAATACGTGGTCCTGTCGTCTAGTCAGAAAAATGTCTCCAAATCTCACATGAAAATGCCAGAAAAATCCATCACAAGGATATAGAAATTGTGTGAAAAATACCTCCAGCTTTTGATCATTCTGCCCAAGGCTTTCCACATGGTATCCCAAATATTCATTGGAGATGCAAATTCTGCATAGCTGGTGCTTCCACATAAGTCAGCGATAATAATGAGGGTTCTGTGACTGAGAAATATGATCAATCATATTTACATGTATCCCAGACTGAACTATACTATTGAAGAATAGACTGGCAGTGTCAAGGACTGCTAAGTCTTTCAAGGTGGACTTCAAAGTGCCATCTAATAATGATATGAGGAGTGCTACTACTAATAATAATTTGTCAGTGCCAGGCCTGTATTTCTCCTCATAAAGGTCAGACTTTCAAATATATTATTCTGATAAAATATACTTTCTCTGTAACCTACAGACACAATTCAACTGCTTTGGTCTTTTGCCCCCAGTCTTCAGGGAGCAAAACCTTTTCTCCTTTAAATGCAATAAGCCTGGCAAGTGAATATCTTTTCTAGCATGTTCAAGAGAGATTTATTAGACTGTTCTGCTGTGCAGGCAAGTGAAAAAAATCTGGTAACTGTTTTGGTACCCAGAAGACTATCTCCCACTTTCTGCCCTAGAACCCCACCTACAGTGTTCCTTGTGACTCAATATCCCTGCATCCTTAATGGACAGCAGAAACTGAAAACATACTGCCAAGTGTTTCTATTAAAGTTCTATAAATTCAAGGCCAAGAGTGTTATCTAAAATAGCTAGTTTCAGGCATTTTCACTCTAGCATGGTAGCAGCATTTGTGTGTGTGTGTGTGTTTTTCCAAATTGTATTTGGTGGCAGAAGAATTGCAATGAAGGACGGGCAGTTCTTTAGTGGACTTATTCATCTTCAGTGTACCAAGTTTCAAAAATAAATGGGAGGTCTAATGATCAACCTATACACTAGACTGGATTTGCCTTTCATCCTCTTAAAATTTTGTTGCAGATATTTTAGTTGCACCTATTTAAAGAAACATTTGTGTTGAAAAAAAGGGAGACAATGTGTTTTCTCTTGTATAGTTTAATTCATAGCATTCTTTTTCTTTATAGCTCTTCCTTTTCTCTTAATTTAGTTTTTAAAAACAAAGAAACAACAACAAAAACACAGAAAATAGCTTTGTTTTAAGCCTCCAGAAAAAATAATTTTTTTTTTCTTTTTTTTTCTTAACTTACATTGTGGTTGCAGAATTCTAAATTATGTATGTGGTAGAGTGTATGTAGCGAGAAAAGAGCAAATGCCAAATGAAGCCAATGACAGTTTTAAAATTCATGAAAAATCAAAGCTAAAATGAGAAGTATGAACACTATAAATCACTACTTCCTTGCCTCACAGTCAACTTATCCAAGAATCTGCATCAATTATATTTTGCCAGTTGTGTAATCTCACACAGCCCTTGAGGTTTTGGGAATCCAATTAGCTGATGAGGAGGTCAGTTCTGTTCTCACTGTGTACAGCAGAAGTAGACAGAACATTATTCCAAGAGATAAGGTATAAAAATATTTTATTTTAGGCCACTCCTGAGTCACTGTAGAAGTGTGTGCTCTCTGCACACGCTGAAACTGGTCAACTTTCCCTTGGCTTGCTTCATAAGAAGGCAATGTGGGCCCCCAGGAACTGGAGATCTGGCTTGCCATTTCCAGATGCTTTGTAGGTAGATCAGATGGATTTTCCAGCCTCTTTAGGGGATGAAAATATATGGATATCACATATCACCAGGTTTCTGTTCTCACCGTGACAATGTGACTTTTGCAGATAGCCTGCTGTTCCTAACACATCTCAAAGAGGAGGTGTTTCAGTCTTCAGAGTGAGAAAGAGTTGCCTTTGACTCATCACTGGCTTTTGACAGTTTTGCTGAACTAGGGCCAATAGTTCCTTATTTTCTACTTGCTTAAAATCACAACATATCAAGTTGCATTTGTGTGAATAATATGCTTTGGAACACTTATTAGCAAGAAATGAAATTTAGTGGCATAGTTAATTCATCAAATGTTTAAAATTATTTACCATTCAAAGGATTTTTTTCTTAACCAATAGCAAAGAGTTCTGCCTTGCAAGGTAATTTTAGACTATTTATACTTATCACTGTTTATGTTATTTTGTGCTAGCCATCACAGAGATCTGCACACAGTGCATACCATCTAGGTAATCAGTCTTGCAAAGATTTTTTTGTACAGTCAGATCCCTTAGTCCAGGTGTAGATATCTAGCACATTAAGGAATAGCTTTTCTCAGACCACACATGTGGCTCGATATTTTGAGATACATTTCACACTGATTGAAATCTTTATCTTGAGTAAATGGAGATCTAATTACAAACATATTAACTTGTCTTTCAGCCAGCCTAGTTTTAGTGATTTCTGAAAGTCAACAGCTTTTCAGGTTCATACATCTTAATGGTGGTCTAAAATTAATCTTGATTTAAGCAGCTTCCACAGAAATTAATAGGAGTCGCTTATACCAAGAAATTAATTCATACTTTTTTTGTTTGTTTGTTTGTTTTTCCCAGTGGTAGCAAGCATAATTAAGCCAAAATGGAGCAGCTGAAATTAGTGAAATGATGAAACTCTTCCATCTTTTTCAATTTGATTGAGACATCACATTGAAGATTAAATTATAATGTCTATACTGTTATTATATGGCTCCCATTTCTTTCAGATAAGTACAAACAGGCCTTCATGTAGACATCTGAATCATCAACAAGTTTTTTGAGGTCCATTTCTCACTTTCCTATATGGGCCCCTCACTACAAGAAGGACATCGAGGTGCTTGAGTGGGTGCAGAGAAGGGCGACAAAGCTGGTGAGGGGCCTGGAGAACAAGTCCTACGAGGAGCGGCTTAGGGAGCTGGGCTTGTTCAGCCTGGAGAAGAGGAGGCTCAGGGGTGACCTTATTGCTCTCTATAGGTACCTCAAGGGAGGCTGTAGCGAGGTGGGGGTTGGTTTGTTCTCCCACGTGCCTGGTGACAGGACGAGGGGGAATGGGCTTAAGTTGAGCCAGGGGAGTTTTAGGTTAGATGTTAGGAAGAACTTCTTTACTGAAAGGGTTGTGAGGCATTGGAACAGGCTGCCCAGGGAAGTGGTGGAGTCACCATCCCTGGAAGTCTTCAAAAGACGTTTAGATGACGTCTAGACGCTTAGGGATATGGTTTAGTGGGGACTGCTAGCGTTAGGTCAGAGGTTGGACTCGATGATCTTGAGGTCTCTTCCAACCTAGAAAAATTCTGTGAAATTCTGTGAAATTCATGGGCATAAGTCACCTAAACTAAGCTTGAACAGAGTGGGTCCATAACATGAAGTGATATGACTATAGTCTGGTTATTATATCATTGTAGGAGAACACTGCTCTAATATAAAGCTTGCTAAGCTGCCATTTACTCCTCAGTGTTGTTTTGGTAAAAGTTTGTCATAATAATAATAATAACTTAAAAAAGCTACTGGAAAGTTCTATGGCAGATGGAAATCTAATATTTTCAGTGACTAGGAGTAATTCCTAGATATAATATTTTTAACTGGATATAGATCCATACTGTCAGAAATCAGTCAATATTCAGTCTAGTGTTTCAGTGTTGTTAGAGAGAATAGGTAAGATTTTTTTTACATGCATTTCTTAAATTAAATAGGCCTTATCCCAGAATACTGCTTAACAGATAAGTATTTATTTGCAGTAGGCCTTACCCCAGAATACTGCTTAACAGATAAGTATTTATTTGCAGTAGTACCCACAGTTTTCCAAGTGTATTTCCAAGTATTGTGGTATGAAGAGAAAAACAATGGTTATTCATAAATTTACTATAAAATTGAATTCCCAAGGATTTACTTGATTTACTAAGAATCCTCTGAAAGATTACTGAGTTTCCCAACCTCAAAATGTATGCATTTATTCCTTATTTATGTCTTCTGTGAGTGGAATTTTTAGGATTAATGTTTGTGGTTTACGGTTTCAACTACCTGTTATCTCATAATACTATTCATGGCTAGTTAGGAGCTACTGTTAATGCTCATAAACAAGAGCCAGACGTCTGCTATGAAAACAGTATGTATTTGAACAACACACATAAACTAAAAACCATGGAATGAAAACAGCACTGGAAAATCCAAAAGCATCTCTTATTTGGAGAGCAGGTAACTCAAAGAGAGCTTAGACCTAGATTTACCAGTGATGAACATACAAAAAGAAAAAAATGGCTACCTGATTGCAGAAATGCTCCAGTTACAAGATTCAGATGTTGTAAGTGAAACACTCTAGTCCAGTGGCAATATCGGGTAAACAGTTGGCTTAGATTAAGTGCTAATGCCTTTAAACATCTTCTATTTCTTAACAATGATTACGGATCTATTATTTAATCAGTAATTTCTTCCAAGACCTATCTGATGAACACAAATAGCAAAGAAGATGAATCCTCATAGTCATGGAAAATAAGGAAGTAAGTGTTGTCTCTGCTAGACTTTTTTGACTAGCAAGTTACTTTGAGTACAGTAGCTAGAGCCACATCCTTTGAGCTACAAAGCTTTCTGTCTTCTTGTTCAAGTTTTGTTTTTAATAGATTATCATATTTGTCTGAAGTAACAAGTTGACTATTAAAAATACATTTAAGTTAATTTAACAGTAAATAAGATCCAATTATATAATCAAAATAGAACTATTTTATTATATTCTTGCTCTGAGGTTCTCAAGATATGCTTGTTTTCATGCAGCTTTGACCTACACAATGTTTAAATAGAATGTTTAATATCTTTTAAACATATGTGGCGGGTGTGTGGAAGTTCTTGCACTTTGCGAATATCTTAAATCTATTTCAAAAAAAAGTTCTCATAACCATTACTCAGTGGTCTAATATTTTGAGAGTAATAATTAGACATGAACAATGAAAGCTAAGAATTAATGAAAGCTATGTTGAGACCAGACTTTGCTGCCATGATAATAAGGAGATGAATTGTTGTTTTTTGTTTGTTTGTTTGTTTAAAAGTTAATTATTTAGGGAATGATCATTCAAAATGGCCAGCACCTGTGTTTTTTGTAACATAAATTATGTGGTCATTGATTCACTGACATAAAATGTAAACAATTAACAGCTGTATTTTTATCTTTGTTTTGTTTTGTTTTGTTTTGTTTTTTCACTTTACTGTAGTGTCTGGATAGATCTTAGTCAACATAAAATACAAACAAAACACTTCTCCTTGTCATTTCTCCAGCTTAAAGAACTGCTACTATCTTTGAGTTCTAAAATCCAGGTTATATACTCTTAGCTTTATATGTTGTTGTTTTAACAATAACAAAGTTGGTGTCAGAGCTTAGCTTGCAAATGGGTTAATGGTGCAGAAAATCGAACGGGAAACAGCCAATTCTTAAACAGGAATACATAAGGACTCTTCCAGGGCTTTTAAAACATTTTACTTAAATTTCTCAGGCACTGCTTAGGCTGCTTTTAAGTCTCCTCTCCTTTACTTTTCTCATACAGTTACTATTACAGAGTAGAAGGGACCAAAAACTGCTGTTCCCTATAGCATTCATTTTTCACTATAAAAACTCTTTCAAAATGCATTTGTTTGTCTACTTACAAATGACTTGTTTTAAAAATCTCCCATTCGTTTCTTCAGGAATGTACACTTATAGAATATAATATAAATGCCCACTAGTATTTGCCGTTTTCTTTCCCCTTTATAAAAAATTATTTGCCAGTGGTTACACATGACTTTTTCTCATTTATTCTAAATTGAGCGTGTATTTCATTCATTTTGCACATAAGTAAGGGCACACTCTACATTTATTTAGTAAACATTATCTCTATCCGACATTTAGAAGTTTAGTAGTAATTAAATATCATATTACAGTAAACTGTGAAACAGGAAGAAGATAAAATAATGTATTCAATAGAACCCATCACCTTTTTTATGCAGAATCCAAACAGAAATTTCTCTAAGAATATGGAGTAGACATAAATAATTTGAGTCATCTTGCTGTGGAAAAAAAAAAAAACATCTTCTATTTAAAAGCAAAGTTTATTTTAGAAATAAACTAGTAAATAGGAGAAGTCTTGAAGATTGATATTCCAAAGATGGTATAAGCTATTATAGTTCATTCAGAAGCTGCAAATCCACCATCCTGACTCTATGAAAGTTATGGAGAGCTACCAGAGCAGTGAAATGGAAAAGCAAAGCTTAAAAAATGCATCTCCCAAATGAGAAGCGTGAGCCCAGGCAGAGTACAAAAACTACGAGATACCAATATATTTTGAATTATTCCTAATAGTGGTAGATCTTAAAAAATGTTAACTCAGCAGTCAAAAATCACATCCAAATGCACATCCAGTCCTGGTTGCTTCTGCTCTTAGAAGCCACTGCATAGCACATAAAAAGTTCAAAATGAATTAGTGAGGTCCAAAAGGATAGATTTCTGAAATATATCCTAAAGATCTTCTTCAGTGTAGTCTGAACAGGATGGGTCTTTCTGGTAATTTCCCATCCTTTTGCAAGGTGGGAAATTTCCTGTAAACATGATAAACTGGGTATAATCTATACTCACTTATATTAGAAGAGTAAAATCAAGAGAATAAGACTATCTTTCATCCATCCATTCCAGCATTGCTGTAACTTAACTATTAAATACAGTGCATTCACTTATCATTCCCTGAGGGAATGTGAATAAGCATTTTGTTTTAGAAGGCTGTGTTTGTGTTTATTTTCAATTTGCGTATTCCTATATGTGTTAAGAAAGCAAGGTCACAGGAGTTAACCCTACATTGAGTACAGAAAGAAGCAGGCAGTAGCAATTAGCAATGAGGTGATTTTGATCCTCCATCCAGAAGTAGATTTGTAGTTTTGGAAATCTCTGAAACTCCTACTTTTACTCTTGCTCTTTGCAGACTTTCAAGTGGGGACTTGAATACTATGGTACTAGGAGCTAGGCAGAGCTCCAGTAATGTTTTGGTACAGTTTGGCAACTGGTAACAAAAAGCAAGGCAATCTTGGACCCGCTCTCTCTTCTCTTTCTTTTTTTCTGACAAAGGGAAGGGACAGGTAGGGAGTGAATAACAAGTAAGATCTAAAAGGACAAGAAACCAAAACGAGGGGTTGAAATAAGTAGAAGAAATGGGAGAAAGCACACATACTAAAATGGAGGGAAATAAAAGAAAGCTACAAATAAGATGAAATAGTGCATGAATCTTTCTAACTTCTTCTTAGTGGCACCTTTACAGCTTTTAACAAGAATTAATACTGAAATCAATAGGGATTACTTGCAGATTCAGGTACTACTCAGTGTGACTAACAATGGCAGAATCAAGCCTTGGTTTCTAAAACAGAAATCAAGATGAAAGTGAAAGATAAAAATATATCACACGGGCTGTGCAACAAGGGATCTTACAAGTCTCTGTAGGCTGCACAACACAATTGATCATCATATTCCACGGTAACTGCCTATCTGTGGTACATTCCACTTCTAATTATTATTATTTTGGATGGTCTAAATATGTGCTTAGCTTTTTCCATACCACAGGGAAAACTGAGGTGTCCCAAAATATCTAAGGAAGTTGGAGAAATTCGGGCTTCCTGAGACACTTTTGAAACTTAACTTTAACACCTTTTATCTTCTGACACTATTGCACAGTCATACTTATTGCAGCTGCATTTTCTTTGTCAGAATAATCCTGAAAGAGCCAACAAATAGAAGGGAATAATTGATTTAATTAGTTCACTGCTTAGGACAAACTATGGAAATTTTGTCTTGCTTTTATGCATGAGGATTTCCATCTTTAACTATGTCTCCACTTTTAACCATATTTCCACCTTTAACCATATTTCCAATTTTAATCATGTTTCTCTGATCTTCATTGATGTATTTATTTGCTATGTATTCAGTCATCATGGTAGATGGCAGTTGCATTTAAAGACTTGTCTCTTACTTTGTCTTTGAAATATTACTCTGCTTTGAGTTCCACTGATTTCTCACAGAAACACTTCCTTCCAGTGAAGTAATAATTTTATATAGTGTATATGGCACACAGAAGACAGTGGTATGTCTGCATTAACCTATTACTTTCTGTAAGACATGGGCTTCTGAAGCAAAACATCTCCACATACTGTAATCTGACATAAAATTAAAGCTCTCTAGGAACACACCTAGTCCACTGCAGTTGGTCTATTGAACCAGACTAAAACTAGGTCATTTTAACCATTTGACTAGAAATATGTATAATGTGAATGTTGGATCTTTAGTCCCAGTTCTGTGACATACAGATACACTCCCGCTGTGCAGCTTTACTTGTTAATGCAGATACTGAGCCTATGTATGAGAAGAGACCAAAGGGATAAAATACTCACCCCCCCCCCCCCAAAAAAAAAAAATATATATATATATATATTTCCAGGACCAGGATCAGTTTAATTTCAGAGAATTCCAATAGCTCTTTGTGGAAGTTTTCTCTAGAATGTAGTAGAATATTATCACTATCCAATAGAATTCAAGAAAGCATGCTATCTTTGCTATAGAATCCCATAGGATAGTTCAAAAAGCCTGTAGGAAATATATCATTTTCTCAAATTATGGAAATTATTTCAGAGTAATTTCTATAGGAAATAACTGGTGGTATCCTTATTAAATCCTTCAGGACTTTTCCATAAGGGAGGGATTTCTGTACTTTGGAGATGAAGCTATAGCATTTTATTAACTGCTGAGTTTATGCTCCTAATACTTAAGCAGATTAATAATGTGTGTGGCAGAGATCTTGGGGCAACTTCACAGGGCCAGTAAGAATAATAGTTAGCTGGTAATACAGCCACAGTGTCGAGCCTTTAATTATAAATCATTTATTACAGTAAGAGGTACAGAGTGCTTGTAATGACAGTGGTTCTTAGCCACACTGATGTTTTCATTTTATTGCTTTTTTCCCATATTTGGGTTTCAAAACAACAAAAACACAGTAGGAGAACATTGTAAACTGTCCAGTTCAGAGTTCAAATGTTCAACTATTTATTTTGTAGTCCTTGAACTAGTGTGAAAATCTTTTAAGATAATTAAGAATACAAATTATCCACCAGCATCAAAATCAAAGTATTATTTTGCATTAAGACATTTGTTTTTGTAGTATTCCATGGGGTGAAAACCAAGCCTTAAAAAAACAGCCACTTTCCTACAACCTGTTTCATTGATTCCCTAATGTTTAGTTATTTCGGGCATCTGCCTGATAAACTCCTTTTGTCTATTTCCACAAGCAAACTGAAGTGTGCATTGGGGTTTAGACATTAGAATGGCTTTTCCACTTGGATATGGCACCCGATAGCAGCATGAAATGTTGAGCAAGCACTGGATACTTAATACTTTTCATTTAATGAACTGTTTCTTTATTATTTTGCAAAGCCTGCGTAAGACGTTTTTATGGTTTAAAAAGTGCCCTGCATCCTACTTCATAGGAAGGGGACCTCATTTAGATTAACCTGTGACTTCAACAGCAGGTGGTAGAAAGAACCAACTGCTTCAATTACTGCTTTTGCGTATGACTTTCATGTGTTGCTAAGATTATCAGAGGAACCTGATTACATCCCCTTAGACACTATTGTTGGCACAATGATTAAGCTGTTATTTCCCCTCCCCCCCCCCTTTTTTTTCCTTTTTTTTTTTTTTTTTGACTGGAAACCTAAAGAGGTTTTTGGCATGAAGCAAAAGCACTGTGTATAGAGATCAGTAAGATAGTGTGTATCATTGCCCTGTAGCTTATCTCCACATATACAGCTCCCTGGTGGATCCCTATGATAAACATTATTGGAACAATTAGCTACTGCTGACATAGAATCCAGACACAATGGCCATGGCCAGCAGCACTGAGCCAAATATGATGGAGCCAAAAACCATAAAAAAGCAACACCAAGCTACTCTCCCCATTCAACTGCTGTCATAAAACCCTCCCAGTGTTATGTTTGCATAGCTGGCTTCACCGATATGGCACTGAAACACAAAAGGAGAAGCTGCAGCACTTGTCTTTGTTTAGCTGAAATTACAAGTCATTGAATTAGTATGTCATCTTTATTGCGCTGTCATGCAGCGGAGGTGAGGAAGGCTTTCTGTAATGGATGGAAGAGTTTGATGGCCTAAAAGACAGGCTCACAGATGGTTGTCAATATAAAACAGTTTGCCCTTTTTTTAGAAAAAGGGGAAGGGGAAGAGAAAAGGCTGAATGGAATAGGTCTCTGCTGATCTGAGTAGCTGTAAGTAACAATATTTATGTAAGGCTGATCTTGGAGGAGCCTAGGGCTAGAAGGTGAACCAAGAGTTGTCTAAAGATTAGAACTCAGAAGTGCATGCTAAGCCATTTAAAAAAAAAAATTTAAATATCAGTGAGGCGGCATGACCCAAAAGGTGAAGCACAAAAGGTCTTGCTCAGAGGAAACCGTTGCAACTACCCTTGTGCAGGGGAAAGTACCCTTGTGCGATTCTGCAGCCGTAGCAGAATTCTCATCAGCAGAATCAATGAAGATGCAAAGCACACTCAGGAGAAGAAGAAATGATTTGTACATTTTAAGGAGCACTGTGATATTCTTTTTCCTGCTTTAAACTGAAGGGAGGAAAAAGGTATTGTCAATCAAAGTTTGCTATTAGTGTCTAAGGTAAATGCTAAACTGTGAATAAACTCTTCCCTTTTAGTTGAAACACAAGACCACCAATTACTGAGTACATTTCAGGCAGTTTTCCCAAGCTGGTGTTACAATTGTATCTAAAAAAGTGTTTTGGGATTAAACATGACCCAAATTGCTGAAGGGCCTTTTCCTTTTTAAATTATATTTGGCAGGCTAGTTTTGTACAAACACTATTTATTTCAGCCAGGTCAATCTTTTCAAGAATCATGAAGGAAAGGCTATTCAAGCCCTTGCTGAAGTTGCTCAGCATCTGCATTATGAGGTTGCTAGTACTTTGAATTGAAGACCCTTACTGTAACTGCTCTCCATCCCACACAGAGAGAGAACAGTTATTTTCCTACTTCCAGAAGCATCAACAAGGTAGTTAATCACCATGTCAATGGTGATGGTGTATCTTTGGTGGTAGTGGTAGCTTTTCTAGACATTTCTGAAAATGAATCATAATTTCCAAGTGCTGCATTTCCATAGGCTTTTCCTCACACTGCCACATGCAGGGCTTTGTTTCCAAGGCTGACTGGAATGCTTTTAAAACAAGCACTTGTGTGTGCTATTGTTCCTTCCTTCCTCTTTGGGACTGCAAAAGGCCACCAGGGCCTGTCTTCAGAACTCTCCCTATAAAGGTAAGTAGATATAAGAGCTATGCAAGAGGAGCATGTAAGGCAGGACTAGCACTTTGGAGGCATCTGAGATACAGAATCACAACACGACAGGATAATAGATATTTTGATAATAGATACTTTAAGTGGGACCCAACATTTCTCAGGAGAAATTGTTTCCAGTTTCATATTCCCTGAAATAAATCTTTATTATGGGGAAAGTAAAAGGAATAATTTGAAAGCTACCTTGATACTCTGTGAAATTTGTGAATATTATTTTTACACAATAATGTAACTAGTGAAATGTCATTGTTGTACAAATCGACATTACTGCTTATATTAGGCCTTATAAATAAATGTATTATTAATTTCAGCCAAAAAAAAAGGAGTTTTAATTATGTGGTTTGACTCGTTTTGTTTTTTTATTTATTTATTTGTCATTGATTACGTACAACACTTTCAGATTTCAAGATATCTGTATGTGTGTATATGTGTACTGTTGAAATGCAGAATCAATTAAAAAAATATATATTTTTTTCATTTTAAACTCTCTGAGTGAACAAAATCTAAGATTATAGAGGAGTAACTAAAATGTGAAACTCTCATGTTTAATTCTCTGTTTCTTTTTCCTTATTTTACTGTTTAATGTACCTATCAAAAGGTACTCTATATTACTCTATCCAGAATTAAGACATATGAATGTCATCTATAAAAATTCCTCTGAGATACAGTCTTCTGTTCCAATTGAGAAATCCATCCAATATCAATGACCTTTCCATTTAAGGAATACTTAATGTGGTTAACTAGATATGATATACTTTGAGAATGCTTTTTATTGCATACATTTGAATTAAGAGATACACCTTGTAGGAAGAAAATGATGAAACAGCACTCTATTGAGGGTTAAAGATGAATGATGGCCTTAAAGACATTTGTTTTGGTTAAGCACAAAGTAAGAGGCACTGTCATATTCAGGCCCACAGTATTATTAAGGCTTAAGCAATGAGGACTGAATTCATTCTCTCTTAAATCAATGGGAATTTTGCCTGCTACTGCTGCAGCTGAATTTGAATCATTATGGTTAAATGCCTCTTTTTTAATCATAAAATGCTTTGAATCATAACAATATGAATTAATCCCTTTCATTAATTCTTAGATACTTGTATATGAAGCCACTTTAAATAGAGCAGCTCTTCTGGAAAACAAAGAAAAGCTGGGCATATTCTGAAAGCAGATTTTAAAAATACCTGGGCCTTGTATTTGTTTTATTTTATTTATTTATTTATTTTATTAAAGTGGTGATCAGGCATATTCTAACTGTATCACAGAAGTTTTAGAGTATTCTGAATTTCCTATTTCTCAGTTCTGTTTGCAGTTGGTTTTAATTTGTTTGTAGCTTTGTGGGAATAACAGGATTATGGGAAAAGTGAAGCAAACAAATACTTTTCCTGTGTCTACCTTGCAATCATTCAAATTGTAGGGTAATTTGATCTCTTTTGGTAACCAGTCATACCAATAAACAAAGATGCCTGGAGTTGAGAATGGGATGAAACTGTTTGCATTTTATTAACTGACTTCTTTTTTTTTTTTTTTTTTTTTAATATTTTTGTATTAGTTCTTGCTTTTCCTCCCACTCTGAGATAATTTAATTGAAGTGTAAAAGTCACGTTTCCTTTGTAATTCTATCTCGTCCTTTGACTATGCTTTACTTTTACAGATTTTGCCCTTGACTTTGCTACTTCCATTGCCAAGGAGCTACGCTCTGTTGGGACAGACCATCAGTGGTGTACAGATAGCCCTGTTTGTTATGCCTCCTTTAAATACATAGATTAGCATTAGATCTAAATTAAAAACTTAAACAGTACTGAATGCAGAATTGATTTGTTGATGGTGACTCAGTTTTCTACCAAGAAATGCCTCATTCTGAGCACATTTTTTGCTTCTAGAATTGTGCTGGCATTGTAGTGCTACCAGAATCAAACTCATCTTTGAGCACACTACCTCAGTAAAAACTGTTGCATTTTGAACCTTACTGGTTAAATTACTATGTGGCAGTAGAAGGTTATGGAATAGACTGAACAAACACCTTTCTCTTTGCCTTGGTAGTTATATTTGGTGATTTTTCTAGTAACTAACTAAAATGTTTAAAAAAATGTTATCACTATCTAAATATATCTGTATATTTACAGTAAGGTAACACAGAACTTGATGTCTTCTGAACTTGTTTTGTTCATATAGTAGATAGTAGGCACATACTAGATCTTTTGGTGTTGAGAATAGGCACATACTAGATCTTTTGGTGTTGAGATCAGCCACAGTATGATTAGCCAGATGCTTTCAGTATCCAATGCTTCTTTATCCTGGCTGTTGGTGGATTTTATTCATAGTGCTGGAACTATTCCTAAACAAACTTCCAAAATTATTTGCCTGTTGGAATGCACTGTGAAATTTACTGTTGTTTCTATTCAAGACCAGCTGAAAAACAGTTTTTGCAGGTTAGCAGAATTTACTTATTAAGCTAATTTTGTTAAAGCTAAAGGACTTAGCTTTTATTCAAGAATTCTTTTACATTATGTATGTTATAGTGGCATTTAATGCTTAAATTTTACTGCTGCTTCCTACCCGTCATGTGTCTGGAATATTTCCAGGACTTGCAATGCAGAGCACTGTTCATTCCCATCTGGCTGCTTTCACCTGAAGGTGGTCATGCTCTGGGGACCGATTCTGGGGGGCACACAGGCACTTCTGCATTGTCCTTTCTTTTCCTTCCTTCCTTCCTTCCTTCCTTCCTTCCTTCCTTCCTTCCTTCCTTCCTTCCTTCCTTCCTTCCTTCCTTCCTTCCTTCCTTCCTTCCTTCCTTCCTTCCTTCCTTCCTTCCTTCTTTCCTTCCTTCCTTCCTTCCTTCCTTCCTTCCTTCCTTCCTTCCTTCCTTCCTTCCTTCCTTCCTTCCTTCCTTCCTTCCTTCCTTCCTTCCTTCCTTCCTTCCTTCCAAAAGGAACCAAATAATTTCCCTGCTAAATTCTGAACTTGAAGCTGGCATTTCCAGGGTATAGGGTGACTGGATAGTCACCATAGTGAGGGTGACTGGATCCAACAACTTAACTATGTCTGATACATACCAGACTTAAAAAAATATTTAGGTTTAATGCAGTTTGCTTGGATATGCTGAACTACATGTCCATTTCCAGAACTGGGATCTGCCCTCAAGATTTATCACCCGCTAAAGATATGTAAAGCTTCCATCCTTAAGTATATTTAAAGAACACTCAGATTTTTGGTTAACTCAACATACTTTCTGCCTATAATAATGCCTAATAATGGTCACGGTATATATGGACATTTTCCCTGCTTTATTTACCTTTTTCTGTTTCTTTAACAAAATGCTAGCAAAGAAAAATGTACACTAAATCAGTCTATACCTTGCAGTATATGAGCAGATGACATAGATGTCCAAGGATGTGATAGGGATCAGTTCACACACTTTTCAACTGAGCATATGTGTAAAAACAAAAACAAACCTTACTTTTTTTCTTAGAAAGCACCACGTATTTCAGGCAGTTAGGCAGTAACAGATGTTGGAGACTCAGTAGGAAGCTAGATGTATGCTGGGATGTCACTCAACTCCCCTTAACAAGCTGCTGTGTTGGAGAACCAGTCTCCATATAGGCTCTGCTTAGTGTCTCAGAAATAAGATGACACTAAAATAACCAGATTCCCATGAATACCAAGTCTTTCTTTTAAAGAATATACTACTCGGAGGCTGTGAGGGGAGGAGGGATGTGTATGTGTGGAGGTACTGTATATATATCTTTGACTGCAAAGGTATTGCATGAGGGAAGGACTGTCTTTGTTGTAATTTAAGTAATTTTAATTCTGGATACTGGAAACATTGCACTTGTTATAGCAGCATTTCATTGAGAATTGTTATGAAGTATGATCCCTCCACATTTCTGATTGACATAGCTTCATAGCACATGCTGTGCTATGTCAATAAAAATCTACCTAGCATTAAATAACTGCATTTGAAGATGGATTCTCTCCACATTGGAGAAGCTGGTTCAAGCATATTAATTCTGTCTAAGACCAGGGGAATAAATACCACTTAGATCTAATGCAGAAGTAAAGCAGTAATTACAACAAAGTACCATGCCAGTTATAGAAACTGCAAATATAATATTAAGCTAAGCAGGATGACATGCTATATGCTAGACCAAAGAAAGAAGGCTGCGTGTGGCATGAACAAATCTTACTGTCAATAGAAAAGATGCTTTCATGCCTGGTATGGAAATGAATAAGGTCATACCTGGCCACATCAAAGTAGCCTGAAGAGTATAATTGACAGATATCTATCCAGCTTCAAGAGACTGAGCACAGTGACACCTGGGAACTTGTAGGCATCTGAGTGCTGAGGGTCATACAAGGACTTTGAGAGTCTGAGAGATGCAGGACTCGGGAAACCTGAGCATTGTATTTTCCAATTTTCTTTCAGTGACTTCAATTGTTTGGACCTATCTCTGCCACTAGGGAGTCTGGGATGGGTGTTTTTGAACAGTTTAGCTTTGATTCTACTGTGGTATTTTTTTGTTTTTCAAATAAACATTGATTTATAGAAGGTACTTTTGGATCTTAAGGCTGTTTGGGGGAATATTTACTACAGTATGGTCCCTGGGACAAGGGAAACAAACTTCTTACCTTAGGCAAAAGGCAGAAAAGAGGGCTGACGGTACCTGACTTGGGGCATTTTTTCACACAGGTGCTGAAGGTGTCACCAAAAGGCTGACTGAAGTCAGCAACATGTAAAAGGAAGGCCGGGAGACCTCAGGAAATGACAAGATTCGGGATCTTGTGGTTATCAGTCACAGACCCCTTCCCTCGGTAATCAGAAAGGTATCAGCAGTCCTGACATGGGATGATAGGGAAAGTCATGAAGAATCTGTTAGGATGAGAGACATGCCTTTTACCTGTAAACCTCTATAATTCCCTGATGTAGCAGGGTAACTTGCACAGCCCAAATGTTTATGCCTTTTTTTTTTTTTTTTTTTTTTCTTAACCCCACAGTTGCCGACATTTTAAAGGACATTTCCAAAAGCAATGGGGAGTGGGTGTTAGAGAGTTGTGTTTGCTCTATAGTCAGCTGTACATATAACAAATGAGCATTCTATTTCTCCTGGGAAATAAGTAAATTGTATTGAAATTGAAACAGTGGCAGAAAAGGAGTAAGTGGTTTGACTTGAAACACAGAGGGAGATTACAGGAGAACAGAGATTAAAATGCAGAAACCAGAGCATCATGCCAGAGCTTTGTGCGCTGCACCTCCCTGTCTTGCTGCATGGAATTGCTTCTCCTTTCTTCCAGGGCAAACCAAACTCCTGCTGGAAAAATGGAGCCTATGAGTAAATCACAAAACTGCACTGTACCATTTTTATGACCCAGGTTTTTATTGTTGCTGTTGTTGTTGTTTTACAATATATATATCTTTATTGTTAAATATTCTTTACACAAAATATTTCCTGACAACTATATTTGACACCTTAAATTCCTACACCTAGTTAGTATTTTTCCATTTATCATAAACAAAAACAACACACACAAAAAAAAAAAAAAAAAAAAAGCACCCACCCATTGTCCCTTTTCCCATTACTATCCCCTGAGTAATTGTAGATGATGCACTGGCTGAGTACTAAACTGATATGGAATGAATTGGTCACAAAATTATTTTGCACATGCAAAAAAATATTTGTTCTGATTTATTATTGATTGATATCCAGTGAACTCTTTTTCATTTGCTAATAATTTATTGTGCTCTATCAAGCTGTAACATGTTCCATACAATCACATTGACTAAAAAACAAGAAGGAGGTCAAAAACAAAATATTCCCATTATATCTGACCGGGTGATTTAGCTAAACTCTAGATGGCAGTTTTTATGTCATTTAGTAGACAGCTACACGTTTATTAAATGCTGATATTTTTGAAAAGCTCTAACTGAAACCCTTTGTGTTTTATGGGGTGCTTAGTTTATACAAACAAAAGCTACAGTGAAATTAAGGTTAAATGTATGCACTGTTGGTATTTGGGGTTAGTATTATGCATTTAGTGTTTTAAACCAAGTTTTTGAACCATTGAATTTTAAAAGTGGAATTTGTTAAATAGTAATGACATATTTTTCCTTTTTTAAATTTTTTATTTATGTTTTTTTTTCTGTTTTTTTTTTTTTTTTTTTTTTTTTTTATACTTGTCAAACTAACTGTATAATTTAGGAGCTAAAGAAATTGGATAAACTCTTTTAATCTAGAATCTTAAAATAAAAATATTTTCAAAAATTTTTACTAAAATTGTCTACATAACCTGTGAGAACAGATTTGTAGACCATGATTAGACTCTCTGTAATGCCGCTTTCATTACAGATGTAAGTGTTCAGCTTCATTCTCAAAACCACACTACTTTAAAGTATGACATTATGCTTCCAACAGGTGTAAATTACAGTGTTCCAAAAAGTAAATGTACTCAAAAAATCTTCATGCTAATTTTGTTTCTTCAGTCCCATTCACTCTTTTATTCTGAAGTGTAAATAAAGTTCCTTATTTGCCTTCCCTCTACCATTCAGATTTTTCTGCAAGTTTAAACTGTTCCCATCCACTAAGAGCCAGCTGCATGTTTTTCTTAAAGACTTTTCCATTGTAAAGTTTTGAATGTGTTCCCAATCCCTTCTCTGCAATGTACTTTGCCAGGAATGGTTGAAAAGAAAAACAATACTCCCCTTGAGGATGTAAACTGATTTATTAAATGGGATAGAAATGAAAACTAAAAGTGAAATGGTATAAAATACATGATTATTATTATTACTATTATTTTACCATCTTTCCTGTTATTTTCTTTCTTTGCACTTATGCATACATTTCCTTGGAGGTTTTTAGATATTGCCTTAGGTTTTATCTTAAGTGCTTACAGCTAATTTAAAGTGTAGGAAAGCACATATTTTCATGCATGATCTTGGAGATCTTCATAAAATATCCCAAATGGGAACATCAATAGGTAATGTGAGCCAACAGTTATGCTCACACTGTAAATGTGAGCTCACACTCTTAGCCTAAGTATTAAATGATTAAGGCTTTCTATCTCCATCTTTTCACTTAGTGGAACAATTGGTATTTGCTGAATGTGGTGCATGTTGAACATGGCCTGGACAAGCCATAACACAACTATGTGCTTGCTCCCTGGGGAACAGAATAGGGCTGGATGGCTAGAGATGGACGTTGAGGACCAGTCCAGTAGGCTCTGGTGCTCCCTCCTGGACCTGATGAAGGGCACTAAAACCTCCTGCCCTTGGTGCACAAAAGCTGCTCTAGCCAGCGTGGTAGAAGAATCTAACAATTAGTCTCAGTGCCAAAGCTTTTTCAGTTGCTCACCTGCATTTTTAATGTACGATTCAACCACTGTTATTCCTAGAAAGCCAAATGAAAGTTCTTCTTGCTGCCACAGAAGCGCTCGTGCTTCATTTCTTATTCTTTAACAAAAATGGAAACTATTATGTAGCAATCACCTAATCCAGAAGGACTGAATTAATATTCTAGTAATACTTGAAGCAATTTAACACCTCTCCAGAACTTTTTTTGTGATTTTTTTTTTTTTTTGAAAAACATGATAGAAACTCTTTCATAGAAACCTGAACATCAGAAGTATATAGATTTTTTTCACACATTGTAAAGGAAAATTAGAGCCCTGTTAGTTTCCAGAATGAAGATGAGCTTCTCTTTTTGTCTCATATTCATGCAGATGATTGCTCCATGCAATGGACGAAGGTATGAATAGCTTTACAGTCTACTTCTTCACCTCTTTTCTTTTTTTCTTTTTTTTTTTTTTTCTTCTGAGTATTAACTTTAAAGACAGAGCTGGTTTATTCTGTAGGAATAAGTGGGAATGTTAGAAAAGGCTAAATATCATCATAAACCAAAACATTATGATACCAGGAAACCCTTAGGAGCAGCACTAATGCTTTTAAATGAAGGCTTTATTTGTCTCTGAGCTGTGAAAGGAAGTCACTAATGAGATGTCATTTACATTCTAACACCTGTTAAATGGCACTTTTCTCTTTCCCCAAAGAGAGAGATGTTTATGAATGTTTGCAGTTTTCTGAGTGTATCTACAAGAATTATATTTTCATAAACAGTGCTGTATATTTTTCCAGTATATACTTGAGTACACCAGAACAATATAAGGAAATATCAGGAGCTTTTTGGTTTTATTAGATTTATTTGTCACTGTTATACAAATCTAATGTGGATTTTATAACTTACAAAGAAATTTCATTAATCAGGATTTAACACAATTGTGTATTTAGGATGTGATTTGCAGCAGCTACAGTGCTAGAACTGTATGTAATTATACCTCCATTTAAATGAAAATTAAAAGCTTACGTTGTAGCATAGTACATGTGTTGAATATATTGCTTCACAGAGTAACTCCTCCAAAGCAGAGCACCTGAAAATCAAGTTTCACTTTGTTCTGTTAGGGAACTGCTGCATGCTGTGACTGTTAAGACTGGGGCTTGCATTAAGACTGACCAGAGGGAAAGATGGGATATTATGGGAAAGCAAACAACCTATAACAATACAAGTTGATGCATTTCTGTTAGATAAGCATAATGCATGTTTCTTTCAATCATTTCTAAAGTAGTTTGGTGTATAAATTATCTCATTCACTTAATACAAAAAGGCAGAATCCACAGAGGCCTGTGCTGGAAATAAGTTCTGCAGAGGAATTTGAGGAAGGAATTAAATTAGTATTAGAATTAGAACTAGCACCAGAATTAAACTAGTGAATATTAGGGAGTCATTCCACCAGGTACTACAAACAAGTTTAGCAGATGCCCCTGTGGATCATGGCTCTCACCAATTAAGTGTGGGATTCACCAGGGGGAGGGGGTCTGTTTCCCTCTCCCCATCCCAATGCCTGCAGCTTCCTGTCTTCCAGATGTGGCTCTTCAAGTACCACATGCAGCTGCACAGCACATCTGGGATCTTGTACAAAGGAAAGAAAGGTGCTGTGGCTCTGAGCACAGCCTCCACAGGAGATTCTCTGTAGACCCAACGCTCTTTCATCAGTTTAGGTTCCCTGCTAAGATCAGAGGCAGTATGACCCCAACACATAACAAAGGATTGCAAAAGGGGTCTGCACAGTTGAAATAGCTGGTGGTTTCATAAATTGAGACGCCTCAGCTTGATGAGGTGTAGTGCCATTCTGGAGGTCAAATGCCAAAGCCAAGAGGAGACATGGAAACAGTACTTGGATCTTCTGAACTTTAATCGTGCACTTTACCATGAGGTGTGAAATAGGAGGCAGCACTAATTGCTGTAGTGAACCATCATGAACTGTATGCTTCCATCAGAGAAATTTGTCAGTGGGTCAGTGCAGTCCATCTTGGGAGCAGGACAGCATAGAAGCTACAAGTGGAACTGAGCTGACATAGTATGATATGCAAGTCGGGGGTGGGGGGGGGAAGCAGTTGAGAAGTGAGGAGGAGGAGGAGGAGAGGGGAATTAAGCTCTGGGTTTTCTGTAATTGGAATTACAGGTCTTAGGCATTTTTAGCTTGTTTTCAATTGCATATTGCTGAGATTTTCAGTGTTGAGGTTCTGCAATGCTCTAAGAAGTATTCTTGTCAGTAGGTCCTAAGCTGTGGTTTAGATTTTTCAGAAAGGTTTTAGTATCCATATGTCTACCACAGATGTTCCTTGGGATTCAGCTTTCCTTGAGAAAGACCCAAATAAGTTGGCAGTGTCTCTTTCAACATGCTAGATGTGTGACAAAAGGAAGTAGTGTTTGTAAGTTAAAGTCAAAGTAATGACATGCCTTTGAGTTAAGGTAAGAACAAATCCTTGTAGGATAGCTCTACTTAAGTTCTCTTGGATTTAACCTGAATTAATCCATTATTATTATTATTATTAAATTTATTATTTTTATTTTTTTTTTTTAAAGAAGAGTGACTGAGCATTGTTTAGAAACCAAAGAACACAAGCTTTGCAGCCCAAGTGTTCTGGGATTTCAGGAAGGGAAGAAACATTTGTCAGATATGAATGGATCTTTCTGAGAAATAATCTAAAGTTTTAGTTCATGAACCATCTTCTCTCCTGTATTTCCCAGTTCTAATATCCTCTCTCCCCCTGCAACTACAGCATATTTTCTGTAATTCTTGTTAGTCTTGGATGCTCTGCTCAGAGAGAAGAAAGATGGTCTTGTTTTAAATTTACAGCAGGTTTAAATCTTGTAAGTTAAATAGACTGGTTTTCTCTTACTTACTTTATGTCTAGAAACATTATTTAGAAAAGTTTGCAGTCTGGAGAACATGAGCTTAATCAGACTGCTCTGTAATTATTCTGTGGCTTTATTCATACTGGATGATATATACCTTGCACAGTGCTAAAAGAAATAAGTATATTCATTTCCTATTCAGTTCCCACCTTGCATTATAAAAGCCAAATATCCATTCTGTAAATAGAGATGAATCAGCAATCCATATAATATCTATTCATCATACATATTTCACAAGGAGGATATTGTGGCGGCTGGAAAGTTCTTACAAAAATAATATGGAAATCCGGAACTTGATGTGGAGTGTCAGAGAGCTTCTTACTATTATTTACCTTATCAGCTTTTGCTTTCTGAAATCAATGGAAGGGCATCAAGTTCAGCTAATCCATATTTCTGAGTATGAAATTGAATTTATAGTCTGTAGTATGTTGACTACCGCTCGCATTTAAAGCATAATTGATTTTTATTGAAAAGCCAGCAGGCACATCAAAAATTTCCACAAACCACAAGGATGTTAAATTTTACCCTGTTTAGATAATACTGTTGCTTTATTTATCCTTTAAAATGAAGCTTTTATATTTATATCATAGAGTGTTATGGAAGTGTGACTGATGCCTTGTGAAACCATCAGTCTGTAGTTCTGTTGGACTCTAATGTACAGAAATAAGCAACTTTTATATTCAATGTATCTATAGTTGGTTTGTTTTAAGAATAAATGGAATAATGAATCTGCACAAAAGAAAACATTTCATGTCATGTAGCAGTTATTTTTCTTCATTCTAATAAATAGCTTGTACAAGTAATTTTTCTGTCCTGTTTTCCTTTTCTTTCTTCATCATGCCCACTGCTTATTTCTAAACCATTTTTAAACATAGAAGTGTATTTTTGTATCTTTTGTAATTGGTTAGAGATAGCAGACTAACTAAACCATATAATAAATTTTAGTTTCCAATGCATTTATTTCAGTTATTAAGGAAATCTATTAAGATAGACCAGATTATAGTATCAACAAGGCTTCATGACAGGTTTCTCCTTAACCAATTAAGTAGTAAAACAGTTTTAACTTCCCTTCTCTCACTTGGACTGTCCTTGTTTCTTGTGCACATACCTTCACTTTGCCTGCTACCTCACCTCAATGCAAATGTGGTTTTGATAAGAATTTTTTGAAGCAGAGAAAGAAAAGTCAGGGTTGCTCTGCACAGGTGATACACTATGGTAAATAACATGGCTGGGAATTTTGAAAAAATGGGCAACTACATGTATGTGTGACTCGAGAGAGTTCAAAACAATTTATCAAATGCACAGAAATACAAAACTTAAAGAGATTATACATCAGTTTTGTAGTGTAAAAGTGTCAAGAAGAAATGATCTACCTTTTGCAAAAGTAGACATTTTCAAATACATGTGCAACAGGTGCAGGCACAAATCCAATGAATAGATAATAAGATTTGTGCCTGCTTCTCTCTACTATCATTTTCAAATTTCACCACAAACTGTCTACAGATTTTTGTACTTTCTTTTATTTTTCTCCTTGTTTTCCATAGCAATTTGCACATTCTTGCATCTTCTCTTAAAGAAATCTTCCCTTTTCTTCCTTAAATATGGTAGACTGTGGTAAAAAAAAAAAATAAACTTTAAATAAGTATGTCATATGTCAATAATATACAATACTCTAGATGGGCAGGATCTTCTCCAGTATTATCCATTCTCAACAGGCTTCAGATCTGAAATAGGTCTTGAATAGTTCAATCTAGCATAGTCCTCATGGAGCCATCTTTCCTGTATAGCTATGCTACTAAGTAGAAGCAGCCAAGTTCTGTAGCTGTGGACAGCCTTATGACTTAATTGATAGTTTGCTGTCTGCTTCTGCTTAGTCTGCTGCAGCTTACTCTATCTAAGAGAAAGTGAAATATTTGGAGCAATAACTCATCCTGAGGACAGCTCCCAGAATATAGTGTGGCTCAGGAAACACCAGTTTTGGTTCTTGCTGTTTTCCACAATACTCTCCACAATCATAGAAACATCTTCAAACTTCAAACCATGTCTTAAAATACAACCCAGGAATTCCAACATATATAATTATTTTGATGAGATGAAAACACAACTTTGATGGGCTGCAACACAACCCTCTTTTTTTTTTTTTTTTTTTTTTTTCCCAAATACTGTGAACTCAAAACAAACAAACAAAACAACAATGACAACAAAAACACAGGCATACAGAACAATTTTATTTCTTAGCACTGGAAAAGCCATCTGAGGCATAGAGGAGACCCAACACCACGTGCATAGCCATGGAAGTGTGCCCACTGGTCATCCCTAGGGTGATACAGTACTGAGGGGTTGGGAGGTAAACCTGTCACTACCACTTGCATAACCCTCGCCTCATTTATCTAGTAGAGTGTAGGCTGAGAGCTTTTGTGCCTGCTTTGGTAACTGAAAGCATCATTTATTTCCTTACTGTGTGCTTCTCTATTCATTCTTACATACAAACACTGGTAACACCCTGTTTTAGCACTGTTCACCTGAAACATAACCACACCACTCTTATTATTTCTACTACAGAAGTGTTTAGGAGCAGTGTTCAGGGATCAAGATATAACTACAACAGATAGCATAAGCAGAATGAAAAGGCTGGTCCTTATCTAAAATTAAGAGCAGCTAAAGGGTGAGTAAAGAGGCATGAGGCAACTATGGAGTCAAATAAGTAATAAAATTGGAAATTTTACCTCTTTTGCATATGATGTTCAAGTGTGTTTTTCAGGATACTTTCTGAGTCTTCCTACAGTGAACATTTGTGTGAAAACTGTTAAAGGAATGCAGACTGTTGGAGCCAGACTTCAGTTCATTGCCTATATTCATTTTACTTAATTTTAAACTTCCAAATAGGAAGTTTAAATAGGTTTTTCTTTTTCTTTCTTTCTTTCTTTCTTTCTTTCTTTCTTTCTTTCTTTCTTTCTTTCTTTCTTTCTTTCTTTCTTTCTTTCTTTCTTTCTTTCTTTCTTTCTTTCTTTCTTTCTTTCTTTCTTTTTCTTTCTTTCTTTCTTTCTTTCTTTTTCTCTCTTTCTCTCTTTCTCTCTTTCTCTCTTTTTTCTCTTTCTCTCTTTCTCTCTTTCTTTCTCTCTTTCTCTCTTTCTCTCTTTTTTCTCTCTTTCTCTCTTTCTTTCTCTCTCTCTCTCTCCTTTCTTTTTTCTCTTTCTTCTTCTTCTTCTTCTTCTTCTTCTTCTTCTTCTTCTTCTTCTTCTTCTTCTTCTTCTTCTTCTTCTTTTTCTTTCTCCCCTTTTTCTCTTTCTTTCCTTTTCCCCAAAGAGAGTTGATTCTTTTCAAAGATACTGACCATGTCATTCATTATTCTGTCATTTTTTCTCCTCAGCTCCTCAGCTCTTCTGAAAAAGAGACTTTTTTTTTTTTTTTTTTTTTTTTTTTTTTTAAGGTGCCTAAATGCTTAAACAAGTGGTCATTTATTTCATTTAGAAAAGACAAAAACTTTATGGTAACTACTAATTTTGAGTAAGCTTTAGAAGTCTGGTAATTTAGGATTTCCATAGTAAAAAGAAACTGCAAATGTAATTTACCACATGTGTAGTACCAGTTCTGTGAGGGATGAAAGATCAGTTTGTCTGTATGTCTCTAATGATACATCCTCTATGTCTAAGAGTCTCATCTTTCAAGTTCACATACATATTTAGGAAAAGTATGCAAATTTACATGAAAATTCCCTGGAGTATTGTATGGACAAATCTTGCCGATTAATGGACTCATAATGTCTATTCTCATATGAAAGACATAAAAGATATTGTTCACAAGTACTGAAATGGGAACAATTCCATTACAAATACATGTAGTACACTGAAACTAAGCAGAGACTGCATTCATGTATGAATACAATGTAAATTTATCATTGTAACAATTTAGTATGACAGAGAAATTTTACTTGCATTCACATTTGTTGCAGAGATCTGAAAATTACTTACACAATGAATTCAGGCCCATAATTAGAGGACATTTTCTGTTTTTGAAGAATTTTCTGTTTTTAAAGTATTAGATAGCTGTTGATTACAAAATATAATGACATTGGTGAAGATGAGAATGTTTAAGTGTGTATGGGAGGAGAGCAGATACTAGAGGGTTGGTGCTGAAACAAATGATCCTTCCCTCCATTGCATCATTCACTTATTTATAGTCATCCCCTTAGAACCCTAATCAACAAAAGGATAGTTCTTAAATGCTACCCTGCTCTCCTGTGCTGATTTTCCTACTACATACAGAATCAATAAAAATATAATGCCTTGGTTATTTTACTTTCTGATTTTGAATGTGTAGGTTTTGGTATGGATAATTTGGTGTATTTTTCTGTTAGACTAATTCAGTGTCAGATCTTAATTTATCATGAAGGGGAGGTTGAGCTGAAATATTAAATGAGATTGTCTGCTGAAAACACGATAACTAAGGTTTTTTGTTTTTGTTTTCGTTTTGTTTTGTTTTGTTTTCCTACAGCCCCCATTTTACTGCACATCTTAACATTATTAGGTATTAATTATTCTTTCTGGTAAAATATTAATTAGAGACTGACCAAATCCTTTTGCATCATTTTACTTGCACTGTTTACACACAGACGTATGCGTAGTCATATAGATGTACATCTGATTATCACCAAAAAACAGAATATACTAATTTCACACAAGTTTTCAGTTATTAAATTTGATCTATGCAAAAACAGCTGAGTAGCCATGCAGAGACCCATTTTCTGTTCTTCATCTTTATTTATTTATTTATTTATTTGTTTATTCTTAATCAGAGAAAGAAAACATTGGAGGTGTCCAAGACTGCTAACCATATCACTATCAGTGAAAGATGAATCTACCCGGAGGCCAGTCCTATCTCCATTACACATTTTGTGATACTGTTTACAACGTTATTGTTCTTGTTGTACATAAAATCTAATAAAAAATTAGTTTTGGACTCATTCTATGTTCTGTTTGTGCATTCAAAACTTCATGCAAAGTCTCAATTTTTTGTTTAATTTCCATACCATGTTTTTTCAAAATATGTTGCCAAAGTGGCTATTCTTGAATTGAGGGGGCAACAAAACATTTGACATTCTTTTGAAGTGGAGCTGGTAAATAAAACTGTTGCTTTTACTAACTCTTTGTGTGTAATCTACATTGCATTTTATGTGTGGTGGTCTTACCTAGCTGGGCAGCTGAGCTCCACCATAACTGCTCTCTCAGTCACCCTCCTCAAAGGGAAAAAGGGAGAATATAATGGAAAGGGCTCAAGGTTTGAGATAAGGACAGGGAGACCACTCAAAAATTAGCATCAGAGGCAAAACAGACCCAGCATAGGGAGATTAGAGAAATTTGTTACCTATTGTTAACAAGCTAGAGAAGTGAGAAACAAACAAATAAACTAACTAAAAAACACCTTCCCTGCCATCCACCCTCTTCTACATCTTCTCTCTGAGTGGCTCAGGGGGGTCTGTGGTCAGTCCCTAATACTTCATCTCTGCCACTCTTTCACAGTCACTCCTTGCCCCTGCTCCACATGGGGTCCCTCCCGCAGAATGCCATCCTTCCTGAACTGATCCAGCGAGGGCTGGCCACAGGCAACAGATCTTCAAGAACTGCTCCCACATGGCTCCGTACCCAGGAGCAAACTGCTCCAGCACGGATCCCCCACGGGTGGGCAGCAGCTCCCCCCACATCCCCTGCTCCTGCATGGGTTCCTCTCCACAGGCTGCGGCTCTGGCCCGGGGCCTGCTCCTGCAGGGGCTCTCCGTGGGCCACAACCTCCTCCAGGCCACATCCACCTGCTCCACCAGGGGCTCCGCCACAGCCTGCAGCATGGAGATCTGCTCCATGTGGGACCCATGGGCTGCAGGGGGACAGCCTGCTCCACCAGGGGCCTCTCCACAGGCCACAGGGGAACTGCTGCTGCGTACCTTGAGCACCTCCTGCCCTCCTTCTGAACTGACCTTGGGGTCTGAAGGGCTGGTTCTTACTCCTCTCTCCCAGATGCTGTTGTACTGCTTTTTTTTTTCCACTTTCTTAAATATGGTCTCACAGAGGCGCAAACAACATTGCTTATTGGCTTGGCTATTGGGCAGCGGTGGGTCCCTTGGGAGCCTGCTGAAACTGGCCTTTATCTAACATGGGGCAGTTGCAGGGCTCTCCTCACAGAGGCCACCCCTGCAGCTCCCCGCTACCAAAACATTGCCACTTAAACCCAATACATTATGTAGCATCAAATTCATTAATGTGCTGTTATACTCCTTGAAAGCTATGAGGTCACCTTAAAAGTTCTTCAGTAACATGGAGTTGTGCAGGAGCTGTGGTATGAAAGCAGAAGGAAATTGCCATCTCTGTAGTCTCACTGTTCTTCATTGGGAGATAAGACTTAGATCTACACCGATTTTCTCATGTGTATAATAAACCCCCAAACATGAAAATAAACAATATTTTTGTCCTCTATAATAATTTTATTTTCTCAAATATTTTTAATCAATATTACCTCTCATTTGAGCTATACCAGATGCTTAAGTTCTGCCTCTTCTATTCCTCCATGTTGAAAAATGTTTGACATGTTGAAAAATAAGATATGTTTGACCTACCAAAGATGGTATATGACAATGCAGAATAGAAACAACACCTGTAAAAGAAAGAGACTGTTATATGTAACTTGTTCTGTTTAAAGACTTTTTCCTGTTAATCTCTACATGCCATGTCCATACCTTTCTAGAGCCAGGATGCCTTTTATAGCGTTACAGCCTTATGAATATACCCATTTGTAGCCAAGAGAAGAGATCTATGTAAATAACAGAATATTCAAAAACACAGTTTTCAAGTTCCCATTAGGTGAGACATCAATATAGTCTCTACAGTACACCACTTGATTCATAAGAAAAAAAAAGAAATGCAAGGAAGTTATGAGGCAAACAGCAAACATAAAAAGTGAATGCCATGTGACATATTTTTATTCTTCTCCCCATTTTAAATACTTTGCTTAAGATTTAAGATCATGACAGTACAATGCTAAAAAGGGCCTTCAATAAATGGAAACAAATGAGCTTTTTCCTACCACAGAATTACTTAAAATCAAGCCTCCTTGTGAAGCTAATCCCCTGACAGATAAGACTGTGAATTCCCCCCCCTCCCCTTCCTACATGCTCACAGATGGGTTGCAACAGAAAGATGACAAATGAGTTGTGTTTGGCTGGATTAATGGGCATTATCATGTTAATGGATGTTTATGGTGCAGTTTGGGAGGTTCATGTGGTTTTCAAAAAGCGTTGGTGTTCTGGGTAGCTGAAGCCTCTGTGTGTGTGTGTGTGTGTGTATGCATTATTAGCTGGCTTTTTGTGCATATTGTACATTTCTACTCTCCTTAATGGGTCACAGCTAAACTGGATGTGGAAGTGTTGGCCTTATGCTCAGATCTTTCATCATGTCATCAAGTGTGACATGCAAAATACAAGCGTTAGAGACTTGTCTTTCTGCAGGCTGAGGGAGTGCAGGTGCCTCATCTTGGGTCTACTTTGTTGTGATCACTTTTAAATCTGACATATTGATCAGGCTGAGTAGTTACTCAGCTTGAGTAACTACTGCACATATATCAACTCTGGTTGGGGATGTCAGGTCAAATTTGATGGTGAGGTGATCTTAGAGTCAACCAAGACAATTCCTGCCACTCCTGTGACCCAATGCTGCTAGCCTTGCTTGGCAAGGGCAGGATATGTTGTACAGACAGGGCACAGGAATACTGTGCCAGCTGAGGAAGAGGTCTCACCAGAGTGCTATATGTGGGAAAAATACATTGCTCCAAGAACTTAGGAGGTGTCAAAAAGCTAAAGACAGACAATAAGCCTTTGCTCCGGATTTTTTTTGGTTGTTTTGTTTTCTTTTGTTGAAACTTTCTTCTTCTATAAAAGACACAAACCTTTAAACATTCTTGTTTGCTCTCATTTTCTTCTTCCCACAAGGCTTGTTTTCCTTTTACTTTCAGTATTGTTTTTATACTCCTTAACTTGAGCTGATAGCCTTCTTCCATACTAGCTATATATAAAAGAATGCATATGTCAGACACTTGTGTGTAAACTTCTGCTTAAAAACCTAAAAGCTCATTTGAATACTAAAATGCATAATTTGCATGTAGCATTCAGGGAGTTGTTCACGTAAATGTGCAGTTGTGTTGACACTCATTTTTTTCTCTAAAGAAAGCGGGCATTTAAAGTCTGGAATCACCAAGACATATCCCACAAGAAATCTCCATAAATTAATCCATATATCTATTTAGACATTATAAAATGGATGGGCTCTGTGATACAATAAAAATGAAAACAAAATTCTGCGCAGTCTAATTCATAAGATTTCTGGTGTGGTTGTTGTTGTTTGTTGTTGTTGTTGGTTTGGTTTGGTTTTTGTTTTTTTTTTGTTTTTTTCCTAAAATTTGGGAAATCAGATTTCCCTTCCAGAATAGTATATTTTTTGGATTAATACACTGAAAGGGATCTGAAATCAGTACCAGAGGAGATTTTAATATACTGAAATGGTACTTGCCGTTTATTTGGTATTCCTCCACTATCCAGTATAAAATAATTCCTTCATGTCTTTTCTTTCCTTAAAAATTCACCAAGCGTATGTGGACCTCACAGATGCAGCTTTAATTGAAAGTAATGTCAAAAACACTGTTTTGATCTGTTTCCTTTCTTTTGACATTCTGTTTTTGGAATGTGTTGAGTCTGTACGACCATTCTCTGTTCAGAAATTCATCTGGAAATTTACATATTTTAAAGGCTTCTTGCTCTATAATACAGCTGAGCATAATAGTGCAAGCTACACAGAAATTGAGGTGTGAAAGAGAAATTTCCCAATTTCAGTCCTTAACTGAAATATAAAAACAATTCTTCACCATCTGGGAATTACTATATAAGGCTTTCTTCTGAGTACGCTTGCTAGAGGGATAAAGTTCACATGATCCAACAATGGATAGACTCTATCTGGCTTTAAAATAAAAAATAAATAAATAAATAAAATTTAAAAAAAAAAAAAAAAAGAAAGTTATTTTTGTAGATTCATTAATTTACGGTGCTGTTATTGAAATGAACAGAATGTTCCATGCATTCTAAAACACACAAATACAATATATTTGAGTGAACCTCTAAATTTGCAGAAAGCCAATAAATTACATATTATTCTGCAAGATGATAAAGTCTGTCAGTGGTGAAGTAAGTAAGGTTTCTGATACAGAAGGGTGTAAATCCCACAGGAAATATTACATATGAAGGATGCTCAGCATTTTACTGGATTATGCCCCGAGAGAAAGAAACACACACACAAAAAAAAGAAGAAATTAAGATAGACATTCATAAAGTATATCCATATTTTTGTTCCACCCTGTCCCCCCCCCAGTCCCCCCTAACAAATAAAATCATGAGAAGTCTTGGCCTCAGAAGAAGAACGGAGAAGAAGTAGTACACTAAAAAAAATGACCAACCAACCGAAAAAAAACCTTTGAGATAGATGTGCTAAGCATTAGCCATAAATAGAGTATGTCTTTGTTGCACAAGCATGAATTTTCTATGTGCATGTGTTTAGGTAAACATAGGTACAGGGCTCAGCTCCTCCTTCCTGTAGGAGTTCAAGTGATGGAGGGCATGTCCACCACAGCTTGTGCTCAAATCCAAACTCTTTTAGTACCCAGAAACTGTGGGTACAAGACTAATCCATAATATGGGAGACAGGTGGGAGATCAAGAATCTGAGGATATAACTTGCTTTTTGGCCCACCAGCATATAATACAATGCAGAAGCAGCCTTGATCTCCCTGGTCCTGTTTCCCATTTAGAAGATACTAAAAATTAAATTTCTTTACTTCGTTTCACTGTGGTGCTGGATGCAAGCAAGCAATTTCTTACCAGGCTACTTGTCAAAAAGCTTGGGTTGACCAAAATTATTTGAAAATTTAGTTGAAATAAGTAATTGTTCTGATCAAAATGTCCCAGGAGGCAAAGATAAATATCAACATTAAGAAAATTGTTTAGATGCTTTTCAAAATTAAAACTGTCAGTGTTGCATTTTGTAGTGATATTTTCAATACTATTGAATTCATACATTTAAACATTCAAAAAACCCTAAATTTTTGTTGATCTAAATATTTTGTTCAATATGCATTTTTTCTATTGCGGAGGGAACCCTGGCAAATCTTCTTTGGCTCAAGCTAAATAATTTCATTGAGCTAATTGAAAAATCAATAATATTTAGGATATATGCATCACACATAGCAAAAGTATCTGTCACTGAGGTGGTGAGTACCAGATAAGATGCATTAAAAAGCAATATGCCGCCTTCTGTCTCTTCCTCCCACGGAGCTGATGATGGTTGTGAGTTGATGGGTTGACTTCGCGTTCTGGAAATAGGAGCTAAACCACATCAGGTGTCAGTGCTGACACGATCTGGTGGCTGTTTTCTGATTGTTGGGATACTCTTGCTCCTCCTGATTTTCTGAACTCTGACATCTTTAGTCTCCTTTTGAACAAAGTCTCTGCTCGTTTGAACTGCCCTGCCATGTAACCTACCCCACCACTCGTGTGCCAACAGAATAGCTGCCAATGTAGGAATCCCTCCTGTGCTGTGTTTAGGGATGCACTCTTTTTGAGGCCAAAAGTACTGGAGAGGGCTCTTGACTACATACGATTTCTAGATTATAGCGGGATCTTGCAGAAAAACATCATTGACACTTGTCCCATGACCAAAAGTTGTTGCAGTGTGAAGCCGTTCTCCCACTCACCAGTGCTACACTACTTCTTGTACTAGACTTGTTTACTTCACTTGCCAAATGGCAGTTCTCAGTCCAGTGAGAATTAGCACTGAGTAGCAATGTGTGCATGTAGTCAAATTGATAATCGCAGCACATTCTTACAGTGCCTCTTTAGGAACAGTTTTATTCTGTAATCAGATGAGGCATATGTCAGGGAGAAGACAATGAGATCCTATGTTTTCTTATATATGTTTTTAATGGAGAAAAAAAAAAAAAAAAAAAAAGCAGAGTTTTTAATTCTGTTGCTGTTATAGGTCTTTGAGTGTAAGGCATTCTTCTGTTTTTCCTGATAAACTGGCTATTCACAGTCTCTCATTTACACAGGCTATAACGGTTTTGAATGCAGCCACTTCACTCTTTGGGCTTTGCCAGTGGCTCGTCTACACATAGGCACAATTCAACATCTCAAGCCTTAAGTACAATCCACTCCATTTAGTGTGTGCTCTGTGTTTACATGTGTGTGTGCATATGTGTGTAAGAGGTGGAGGAAGAAACCACTGCAATGAAAGACTTTGCTGTGATGCGTGGGGTGAGCAAACCAAGTAAGCTTTAGGGAACATGCAGACTCCACTGAGACATGCATGTTTTCTATCCCCTCTTTTTTTCAGACAAGTATTATTTTTCAATATTTTATTATGCCAGCAATAGGAGAAGTCTTGTAATAAAATCACATCACTGTTTCATCCAAGGCAAGTTTAGATGTTGTCACAGTGATATACTTTGTCTTAGATTTATTATTAAGTTGTCGCATAATGCAGCTGAATAGAGTGATAACAATTGTACTCTAACAAAGTTTTAATATATGATTGTGAAATTTTAACATGAAGTAGATTCCTACAATGACAGACTGTTATTACCTGCAAACTTTCAATGACAAATCAGAAGATGACTTAATGCAAAGAATGCAATTTAACAGCATTTGTTATTATCTGTACAGCTTTATTATTGTCTTTTCACTGGATTCATAATCTGGAAATAATGTAAAACTGATATATGGCCAATCATGTAATGACCAATGGCATATTGTATCTTGTTTAGTAGTTGACTGTCCTCTTGTCTTATTTGGGAATATATAGTTTAACAAGATACTTGCCATCATTTTCTTAACAGGGATAATAAACAGAACAATTCTGCATAAAAGCTCATATCAGCTTCTTTCATGCTTTTTCTTTTCAGAAGGCTGCCTAAGGGTTTAAGCAATTTAGTTGTCTGACCCGCATCCTTTCTCTGCAGTCTGCAGTTCTTTTGTTTAACATTAGTATGTGGGCAAACAGCATTCAGAGCTGTGCAGAGCTTATCAGCCTGTGCTCAGTCGACCAGAACCCCATTCTGTGTATCTAAGAGGGGCCACGTTTAATGCTTCACAGTAGGAGCATCTGCAGTTTCCAAAAATGACTTGTTTATCAGATAAACTCTGTCCTTGCACTGACACATAGTGGCTCTTCAATATCATGCTCTCCTGTATGAGAACTGAGCAAAACAGGGTATGCACAATGAATAACAAGTAAAATTTATGCACATAGTATGGTGACATAGGTACCCTGTAACACCATGAAGAGTTTCACCGCATACACTCAGTAATTATGCTGGGAAACTTCCTCATTACCTTCAGAAAATGTTTTGGTTACTTGTTCTCAAGCTATTTAGAGCAAATGCTATGAAGTCAGTAAATGTTAATTAATTTACTTATTTTGCTTGGGATTTAATTAGAAGTATCATTAGGGGCCTGACTTGTATGGTGCTATCAGAGCAGTTTGAAGCAGAGTCTGATGCAGAGGTCTGTGGTGCACCTGTAGGTGCAGCAGCCTCTGAAGGTGCAGCTGGAACTTCTGTTTTTGATATTATGTGATGCCAAAGCGTAGCAGAGGAATGCAGCTCTGTAATGCAGTTAAATATATATATGTATGTATGTATATATAGCTGTTCTATGCTGACTTTTTCAGGAGATCAATTAGAGCTTTGGGCACTAAAAGTCATAAATATATGTTTTTGAATAATCAATTTTCTGTTTCAAATAAAGCCTCCTAAATATTTTAGATGCAGGTTAGCCAGTGATTTAGAAATAAAATGTTTATTAAAACATCATTACTCAAAACTAAAATATACAGCTTAGGGTTAGCTTAGTGTTTGAGGCTCAAGATCCAGTGAGACTGAAATTCTGTGAGATCTTTCCAGGCAAGGGCAGCTGGTCTCTCAAATGCTCCATCAGTCTGAAATAATGAAATCTTACGAGATGAGCTGGTTTTACAAGATTTCTGGACTGCTCTGGAGCATTTTCTGAACAAGTTGGTTGAAATATCTTTTTGACTGGCAACATAAAGTGTGGGTATATGAGGTAAGAACCACAAGTTTGCATCCAGACCAATGTTGCCTCCCCAAAATTCAAACAAACCTGTCTTCTGGAATGACAGCCTTAACTAACTACAATATTTTGTTCTATGAAATTGACATTGCAAATGGCAATGGCCCAGAAGGAGCCAGATAACAATTAAGATTTTCAGTTTAAAAATGAGAATACAGAGAACGGGTCATCAGCCACCCTTTACATACAATGGCTCATGCTGAAACAGTGTGCTGGGAACAGAAGCTTACACCAGGTTTTCACCTTCTTATCCTTCCCCTTCCCCCCATCAGTATATGCTGACTGGTCAACTAGTCAGAGAAAAATTGTTAATGAGGGTTAAATGGAAGTTATCTATTAAATGTCATTCAAGGATCAAGACATTGGAGCTTTATTTTGAATGATTCCCATATTTTTTTTCTCTTCTTTATTTTTCCACCTCCTCCCTCCCCCACCTGAAAGAAAATATCCAGTGGATGCCTGGCAGCATCCTCTGATTGCTCGCTGTTTTCCTGACACTAAATCTACTGTGTCATATTCCTTGCATGGGCTGCAGATTTTGGCCTTTTCACCTGCTGTTTTGGTTGGCTTTAGATGCAAAGAGAAGAATATGAAAAGGAGAGGGGGAGGGAGGGAAGTTGGGAATGCTGGAGCTAAAAAAAAAAAAAAAAAAGGCAAATGTTTTTAGCGCCTTCATCTAGACATGTGTCCCCTCACTCTGTGACATGGCTGCTCCAATGTTGCCATGGTGAGGATTTCTAATCATCCCTACACATGACAGGCTCCTATTTGTCTGCACTCCCTTGGGTGTAAATTTCTAGGCTTAAAAAAAAAAATCCATGTGAGCGTATCATCCGCCGTGCAGATGTTTCACTGCTTTAGAATATCAGGCAGCTGCTTGTGCCACCGTCGACAGCTAATTGGAGACTGCATCGCAGGAACAGAGGCGTAATTATGGCATAAATACACATCCTCTGGTGCATCATTGTATCTCTATTAACAGAAAATTTTAAACAGTGTTCAGAGTGTAATTAGTGTAGTTGATAAAGTTGTAAAACATGTAAATAAGGGAAATAGCAGGTACGTGGCCAATCCACTACCCAGCACTAGGGGATGCAGATTATTGCCTATTTAGAAATAATTAGCAAAGCTGCATTAGCAAAGCCTGTGTCCAACAGAAGCAATGCAAACATTTATTCTGGTAACAGCTCTTTCTGTGCTAGCCATGAAAATCTACTAATATTGGTAATTTAGCCCTCATTACCAGAGGATAAAGCATGAAAAGAGCTCAGACATGAAATATGACAAGTAATATTAATTTTTATTCCAGAGGAAAGGATGCTTTCTTGGGTTGCATGCTGATTTCTCGGCGGGGTCTCGGCAGTGTGTGAGTGAGCTGCTGGAGGAGGCTGCATCTCTGGAGCTGGCTTCCCGCTGGTGCTGGGCCCTGGGGTACCGGCGGCAGGAGCTGATGAGGCATACTGTGGTTAGTGCCCAGCCAAACCTCAGGTCACGGCTCAAAATGAGCGCTTGGGCATTAAAGTCCCCTCCTTATAGATTCATGCCTTTAATTTTGGCCTCACTCCTCACTGCCCCCCAAGCGGTTTTGCCAAATCACCTGCTCTGCCCACAGCTGTCCTCCCAGGACACAGGAGGCAGCTCCGCTGGAGGAGCAGAGATCTGAATCACTGTTTGTGCTGCTGCTCTTCAGTTTTGTCTTCTGCCCTGGATGAGAAATGATGGCTGCACCCTCACAGGTTATGCTTTAGATTATGTTACTTGAAGAACATTACCCTGCGACCATAAAAATAAATGCCAAAATTTTGACTCTGCTTTACAGATGTATTTTCTAATGAAGAGAAATGTGAAAGCCTGGCTGGCACATGAGGCGTAGATCATTTTTTAAAAACAACGGGAGGAGAAGGGCTGAATGTTCTGGAAAGGGAAGAAAAAATATATATACTTTTGCAACATCTCTGATTTATTTTTTTTCTTTCTTTCTACTGGGTGTAGAAGCAGAATGAATAAAAACTCCAGCTTCTAGTGTCAGCTAAGTTCTGCTGCATCCTTAATAAGCATGCACGTGTGTGTTTACGAGAGAGAGGGGAAAGGGGGAACGGGAGAATTCTGCTTGACAAGTGCCAGTGTTTTAAAAAGAAGTCTAAGAAAGATGTTATCTCTGGCTCAGGCAAATAAATTTCCCCACTTAGCCAGTGTTTCCTGAGCATTTTCAGAATTCAGCTCTTACCACAGACTGTATAAAATCCTGCCAAATAAGGTCTGAATTTCATGTAATACAATGCTTGAAAAAGAAAGAAAGAAAGAAAAGGGGGAAAAGGTAGAGATGAAAAGAAGCTGGACAAGCTACTGTCTGAAGTATTAAAATGTAAAATAAGCTTTAGAGCTGTAACAGGGGGAAAAGCCTTTTGCAGATCCAAAGCGAACACTGTGTATATTTTATCACCCGCGATGACATGAAAATTGTGAAAACACTGAACTTGTTGATTGAAGCTGTTTTTTTTTTTTTTTTTTTTTTTATTTCCACACTTTGGTGGAGGTTTAGTACTCAGCCCACCACCCTGTCTAGATGAAAAAAAAAAAAAAAAAAAAAAAAAAACACTACAGAGGGAAGCTCAGTCAATCTTCTGCCTGTGTTAGAGCCAAAAGCACACAAAAATTCAGACAGTACCCACTAATCTGCCCTAATGTGAGCATCCCATTGAGCTCTAGCATGCCAATTTCTATAGCTTTAGCATATATTTTCTGCACTTGGGATTTACATAGCTAAATGTAGTTGTGCATACACTTGGCATGCAGTAAGTGTATAGTTTACACACATATATACGTATATGGATAATCTGTTTGCATGTGGTCAGGCTCCCCAGTCAGATGCACTGGTACAACTCTTCTCCCACGGGGTTCAGCAAGGTCATTACTGCAGGCTGCCCTGGGAGAGGAGTTAGGGCAGCTTCTGCTGTTTTTCATAATGCTGTCGCTGAGTGGCTCTGTGTGAATCCTGGAGCATAGGCCTATATGCATATATAGATGATGCAGTGTTTGTGTGTGTTTGTAAGTGTGTGTGTGTAGGCAGTTATTTGGATGTGTGCATATGTACCTGCTTGTGATTATGCATGTTTTAAAGGAATAGATTTCCTTGATAATGTGATGGATTAGGAAAACCTGCCACTTATTCTATATGCACACATGTATTCATATGCGTGTATAAAGCATACATATAGTATAAATATACACACAATAAAGAGACACTTTTAATTTATATGCTGTGTTAATGTTTCCTAAAAAAAAATATCCAGTCCCTTCTAAACCAGCCCTCACCCCCCAACCTCTCTAACACCAACACCACCATCCTTTATTTATCAACATGTATTGGTTGGATATATTTGCAAGGGTCAGATACCTTGCTGTTGAGTCCCCTGGGCTGCCTTCAGAAGTCTTTTAGTTATTGCCCTTCTACTAGAAAGAGGAAAAAAAATGCTGCTCTGCATCAGGACCAGACACCTCTTTTCCCACTTTCCCTTAAAATTACATAAGTAAAGTACACGTTGTTGGCAAGCCTGAACAAATTACATTATTGCAAGCAGATCAGGAGCGGCTAAAGACTGTGTATGTGTGTGTGGGAGGGGGGTGTTTGGAGATGGACAGAGTTAGGCTTCTGTAAGTAAATATGCACAAGGAGGTCCTGGAATGATTTTACACAGATTATAAGTAGTGTCATTACAGGGTAACAGGGTCATTGCTCATTCTTTGGTGTAGAAAATCACCTGATGGGTCATCTATAGCTGGAAGTAATTTCAACATCAGCTGTTTTTTGTTGTTGTTTTTGTTTGTGTTTTGTTTTATGTGTTTGCTTTTTTACTTTTTTTTACTTTGTTTTCTTTTCCCAAATTAAAAAAATGATGTGCTATTGTTTGATATCAATAAACTGGTTTTAATGTTTCAGTGACCATTCTAATGGACTGAGCACTATAATATCAGTTTGAAACACAAACATTAATTTATATATTTTGAATAAATCAATTTGAGATCACATTTAATATAGTTCCTATGGGCCAAATTGAGTCTTGTGTAAATTAGTTTAGGCCCATTAAAGTTGATGTGAGTTGTTATCTATCACACTAGTCTAGTATGCAAAATGAAGGCTAGCATATGTAGTGCTTCTTTGGCACTGAGCAGTGTGTGTACTGTGGCAGAAGAAGTCATATTAATCTATTTTTGTCTTCATGGGCATATGTCCTATGGCAACTCTACGTTTTGACTAAGGAATACTGAGGTACTCATTGCAGTGCATTCCTTGCTTTCTTTGTTACACTGGATACCTGAAGATGCTGAATTAGAGGTGCAAAGTATCTGGGGTTGGTTATACAAGAGTGAAATAGTGTTTAACCAAAGCCCATCAAGTTTGGAGACATGCCATTTGTTGATAAAAAAGTAGCAAAAAAGAGAGTGAATGGGAAAAGCAATGCAAGAAAAAGTCCTAAATCTTTCATTTTCTGATCATTTATATTATTTCTATGTTTTCTGCTCTAGGTAGGTATTGAAATACATCTTAAAGAGGATATTAAGTTGAAACTTGTTATTAATTTTCATTCAAGCTATTTGACTTCTCTCAGTTCTTTCTCTGCATATAGTTGAACATGTATTTTCAAGGGGATAGAACACATTAGGGTGAATGAGCAGCAACGGAATGAGCAGCACTTTTACTCACAGAAGCTACCTTGCCATTAGCAAGCACTGTAAGCCCAGCAGGAACCAATATCTAGAGTGAAACTGTTGATGCTAAAGACTTGACTTCCACAGTTGAGCACTCAAAAGGTTTTATGTCTGAGACTTCTCATCTGGTCTTGTCAACTAGACATCCAATAAGAGCTGGAACAGATGTGCTTCCAGTTTACTTTGATTAGAAGGTAAAGCAGCACTCAAAGACCCCTCCACAAGCCACATGACACAAGCCAAAACACATTTACAAGAGAGTTGCTTCAGAAGCACATTTCTGCTCACAACTTAATCATCTGCATGGATGTTCCCCATGTCTAGCAGTCTCTGATTCCTGTTGGCTCTAATCCATTCACTGTGTTTTGTCAAAAGTTTGTTCCTGGCTATCCTAGTATGAGCTGCTGTACAAAGTTATAAGAGGAATGGAAGCCAGTCATGATACCGAATAGAAGAGTTTCTGTCTTTCACCTTTAATTCCAAATATGCAAAATATGGAAAAAAGCAACGAGAACTGCATAAATAGGAATGATGTTTTCCTGAAATAATATTGGGAACACCTTGTCTATAACTTTATATATATTTGAGGCAACTCAGTAAACAATGAATATAGGAAAAACAATCTGTAAGATATTAGTCCTGATTTCATTTACTAAAGAGAAGGCAACTTTTTTTACCATGGATAAGGAGTATGCCACCAGGGAGAAACAGGGCACTGAAGCAGTTGGTTGTAGTAACAAGGTCAGTGGTTCAGTCATGCACAGGCTCTAGAGCGTTTGTTACTGTTGATTAAAATGGTACGTTCCTCCCACATTGACAGGTTTGCTTGCTGTACTGGGTCTGGCTGGAATGTTAACTTTCCCAGCAGCAGCCCATACAGTGTTGTACTCTGTACTTGTAGCTGGAACAGCAGTGTTATCACACCAGTGTTGTGTCTACTGCTGAGCAGCAGTGGCACAGCATTGGGCCTTTCTCTAACCCTCCTAGGGGGTGGGCAAAAAGTGAGGAGAGAAACATCACTAGGGCAGCTGACCTAAACCAATCAAAGGGATATTCCATACCATGTGATGTCACACTCAGCAATAAAAGGTGGAAACAGGAAGAAGAGGGGAGGGGTGGGCTCTCATTGAGAAGACGTTGGTCCTCCTCTTGAACACCGGCTGCGTGTGTTGAGGCCTTGCTTCAAGGACGTGGTCAATCATCACTCATTTGTGGGAAGTAGAAAGTAATTTCTTTCCTCTGCGCTTTCATTTATTTTGTTTGTTTGTTTTCCTCCCTTCTTTTTATTTTCCCTTTTCCCCTCCCTTTTTCCCCTTTCCCTTTTATTTCCCCTTAGTTAAATTGTTTAGTTCATGGTAGTCTTTATTTAATTATTATAATTATTTCCCTTTAATTAAATTATCCTTATCTCAACCCGTGAGTTGTTCTCTGCTTTACTTCTACCCTCCTCATCTAAAGGAGGGGGAGTGAGAGAGCGGTTGTGGGGTTTAGCTGCCCAGCACGGTAAAACCACCACACTTGCAAGCATAGGCAACATCAATATTAATTTTGTAAATGTTTATCTCATGTAATGTATATGATTAAGACTTGTTTGGATGTTTTGTGCTGATTAAACCAAGACTCTTCTATGCCAACTGTGGCACTGAGTTATGGTGAGAAACACAATGTGTGATAGCATTAGGGGATAACATGTGAACATAAATACTTTCTCTAGGGCACTGGCACACTCTAATTTTGTTGCCACTGATTGACCCATATACAATAACATATTTGAGTTATCAAATATCAGTGGTTTGTTTTCACTTACCAAGTCTGTAAGTGAAATGACATTTATGACATCATCAGAACAATGTCCATTTTTTAAAGTTGCACTTTCTATGAGGTGGTAGATGTTTCCTCCTTGTCAGGTAGTATTAAAATTGCACTTTTGGGCTCACATGCCAAATGCTGTGAAATGTTCAGTTTTAGTCAAGTTTTATTTCATGCTGAAAATAGGATAGAGAATTCACAGGTTTCTCAAAATATTAGCTCTTTTTAGGTGTATTGGTAAATGAAAACTACAGTTGTTGGATCAGGCTCTTTGTAAAAGCGTTCATTGAAATTGATGAGAACTGACCTCGATTTCATGGCACAGTCACTAGCCTCTGGTAATCTAGAGATGTGGAAGGATGTGGGAGGAAGTAGGTATCTCTCTGTTTTATACATTTCACAATGTTGCTATATACATGAATTTGTAGCCAAGAAAAACATTTTTCTACTTGCCTAGTGAAGTGATATGCAACTTATATTAATTTACCTTACCCCTTTTGCCAAACAAGTCATGAAGACTCATAACTGTCAGCCATGATGAAGACCAATTGTCAGCTGCTCTTGAATATAAATAAATGTTTTTCTGTTCAAGTAAACCACTGCGGTAATATAATGCTTTGATTTTTTGAGCCATTGCTTGTAGAGGAATGGGTTCCTCTGGTTTTAAGAAAAGTGTGCAATAATCACTGGACAGGACTAAAGCAGGATTTTGGAGTCTTAGCCTGGCTTGTGGTCTGGAATTCACTTTATTTATCTGTAGGATTTGCACTTCTCACATATTTAATGTTTGCCAAACGTATTAAAGACCTTGAAGTTGAAGGTCAATTATGACTGTAAATTCATTGTTATTGCATGTATTATTAAGGTTTCATAAAGTTAATTGTGACTTAATTTTTGAGATACTTTCTTGTTTTTGTTTATCATGTTTTTGTAAGTAAATTCTTATTTTAAAATGTGATGACACTTTATTTCCGTTTCACTTTTTAGTTATAAATGATACTATCTATTCTGCATGGAGCTTTAGAAAAATGATGAATTTGTTAATTTCAACAGTTACTGTATGTTTCTTTTTTTTATTTGTCCCTGTTTTTTATGAAAACAATGTGTGTGAGAGTGTGTGAGTATGCGTGTGTATTTACAGAAACTGGACTTTTTTCTTTGGTAGTGTGGACAAACTTCCCTACTCTGTGGGGTTATGAGTAAAATGGAGGAAAGCCACAGGACTTGGTAACACCCCTAACACTTGCAAGTGTCATCACTGTGCATGAGTACGAATGCACGCATGAATTAAAACTCATCAGCTCACTGATTTTGGTGTCTGCGAGAGCTCCTGTGTACCATCCTTCCACCACAGTGCCATTCAAACTCTGCGTGCTGCAACATGCTGGCACTTCAGCATGTAAAAAAGAAAAAAGAAAGCAGGAAGAGCTTTCCGAGAGCTGGGGCTGACTCTGGGATTACAGCTGGCTTTTTAAGGCCTGTTGTAACAGAAACGGTAAGATTGATGGAGTAAAATAAGTATATCTTTTAAAACAGCTTTTTGTGTTTACTATTCAGGGTGTTTCCACTGGAGAGTTCATATCAAACTTCGCCTGTAAAGAATTCAGCCTTGTCTGATATCATAGCAGCTCTGCTTTCAGGAAAGCTGTGCTGCGAGTACTTACAAAGGCGAGCGTGTTGCACCAGATGGTCTTTTCCCGTTCTTGAATGTTTTCATGGTTTTATGTACTATCAGAAGTAAAACCATCTTATCAGCCACCAAAGGGACCAGCATAATTTTGACCATTATAGCAGGTAGTCACATAATATAGTGTAATTAATAAAAGGGAACTTTCACAGAGGCTAAAATTTTACTGGGTGTTGGGACAGGTGATTATGCTTAGCTTGTGTCCGTTAGTGCAGGTTTCCCTGTAACGATAATCTAACCATGATACAGTCCCTTTCATCTAAAGGATCCTAGAGTGCTATGCAAACCTAGCAAATTGGTATGAAAAACTGTATGGCGATCACTTCATGCATGCCTGGAGTGAAATGCAGCATCTGTTCGACAGCATACAGTAATATCCCCAAACTGTTTAGAGCAGGCAGTGATGAATGCTAAAAAATCGAAGACAGATTTTTCAAAACTGTGTGTATTAAAGTTAGCTGCTAAAATACCTTTTTGGCAGCTAAATCCCGGTAGGTGGGCTTGGCTTTCGCAGGTGAAGAAAGCTGGCATCTATCCTGAAATCCATAAAAGCTGTGGGAAGTTCAGTTCTTCAAGAAAAAACAACATCAAGGCATCCTGAAATTCTGATCTGAACACTGCTAATAACTTCTGAAAGAACATAATATTCTATATAAGATAATTCAGATAATACACTCCTAAAACTGTAACCTTTGAGTGAAGTATACTGACTCTTTCATGTCTGTATGGAGCTTTAACTAACACTAGATACGTCTTTGCCCCAGACAACACAAAAGCAACACAGATTCCCCTGGAACGTGGTTTCATGGTGCTGCCACTTTAAGGGAAGGATGATAATGTGCAAGAAAAACATTTTTCTCCTCACATGAAATCATTTAGGGATGAACAAAAGCATATTGTTTGATAGTCTGGCAAATATACAATACAGCATGAGAGAACGAAAGTGTGTGTTTGCTACATATCCTCACCAGAGCTGGCAATTCCTCTGTTACCCAGTCAGTCCCACCATGCATCCAGTTTGCAGAAAGGATGGTTCCATAGTCTCTGGTCTTTCTTGAACCATTAAACTCCAGTATCCCAATGAAATGTCATAGCTGTAGAGATATGCTGATTTCTCTCTATTGTTAACATCACACAGATTCACAGAAGGAGAATAATTTTATACACTCCATCAATCAGGCAGAGGAGGAAATTTCATACTGGACCTCCTTCATGTAGATCACGTACCTCTACCATAGTATCCCCTTCTATTACATTGTTTTGTAAGTCTAACCTTCAATTCCAAGATTGTCATTAAAAATACTTAAAACCTAAGCATATTGAAGAAGTCATATCAAACCTGTCTTTCAATTTGAAATATTTTTGTCTAGTTATTATTTTTTCATCTTAAAAAATAAAATAAAATAAAATAAAATAAAATAAAATAAAATAAAATAAATCTGTCATTCCTGCTTCAGCAGAAACAACTCAGGTCAGCCAAAAACTGGGAGTAATTCTGGTTGCCTCAGCTTTCCCCCAGTGTATAAAAAGGCCTGCCAAAAAAAGTAAGACTCATCCAGACCTAAATGCTAGGGGCTTGACTGTCAGCCAGAGTGGGTCGCCCTTCACTGGTGCTCCTTCTCCTTATTGGAAATCTCTGAGTACACAGCAGCAAGCAGGGGCTCTGCTCTGCAATTCCCGTGCAAACAGGCTGTATCATCAGGAGAAGAAATATTAGGATGTCTGCCCGTTTGTTTCATTTCAAGCCTGCTTCCAAATTGTTGCTTTAGGAGCCATGAAAAACTGAGCTGACCCAGTGGCTTCTTACATGTAATGAGCCCCTTCAAACCTCTGTCTTCTGCAAGCTTAAGAGGAGGAGGAGCCTCTGAAGCTTGTTCTAAAACTATTAACTACATCTAGAATAGTCTTAGCATAAAACCTTCCGTGAAACATGATGCTTAGTCCTATTGCCTGTCCAAGAAAGGAGGGAACATTTACTAGCTGTAAGGGAGAGCTGAACACTCTCAGCCCTGCATGCAAAAGGACCCGTGGTCAGGGTCCAGCTGGTTAGTCCATTTCAAGGACTCTGAGCTCACCTGAGGACTTGCATGGAAGAGTACAGCTCTGGTGTGCAATGGGAGAAAGGGAATGTGTTGGACTGCCTGGAGCTATTCATCGTAAAGTTTAGTTATCTCTGTCTGACTAATGATAACTAAGGGACAGAGCCTAATCTGAGATATGCACTGGTGTGTGTCTTGAAAAATACACTGTTATGAAGGAGTGGATTTATCAATATATTCTTCACTTTTCACCCTACATTTGATCCAGGTCCAGCTAACTCTGTGATCTAACTAATGATCCTGATGATCTTCTGATCTAACTAATAATGATCTGAATATAATTAGTCTGGAATTAGTGAAATAGTTACAAAGCAGGGGAACAGTTAATGGTGTGGTTTACTGATTTATCGTCTTGCAAAATCAATTCCACACTCTTATTAACAAAATGTTCACTTGTAATCAACAATAACAGCAATACAATACTTGAAAGACTATTCTGCAGGAAAAAAATAAGCTGTAAACATTAGAAATATTATAGCATTTTGATGTAAATAGGATGTTCCCTTTTTAAATGATTAGTGAATGATTAGAGAAATACACCTTACACATTAAAAGCTTTGACTGACATAGAAGATATGTTCACTACTATGAATATATCACATATCACTTAATTTCTCAGTCAGTATCTTCAGAAATAACTTTCTGTGTGCAAAAACAGTTAATGATCTCTGCAAAGCATTTTTACACAATGTTTACAGGCAAAGAAAAGCAACAATTTTATCATGATATGTGTTACTACATATGTGTCTCAGTCCTTCCAGCTTTTCCTAAAATTTCAAATAGATAATGCCATTCAGAGCACTGTAAAATATTTTATCAGGGACACACTTTAGCAAACATTTTGACAACCAGAGCTGCAGCTGTAATTCTTAGAGAATATTAACACACAGGCTTTATTCTCAAGCCTGGGAGAGTGTCATCCTGACCTCTGTTTGCTGCTATTAAACATAGAAGATTTACTTTGAAGCATTCATTTAAGGAGGTGAGTTATTATTCCTTTGCTTGACCTTAGCCTATGCCATATATATCATGAGGTTCCATAAGACCATAACACACAAGAAAATTGGTTTACCAAACATAAAGTTGAAAACAATATAAAAATATTTTAAAAATTGGGGACAGTCATTATTGCTCATCACCTGCCAGCTCAGAAATTGTTTATATATGCTGAAAAAAAAATACATACTTAAAACTTCTCATTTTATATATAGTAATCCCTGGTACAAGTACCTTGAAATGAATCCTGAAGTCGAAGTTAACGTTATGCAAGCTATTGCCTATATTTATTACTGGGAAAACATTATTTTTAAAAGCATATGAAAAAATAGTTTTCAAGCTGTTTCTTTAATGAACTGGAAATAGTAACCCTGTCAAATGTAATACAAAAATAGTGTTATAAGCCTATGGCATCTATTTATTACTGGAGAACAAAAGCCTTCATCCATTTCCTTTAGAGAATGACATTTTTGTAATTCGCTGCCCATTTCATTTGTTCTAAAAGGACTTCCTCGGTTGACAAATATCCCACAGAAATGGCTTCTGATGCTTGATAGGATAATGTGCAGCCCCTTAGGACAAGGGCAAAGGCAGCAAACTTATCATCCTTTAGTTTAGCTTAGCATGGGTCAGTAACAGCGCCAGGGGTGACAGAAGATGTTAAAGTGTGGGAAGCAAGAACTAAGAGCTGTAGGAGGGTAGTTTTTATAGTTTATCCTTTCTTTCACCATGACGCTGCAGAGACAGCTTGAATCACATTGTTGATTTGGTTCACTGCACGCCACACTAACTGCTCCAGTAGGAGGAAAAAAAAACACTTACGGGTCATTCTCTCCAATAGTGTGTGACATTTCAGCACTTATCCTATAGGAGGAGGAAACATGTTTAATATTTTATCTTCAAGTTCATATTTTAAAGATACATTATCACACTTGGAGGTCTGATGTGATAAATCTGAAGATTATTGTAGTTCTACCAACATGAGGATTTGGGAGGGGAAAGTGTTCTGCCTGTTTAATTGTCCTCTATATTTTGTTCCAATTTTTTACTCCAGCAAAACAGGGTAAGAATGAGCATTTGGTTCCTGTGGTGTGCACATTTTAAAAACAACAAACTAGACTTTAAAACTGTGATGATGGCTTTCATTTATCAAGAGCTGAAAACCATTTTAGAAGTGTCATTTCAGAAATGTGTTTAACTGAGTTAGGTCTTCCTCAGTAGTAAATGATTACTCCTCAGTCATAGATCTTATAAACTTTGGGGCTGATCTAGTTAGACATTCCTTGCAAAGATTTTCTGCTAAAGCTAATCGGAGTGACTGAATATGAGCAAAATCATGTCCTCCTTTTAAAATTTTCAGCTAGTCTCATACCAACTAGCTCAGTTACCCCTGTTAAACATTATTCCACTGTCAGGTTCCTTAGTTTCTGTTCACTACACTAGAGTAATAAAAATCATTCCTTTTTTAAACAAGGACCTAAAATAAAAATGTTCACAAACTGCATCCAAAGGCACTTTTATTCATAAGAAAAATCTCATACACCCGTAAATCAATCCTAATTGTTTTGGATGAAGATGCATGGAATTATAAAGTACTGTGAACCCAAGTGGCCTGGCTGATGAACAAAATCTTGTGCTTGGGTTTGCAGACATTAGAAGAAAACTGGTCTCAGCCAGTTTGAACATCCTTTGCATGAATTAAACTACTACTACTATTACTAAAAGATAACTGTAACTAATCCTAGCCAGAATTTTACACATGGACAACTTTGGGGCTTTTCTTTTGGGTGATTTCTTCAAGTACCCTTAAAAATCTTTTCGGAAGGAACTTGATGCCCAAGGTTCTGCATCTTTTGGGCACTGGTGTCCAGGGTGCTGAATGCCTGCACAGGATGCAAACTCCCAGCAAAATATGTGGAACTCCTCCTGAAGGAATGAGATTTTAGATGTTCTTGAATGGTTGTTCTGATTAAATGTGTTTTAGGTTTGTAAGTACCAGGAACATTTCTAATAATGAAAAGAAGGTTTCTAAACCACAAAGCAACTTGTGAAAACTGATGTTAACTCATTTGCTAAATTTCTCTCGGAAAGCTCCTTTGTACTAAAGGGAAGAAGTTTTGATAATGGTGTAGGAGCACTGGGTTAGGGGCAACCTGCTCTTTGATCATTTTTGCAGAACTTTCACTGCTATGGAGCAAAATTGAACACTTCAACATACACACCCAGTGTTCAAACTATGGACTTGGTATGACTATATGAAAGGTATAACCTTTCATATAAATAATGTAACTTTTTTTTATATTCCTACTGCAAGAAATAAACGTCTTCAATACCCATTCTTTACATGTTACAGCTTGCCTGAACCAGACACACCCACTACATATTAATTACAGAAACTGTCTTTGCTGCAATAGCAATTCTGGTTGGATCAGACTTGTTTTACAAAGAAAGTGGAATAATTTGTTGGTGTAATGTATGATCTGAATTAATGTATTTTTAAGAATCAGATTATCCTGATGTGAGAGCCCCTAAAGGGACTGATACAGTGGAGAAGGACTGAAAGTTTTGACATGGTTTAATGAGCTGTATGCTAACTCCACCTGAGTAATTAACAGTCTTGACAGTCCTTTTGAACAGTGATATTCTCTGTAAGGATGTTTAATGCTCTGAGTATCAGCAGTGCAAAATCCAGGACAGAGGCATATCTGACTAGGGATTTTTTTATTTATTTTTTTTTCAGAGTAGTTTTGCCTTTATATATATATATGTATGTATGTACGTATTTCTTAGTAGTCACTAAGGCTGATACTTTTAGAAACAGTACTTAATTCTTCCATACTTTTATTTCTGTGTGGCCAGTTCCACTCTGCTTTCTTGCAAGTTGTAGAGATATCACCTTCTCATTGCTTAAAATCAAAAACACGAATGCTAGGTGGCCAATCTAACACATCCATGTTAAAATACTCTTCTGTGAGTAAAAGATAAATGATTCTGTGGCAAGCAGTTTCTATGCATGCTTTGTTGTAATTGTTAATATGTGCTAACATGCATATCATCTTATAAATCATTCTTTTAGAATTAAAATACATTGTTTTCTACCCAGAAACAATGAGATGATGATATGATTAAATACAGAGGCCACAGCACTATTACATTTTTTTCTTAACCAAAGCAGTCCCCCAGAATGGTATTCTAGTGATATTTCTAACGAATACCAAGCTTGGAAAGACCATTAGCAACTGACCAATATTAAAGCACAGGTCCCTCAAAATTGCCCAGCTTCCAGGTAGCAAATTAGCAAATTCCTGACCAATTCTCCATGCTCAGAGGAGAAATGAAGAAAGCTGGAAGCTGTACACTGCATAAGGTATAGAGATGAACATTAAGGAGTGTCTTTTTTTTTTTTTCTAAAGCTTTTCTGTTATTCTCCTTTTCCCTAATTTTTGTGAGCTAAAATTCTTGATCAGTTGTATTCATATATCATGCAAATCTGTACATGTTGATGGCTGTAACTTTTCTGCTTAACAGATTTTACTCCTTACTATGCCTGTCACTGGTTTAAGCAATCTGTGTGTAATTGATTTCTTCAGTAAAACAGATAACATTTGCTTAAAGCTCCTCTGATGGCTTTACAGCCTCTACATTAGCAACAGCACTTCCATCTCCACTGGTATTCTAGTAAAATATAATTATTATGTATCCATCACAGACAAAAAGATGAAAAAGTGAGTGGGGAGAGTCAGTGCTGCATTCTCCCTGAGTTCAGCACTGCAGGGGTGTCAGATAGTTCAGCCCTCACTGTGGTCACATGAAATGACTGCTAACACTGAACACTGTCCCTTTCCCTGGCCCTGTGCCAGGGATTTTTGTATTCACTAATAGCAGAACTGATGATATTTCTGACTCAGGAATGAGAAGGCTTTAATTTTCTTGCAGATAAATTGACTTATTTTTAACTTCAACAGAAACTTGTCTCTAAACACAAATAAATAAATAAAGTGGTATTTATGTTGCACATTGTTAAATTATGACTTTTGTATGTTCTATTTCAGATAATTAAAACAAAACAAATCATAAAACCATCCCTCAAGAAAAAAAAAAAAAAGATTTTGCCTAGAAAGGACATATGAGAAGGAAAATAAGACAGATGCATTGAGGAACTTAATTGTACCATGCAGAGCAGACTCCAGGGACTGCAGCATGGCCTCTCCTCTTCTCTTCAGCAGTCTGTGGATTGCAATTAGGCATCAGTGTACTGGACAGTGAATGCTTCCTACTGAGAAAGGAAAGGCTGCACACAAGAATTTTTAAGTGGTTTGATTATGATATCCAGAGCAATCATTGCAAACAGATCCCTAAAACAATGAACTTCCCTAGCTTAGCACATATGAAGAAATAATACGTAAGGATAAGCAAATGAATGTGAGGAATTTCAGTAAGATTGGTGACTGTAACAATGCTCAGGCTGTATTCTTTTTGCTTATAAACTACTAGCATTCAAAGACGGAAAAACAAGATTTCCTCCCTCTCTCAGCACCTTTCCTTGGAAATCTGAAGCAAGGAAAAGCCTTTCTGTCTGATATTCTTTCTGACCTTAAATAGCAAACATACTTGTGTTGAGGGAAGGTTTTTCTGTTTTTGTTTTTTTTTTTTTTTTTCATCAGCCACAGAATAAAAAACTCTTGAAAAGTAGTACTTCTCCATCTAACCTAAATCTAGTAGAGCACAGAAATGCCTGCTTAACTTAGGCAGTGATGCTCCTCAAGGGGGTAAATCAGTTATTCTCATCTGGATTGCAGCCAGAGTGCTCAGCACCTTAGAAGATCTGTCCCCAGGTGAATACTGAGAGGGTGGTCACCTGAAAATGAGTTCTGCTGTATACCCAGGTGCCAGAATTTCACTGTGTTTCTGCCACCAAATATCCCCAGCCTGAGTTATCCCTCAGTCATGCAGGGTGATGATGGCAGGTGGGAGGCAGTTTCTGTGTGTGTGTGTGTGTGTGTACACTATGCCATGAATAAATGCAAATAACTCAGGGAGTATTCTCCCACAGAAACATCTTCACTCCCTGCCCCACCCCACCCCCCTTCTTTTCCCGTTTTTATTATTTAAAATTTGAGCTTTTCTTTGGTGTGTTTTAAATGAGAGGAAAAATGTGTGTTGCAAGCCCACAAAGTGATTATTTCTCAAATCCAGGATGTCAGGGGAGAGAGAGGATTCTGAGCAAGCTGAATAAATCGAATATTCAGAATGTTAGAAAAAAAAAAAAAAAAAAAAAAAGTGTGTTGCATGTTGATGTTGCAAAACTGGTCTGGAAAATATAGATCCCAGCTGAGATCTGACTCTTGTGTGTCTTGTAGATGCACTTTAAGGCTGAGCTATGTTTTTTGTTTTTTGTTTTTCTCAATAGCACAAACGTGTCTGATAAAAACACTTGGAAAAGTCACTAGATTGGGAAGTGAAAGACAGATCTACTCCAGCATTTAATCTTTTAGATTTTGTTTCTTGCATAATTATTTAACTACTTTTTTTCAAAATTATAGGCAAAAATTCATGCTGGTTAAAACATTAATACTGTACTTTTAATAACATTTTTTTCTTATCTTTCATTGAAAAGATAACTGATGTGATTCAGTGATTCATCTTGATATAATTTTGCATCCCAAACAATTTCTTAAGGAAATGTTATAGGCTGGTTTGAAATGACAGTACTATGTGTTTTTTATTTTTATTTTTTTTTCCTTTCAGCTTGCAGAAGGTGCTAAAACAGTGATCCTCAGCTGTGAGGATCGCAAAACCTCTTGCTCAGAATTAAGATTCAGTTTAGTGAGAACAGGAAAGATCTCTGTGAGAGGCAGCTGATATTTTTCTCCCACCACAAATCTTGATTTCAAAACTCTGATTTCAGAAGTGGGAAAACTGAAGCCCAAAGTGCTTGAGGGGAAAACTTAAAAGCACTTATTTGGCCTAGATTCAACAGTGTTAAACTAGTGTAGATACTTGGGCACCTAAATACCAACTCTCAAAGACTTTCATATTATGAGCTCTAAAAAATTAGAATATGCAGATTTGATCATATTGGCCCTTTGGCAAGGAGGATTCAGGCTGAAAGTGTGTGAGGGGGAGAAGATGGCCAAGATCTGATCTAAATGCATCAGTGTAACTAAAGACGCATTTTAAAACTGATTTAATTATATCTGTTAAAAATCTTGGTACAGTCTCTCTTAATTCATCTTGCTTCTACTGATATAGCTAGAAACTGTAGTCTTAATGGGTTTGGAGATGCTTAGTGAGGAACCTGTCTGCTTCTCCCCAGGTTTTAACAGATTGCAAAAATGATGCCTGCTGGACCATTGCAGGTGCTGCCCCAGGAGCCAGGCAAGGCTCCCCTCTGCCTCCTTCTTTCTACCTGAAGTGTGTGTAGTGTTAGACTTGTTCTCACTTTATGGTCATGTCAGCAAGAGGTAAAGCAGCAATCTGCTTCTAATGCAGTATGGGAAGGGAGGATTGAGAGCCTTTACTGTGATCCCACATATCACATACCTCAGTATTATTGCTGCTAAAGAAAGACCAGAATGTTTACTTTCTAAAAATAAAGGGCACATAATCTTGATGATCACCAAGCCATACTGCAGAGCAATGTGGTCACTGGCTTGCAGCCGGTACTTGGTTTGGTTTGGTCTTGTTCTCTATCCTCATCTGCCATATACTCACTTACCTGCCACTCACTCACAAGCCTTAGCATTAGCCTTTAGCAGCATCCCCCAACCAAAAAAATGTCATGGCTGAGGGTTGTATGAGTTGAAAGTGTGGACCCTTTCACAAGTTTCTCATCCTTTCTCTGTATGTTTTTAAAGGGTATGAGCAAAAGATATGAATATAAGTGGTTGATTCTTAAGGTTGATGGATTGTAGTATGTATTGCCCATCATGAGCTAAGAACCCTCTTTATAGTGAGGATAAAATTTCAGTATTGTATCAGAAAGTAAACTCCCATTATGACCACAGGTATACTTTTTAACTATGTTAAAAATTGTTTTATTCTCACTGTTAAAAGACTCCTTAGGCTGAAACAATCAAAGCGTACTTTAATCCACAGAGCCAGTTTTGTAATGGATAGGTGCTATCACGTTTTTAACTCTTATCCTTAAATGGCTTACACAAATCATAGGTGAGGAAAGATTGTTTGTGTATGTTAACTTGCACCTGATTTTCACTGCTAAAGAAACACCTTCACTAAATTTTATGGAGCAAAGCTGTCTTGTTTTTTCTCTGTCTTTCTCCACCAGAAAGAGTTGTCTCTCTCCCTTTGGGAGGGGAAAAGAGGTCAAATTATACATGACAGCTTGTTTAAGTGGGACTTCAAATGTGTCTGAAGATATGTTCTCAGATTTGGTGGAAGTTTGTTCATTTTCTAAATTTATTAAAATCCTGAGGCTTCAGCATTCAATTTCTAAATTATTTCAGGAAACTAGCATTAATCTAGACACAGATGTTTTATTTCACCTTCCTCACTGAGACATCCAGGAAACATCTTTTCGTAGATCCTCAATTTTATCAGTCTGGGTGAAAATGTGGATATGGATGTTTCAAGCCCATTTCCTCCTATGACTTTGAAGGTAGCAAGCATTTGCTTTTAGAGAACTATTCAGAAAATAAAAGTTCTTTAGGTCTGGACACTGTAAGGCTGATTTTGTTCTTGGAAACACCTGAGAGTTTCCATGAGATAGATCTCCAACTCGCAATGGCCCTTTCAATTTTCCATTACTTTTTAGGAGTCAATTATTCATTCCAGGTGTCTCATATCCTTCATTTCCTTTGTCCTTTCCAAGAATATCTTAAGTGGGCAAGCACAGAGTTTTTCATCATTCTCACAACAAACTGATAGAAAAAATTATGCAGCAGCACCATTAGGAAGTTCATTTTTTTTTTTCCTCCCAGTGTCTGGTAAATTTATTTATTTGTTTATTTATTTATCAGTTTAGCAAGGTACTTGTTATTTGTTATGTATTTTCCTGAGCAAGCCCTGAGTAATGCTTGTGATACTAGAACCTGTTTATAGTGTTGCCTTGTCCTCCCTCATGTCACAATCCTTATTCTCATCATTCACTCCTCTTCATTTCCTCTCACTTGTTGCATCTTGTTTTTTCAAACCAGGGACTGGCATGTTATGTATTTTATGGTGTCTCATCAAATTGGGCACTTAGCACTAGATAGAAAATGAATATTAATATTAAATAACAATAACAGAAGTTTGAAGTTTGGCAGTTCAGCCACTTTTGAATTATCCCCATGAGGAGAGAAAAAAGCCATAACAAGATTTTTTTTTTTTTTTACTATGATGTTCAGAGAAGTTGAGGGAATGAGGATTACTTTTTAATCTCCTCATAAATCCAAAATGGTTGAAGGAATTTTGCTCAAACTTTTAAAAAAATCACTTTGGGAACAAGTCAAAGTATGCTTTTTAATAGTAACCATGTAATTTACTGTAAAGAGGTTGACAACTGAATTGAGAAATGGAATAAAATTTAAAAATGTTTTTGAGCATGCTATCATTCTCTGCAATGGCAAGAAATTTTTTCATAGCATATGTCCAATCTTTCACTTAAAAAGGCAACTAGTGTCGAACCTGCTATTTTCTTGATGAATGAAAACAGTTTTCTGCTGTTGAACTGATAATAGGCTTTTATTATACTAACATGAAGTCATCTTCACAAAATCTATCAAGAATCCAGTATGTAAGTAGAGTATACAAGCTATCTACTGGCACTTTTCCCAGGAAACTGATTTATCTTTTCAGCAACAAATAGTAACTGCTACTGCTTAATCGGGCAATATTTGTGAAATGTCATTTTAACAGTGACACATTTGGTCAGTGTCAAGTGACTTAAATGATGTTTTAAGTATGAAATCTGATGCTGAGATTCCTACTGATCACTAAAGAGATGTGACATTTCAGCTCTGATATTTCAAGATGGAAGTTATTTAACCGTAAAAAGGAAGAGATGTAAGATAGAATTTTCTTGAATTAAACCTAGAAATTTGGCTATAAGTAAAGGCATGTGTCACACCATGTGTCATGCTGTAGAACTGAAGTCTTATTTTTTTATTTTTATATTTTGCCTCACTCAGTGTGTCACACTGTAGAACTGAAGTCTTTTTTTTTTTTTTCCTTCATTCAGTCTTATTAATTAATTAATTAATTAATTTGTTAAGGCTAACTATACCAAGCAGAAGTAAATAGTTTGTTATACAGAAATTTTCACATTTATCCTAGCTGTCTTTTGTGGATGATTTGCTTTTAGAAAACATAAGCTATTGAGCTGAATGTAAAGGTGAAACAATGGGTGAAACATAGTGTGTTATAGTAGATAGGTCTTCTCTAGTAGTCTTCGTGTGAGTCTGCTCAGCTGAGAACACTGCATAAACCCACCTCTGCCTGGCCATCCAGCCAGCTCTCTGACCTCAAGTTTAGGATTTCCAGGGTGTATCACAGCTTCTTTTATGCTTTGGTGCTCCAGTGGTCGCTTGTTATATCTAATAGCATACCAGTTCTAGCTGATACTAGCTATTGTAAGAATTTTTCATGAATGTTTCTAGTACTTTGATTCCACAAAGAATCAAGATCTTTAACATATCCATCTCCTAACAGACAAGAAAACTTTACTTTCATAAACTTAATCATGACATGGAAGCAAACAGGAAGCTGTTTATGTGGAGAGTTAGAATAAGGCATACAAAACTAGAATACTTAGATATTGCATTTTCAAAAAAGTATATGTATATTACTAGTTTTTCAAAAAACTACATTACTAAATTATTAATTAAAATATACTAGCTGTTTGCTGTTTTTTAACATTACTTTTAAGGCAGCAGCCTTCTATGAAGATGCCATCAAGAACACTGTGTTATTAAACAAAAAAAAATGTGACATAGATTATCTCAGTCGAATATTTCATGCTTGTGATTTCCCTGCTTCTAATACTCCCAGGTGTACATGTTAAGATGAATGAAGCCTAATTTACCAAGAATTTAGGTTAATGTCACCTACTGTATTTTTGACTGTGACAATGAAACCAGTAACACAAACAAAAATATATTACTGAACATCATATCATGAGGCAGAATCTTAATGCTGTGATCTTACATGCTAACTTGATGAAAATATAATACTACAAAAAACAGGAACATATTGAAAATAAATGTATCCTTGTATCCATTTCTTATTATCTTGCGGTTTCCTGAAAAGACCCTGTTAAAATAAAAAGGCCTGCTATGACACTAAAATTGATATCTCTTTAAAAGCCCTTTTGTAGTGTTACAGTGGGTGAGAAAGCATCTTGACCATAGATGACAATCAGGTCCATAGTGTTCAATTTGAATGCATTGAGTAGGAAGATGTGTATTTTATATATAGACATGTTAAATAAGCTGAAGCATAAACAAACGTTTAAAATTTTTAATAAAATGTTACTGGATGAGAAGAGTTGGATTAATAGCTTAGAGCTAGAAGATATGGTCCTTTTAAGCTGTTTTTAAGAATGGTCTGTAATTCTGGCTTGTGTGCTCTTGTATTTTCTTGATTTGCATTGAGTGATTTATTTATTATTTTTTCCTGAGAAAAGGAAAAATGAATGTTTTTTTTTTTTTCCTGACGTTTAACTACCAGATGATGAGCCTAATTTTGGTCCCTAGGAAAATCATGGAGCAAGTTTTCTTTGACTTGAAATGACTAGGTTTGTGAATGACAGGAAAGCAGTGTGTGTCATCTACCTTGGCTTTAGCAAAACTTTCACCACAGTATGCTACAGCATCCTCCTATGCAAATTGGGAGATGTAGATGGATGGACTATGAGGTATATGAAAAATGGGCTGTATCTCTGGGCTCACAGTATCTAGGTAGAGTTCCTGAAGGGTCTATCCTGGCACATTTCCTGTTCAATGTCTTTATCAATGACAGCCTGCAGACAAAATGACAGACTGCATTCTCTTTAAGCCTGCAGACAGCAGCAAACTGGGGGAATGAGCTGATATGCTCTAGAAGAAGATGTCTTTGGGGTGGTAGTAATCTCATGAATTCAACAAGGGCAGGAGCTAGAGAGTGACAGTTTGGGAGGGAGATTTTAAACGTGAGAGTTTCATAGAATCAATTAGATTGGAAAAGACTTTTAAGATCAAGTCCAACCATCCACCTACCTCTACAAGTCCACAACTAAACCATTCCACTAAGTACCACATCCACACATTTCTCAAATGCTACCAGCAATGGTGACCACAACCCACCCCACCCTTCCCAGGCAGCCTGTTCCAATGAGTAGAATCGGAGAATCATTCATGCTGGAAATGACCTTCAAGTTCATAAAGACTTTTAAGATTGGGTTCTGTGTGAATAAATTGAATTTTTGTTGTGAAGATGGTTAAGCAGTAAGGCAGGCTGCTTGGAGTTGTGGAATCTCTACCCCTGAAGCTTTTCAAGAAGACTAGTCAAGAAAGCTTTTCAAGACCCAACATTGGGCATCATAGTCTATATTCAATGTTAACAATGCTTTGAGCAGTGGGGTGGCAGTGACTTCCCAGGTTCTATTCCAGCCAGAGTTATTCAATGTTTCTAATGCTGGAAGTAGAGGATTTTTCATCTTTGGTCCTGATGTTTGCCAGTTTTGTTTGGTTGGTTTGGTTTTGGTTTTAGTTTTGGTTTTGGGCTGTTTAATTTTGTTTTGTTTTGTTGTTGTTTTTTGATGGTTTTCATTCATTTCTTTAATATGCTGAGATGGAAATGGTAACTCTTCTAGCAGTAAATGTTGAGGAAAGACAATGATTAGAAGAGTGCAAAATCTAATTATTATGAGCTCGTTATGGAAAAAAAAAAAAAAAAAAAAAAACCATATATATTTGGTCTGGAAAGTAAAAGAGTATTCTAACTCCCTGTTTAAGACTTTGTTTATATCCCAGTGAAGGCTGAAGAGAGTCTTGATTGCCATTTATTGCAGTATTTTAATTTCATGCTCTAGGTTTCAGAAGATACCCTGAAAGAGTGAGGATATAACACTTTATGAAGGATTATTATTATTATAATTTTAATGAAGATGAAGACCCTTCCTTTGGTCTTCCTATTGACAGCTTGTATTATACATGTATCTATGTGTTCAGAACTAGCCTAATCAAAAGGTTGAGATGTGAATTCAGTCTTTTGGTGGTTCAGGCAGGTGTGCAGGAACCACTGGGGTTGTGTTTTGTTTGGTTGGTTGGTTGGTTGGTTGGTTTGGCTTGTTTTTTTTTTTTTTGTTTTGTTTTTTTAGCCTTTTCTTCCATTTAGAAGCAATTAACTTACTGGGATTATCTATGAATTATTAGATAATTAGAATCTATCAAATTCCCTATTGTCACATGGAGCTAGGATATTGATCTCTCCTCTCCTGTCTTTTCTGGAAAATTATTATTTGTGGTCTTGGCTTACTTATGTAAGGAGAAAAAAAAAAACAACAAACAACAAACAAACAAACAAAAACTACTTCTCTGCACTGACTGTATAGGAGAAATTAGGAACTTATTAATGAGGATTGGTGTACTAGTTGTTTTAAAATTAGATTCAAGTGCCTAACTTCGGTGAACCTGATGCTACCCTCAGTCATTAATGGATTATAATGATATTTATTTTACAAGAATCTTTCTTAGAGTGTGAGTTTGCAAATTTTTTATTTTTTATTTTTTTTTAGCAGCACAAGTAACTTGGATTAGTTTCTCCAGGACAGAGAGCACAGAGGGCATTTTTCTTGCATTTCTACAGTGCCTTGACAGTGTGACTGGGCTTTCTGTATGTTCTCTGTAATATTTGTAGTACTGTGAGTCATAGTAATAGTGAGATGATAAATCTGTTCATTAGTGAAGGAAATATTTCCTCCTATCAACTAGTCAGGCAGAAATGGAGAAAACATGTTTAAAAATATAAAGAAGTGCCGATTTTTAGGTCATTAACTTGGTTTTATACTCAGATCATTTAACATGACATTTACTGTGGTTTTCAATTTGAGAGGATGAACAGGTTAATTTTGTGTCTGAGATGGTAAATTTGGCCTCCATGCACCTGTAGCATAACTTTAAATAAAATATGACATGCAAAATAAACTTATGGAACAATGAGATTAAAATGCATGATACAAATGCTAGGAAATTGCAAGCACAGTTGTCAATCCAACATTTCTCTGAACCTCCAAAATATTCTGTCATTAAATAATTGTTTTAAACTATCACTTTTTAAATAAAAATAAAAATCCTTTATTAGTACACAGGCTGGACAGTGTCCACCAAAATAAGCTACTTATAGTTCTCTTGGCTGTTTAGTATGTTTTTCCTTCCTTATTTTCTTCATTAGTCTCTCATCCAAAGCAATGGAAGTCAGCTGGAATTTTTCCTTTTTTTTTTTTTAGGGGTTAGATTCTTTTCCAAGATAGATGGTAGTCCAGAAGATGGGAGAAGAAACACACACCAGATGCAGGTGCAAAGGAGAGATGAATTGTCCTGTTGGTTCTTGGGATTTTCTGACTGATTCTCATCATAACATATAAACTGAAGGTAGTGTGTCATTATCTTGAAACCATTTGGCGTTCATTTTAATGACTGTGATCATCAATCCAATTAGTACTCATATAGATATCAATGCTGTTCCTTTACAATTTATTATCAGTTAATGAACATCTATATTAGGCTCCTACTACACTCATTTTAAAAACTGCTTAAAAGTGTTAGCCATGAAATTTAGTGGCAGCCAAGTTCTGTCTCAAATTAATCCTCAGCTTCCTGTGACAAAGTGATGCGCTTGGTGGATGAGGGAAAAGCTGTGGATGTGGTCTACCTTGACTTCAGCAAGGCTTTTGACACCGTTTCCCACAGCATTCTCCTCAAGAAACTGGCTGCTCTTGGCTTGGACTGGCGCACGCTTTGTTCGGTTAGAAACTGGCTGGATAGCTGGGCCCAAAGAGTCATGGTGAATCGAGTCAAATCCAGTTGGAGGCCAGTCACTAGTTCCCCCGGGCTTGGTGCTGGGGCCAGTCCTCTTTAATATCTTCATCAATGATCTGGATGAGGGGATCGAGTGCACCCTCAGTAGGTTCGCAGATGACACCAAGTTAGGTGCGTGTGTCGATATGCTTGAGGGTAGGAAGGCTCTGCAGGAGGATCTGGATAGGCTGCACCGATGGGCTGAGGCCAACTGTATGAAGTTCAACAAGGCCAAGTGCTGGGTCCTGCACCTGGGGCGCAATAACCCCAAGCAGAGCTACAGGCTGGGAGAGGAATGGTTGGAAAGCTGCCTGACGGAGAAGGACCTGGGAGTATTGGTTGATAGTCGGCTGAATATGAGCCAGCAGTGTGCTCAGGTGGCCAAGAAGGCCTACGGCATCCTGGCCTGTATAAGAAGCAGTGTGGCCAGCAGAGCTAGGGAAGTGATTGTCCCCCTGTACTCGGCTCTGGTGAGGCCGCACCTTGAGTCCTGTGTTCAGTTTTGGGCCCCTCACTACAAGAAGGACATGGAGGTGCTTGAGCGAGTCCAGAGAAGGGCGACGAAGCTGGTGAGGGGCCTGGAGAACAAGTCTTACGAGGAGCGGCTGAGGGAGCTGGGCTTGTTCAGCCTGGAGAATAGGAGGCTCAGGGGTGGCCTTATTGCTCTCTATAGGTACCTTAAAGGATGCTGTAGTGAGGTGGGGGTTGGTCTGTTCTCCCACATGCCTGGTGACAGGACGAGGAGGAATGGGCTAAAGTTGCACCAGGGGAGTTTTAGGTTGGATGTTACAAAGAACTTCTTTACTGAAAGGGTTGTTAGGCATTGGAACGGGCTGCCCAGGGAAGTGGTGGAGTCACCATCCCTGGAGGTCTTTAAAAGACGTTTAGATGTAGAGCTTAGGGATATGGTTTAGTGGGGACTGTTAGTGTTAGGTCAGAGGTTGTACTCGATGATCTTGAGGTCTCTTCCAACCTAGAAATTCTGTGATTCTGTGATTCCTGCTGAGTGAAAATCTTCATGCCTGTAAGATCACTTCTAGAGGATGTAGAGCCTACAGCCCTGCTTTTGGTCCAGGAATGATGCAAAGCCCATTCAGACTGTTCTTTCCAGCTCCTGGGCTCCTTCATTGACCTTATCAATTTGTATATCTGAGGGGAGGTTTTCAAGAGGATGGATCTGGTCTCTTTTCAGTTGTGCCCAGCAACACAATGAGAGGCAATGGACAAGAGGCGGGTGAGGAAGCTGTTTCCCAGAAGGGAACGAGAGGACCTTCATTTTGTGCAGGTGGTTCTCCTAGGTTCAACTGAGATGCTGGCCACTCATTTCATACTCACTTCATATCCGGTCCAGATCTGGCTGCCATGCCCTTGCTGTTGTTGGAGTCAGGATGTCAATCCATAGAGGAAGGCTGCCTTCAGAGAAGAAAGCTGCTAAGTTGTCCCTAACCAAGGAGGTACCTGACCCATAACAGCCTTTTCTTCAAAGAAAGCAAAGCTCTTGACAGTCAACTAGTCAGCATTATCTTACTTTTGAGTGGTGCCCTGGCTGCTGTCCTTGTGATAGAGATTGAAAACCAGTAACAAAAGGGACATTTCTTGACCATTTTTAGAAATAAAATCTCAGTTTAGAATCATTACTTTTTTTTTTCTTTTTCCCTTTTTCCTTCCCCATTTTTTTTTAATTTATTTTTTTTTCTGTCCTGGGTTAAATTTGAGTTCTTTCAAAGTCTGTTTCTGGCAACAATTTTGAATTGAAGTGTAGGCAAGCAAGTTGTCAAAGGGATGTCTTGCATATTTATTTTGTAGCAAAATTAATGGAGGAACAACATGTGACGTTTTCATATCACTGCTGATATACAAATTGTTTTGCATATGTCTGCTAATATTTCATACAAATCACTTTATATGAAATTATTAATGCTCAGAAATCATGACAGTGAAAGTATCAGTGGTTGTAGTAAGTACAACAGTTGTTTTGCTAAGAAAGCATGAGCACGCACACTTAGTAATGGCCATTGCACAGTTTGGTCAGGACTCTCTTCCCCTGAGCTCAGGTGCTCCATGCATATCTCCCACCAGATCAGATGCTGGATCTCTCTGGCTGGCATCCTGGCTCTGCAGAGGTTTTCACAGAATCACAGAATTTCTAGGTTGGAAGAGACCTCAAGATCATCGAGTCCATCCTCTGACCTAACACTAGCAGTCCCCACTAAACCATATCCCTAAGCTCTACATCTAAACGTCTTTTGAAGACTTCCAGGGATGGTGACTCCACCACTTCCCTGGGCAGCCTGTTCCAATGCCTCACAACCCTTTCAGTAAAGAAGTTCTTTGTAACATCCAACCTAAAACTCCCCTGGCTCAACTTAAGCCCATTCCCCCTCGTCCTGTCACCAGGCATGTGGGAGAACAAACCAACCCCCACCTCGCTACAGCCTCCCTTGAGGTACCTATAGAGAGCGAGGTTTCTTATCCCCAGAAAAGGTCCCTACTCATTTCTTCAGTTCCACAGTATCCTTTTTTGTACTTCACTTATTTATATACAACACTCTTTCACTTCCAGCAGTTTTTAACCATTTACTGTGGTTTAGTATCACGATTTCACTGTTTCTTCCTTAATTCTCAAGTCTAACATTTGACATTTTGTTAGTTAATGCTGTGTCCAACATCTTTTACCCAAGTTGTTGGAGCATTCCCTTTTGTGGTTCACACAAATTTTACTCAGATCCCATCTGTCCAAAATGTAACTTCTCAGTTCTTCCTGGGTTATCACTCCAACCATGCCAACGCTCCCTATTTCCACCCTTCAGTAAAGTGCACGCCTTATTGCCTTTGAGACCCTTCACAATTGTCACTGCTGAGTTAGTCTTGCAACTCCCATCCTCCTTGTTTTGCTTTCTTCATTCCCTTCACTTGTGTTTCAGCCACCTCTGTGTTTTCCATGCCTTCTTACACCATGAAGAACAATGAACTTCTTACATCCATCTCAGAGTGGATCCTCAAGGCTGCATCTCAAGCTTTGTATTCTAACATCTCCTGTAATACTAATCAAAAGGTTTTAGAACCAACTATGAAGGAAAGGCAATTTGAAATTTGCTTTGAATTAAAAAGGGAGGATGCAATATTGTCGTCTTTTTATTTTGACTCCCACTGACGCCACCTCAGAAGGAAGTCTCTTTGTTAAAAAGACCATGTCTCCATCACACATCTGGACAACACCTAGCACACTGCAGGTGCCAATGGAACATAATAACAACAATAATAATAACCTCTACCCAGAAAACCTCATTAAGAACCTCAGGTATCCCTAGAGTTAGGTATTGATCCATGTAAAGGATTGCTGTGTCATGCACTTACATGAAAGGCAGATTTAAATCCTCAAAAAAGCCACAGGAAAGCTCACATTACATTTCCACAAAGAAGCTTGTTTAAATGTGAATTTAGTTCAAGGTCTGAAGTGTACATTTTTAAAACACCAGAGGATCTTTTAAACAAACCTTGGACCCTTTTGCATGGTTGAATCAGTGTTTTTTGTTAGGTGCTATTGACACAGATTGTTCACTGATGCATTGTGATTTAATGTCATGTGACCATAATCCTTGCATGCAAATGATTAATTACAAAGTGGATTTGATTTTTTTAGAGGACTTATCACATTTCCTCCACTTCTTTCTCTATTTAGATTGCATTCTAAAAGCCACAAACCTTTCATTTTTTTATTTTTTCATTCAAGTTATGTCAGAAGATGTAATAATTTACAAGCTATTTAGCTTTTGGATTAAAACAGGTAATTGTTTCTAAAATATTACAGCTTTAAGTCCATAGCAACTTTAAACATTTCAATGTTTGCTTCAAGGCATGAGGAGACAGTGACACAGCTCATTTCCTCTGCTGAGCTCTCTTTGCTGCCTTGTACAACACTTATTTCAAAGCACACCACAGCTTAGAACTGTCGTGATCCCCATTAATATAAAATCATTGACCTCTGCTCCTGCTGGTGAGACTAAATTACATTCTGCTGCTCAGCAGCAGCCGCATATGGGGCCAGCTCTTTTAGTGATGGCCAGGTGCCTTGATGTCAGTGCGGCCCCTCCTACGTGCAGGGTTTTTTCTTTTAATGAGGATTATGCACCTTCAAAGATTGAGGAAACCCACCCCCAGGATGGCAGCATTTCTAATGGCGTCTGCTCTTATCACAGACAGTAACTTAGTGTTGCAGGAAGCTGTGGAGATCCACTCCATTCTCCCTCCCCTCCCTCCCCCCTCCGGTAAGGACTGGGAGAGATGATGCTTTGGTAGCTGTGTTCTTCCTCTACCAGTACAAGCCCAGGACACTAAGCAGTAATATCACATTTTTATGAAGCCCTCTGTGCTATGGTAAAACTGTATCCCCTATCATGTCAAAACGCAGGCAGGATTCCTTTCCCCTCCTCTCTCCCTCTTGTTCAAGCTACACAAAAACAAAGTGCATCTAGCATAGTTTAGTCTGAACGTTATTGCCTTTTTGAAAAGAAAAGAATACATATATATATATATATTTTATAAGAGCGATTGGGATTGAAACAGTTTGAGTGTGGTCAGCTTTTCCCACTGTGTGGTCTTTTTTGCTCATTTCCCCCTGACCCTTTTCACCCACTCCACCCCATGAGACACTGCTTTGTGAGCCATTGTACGCTTTTGCCTGTGAGCTCTGTACACTGCAAGTAGGTCTGAGCAGTGAGTTTTTATACCAAATCTTCCTAAACATGGGGGTGTTCAAAAAGGAGTAGTTTTGTCTTGCAATGAGGTATATACTCTTCAACTTTGACACCCAACAGACAGACTGGATTCCCAATGATAATGTCTGGAATAACATTTGAACAGTCACCGAAAAATACCCAGCAGTCATTTTGGGTCCAGTCCCACTAAACATTATTCATCACATTAAGCTTCTGATGTCAAAGTGAATTATCAGTGCTCAGTTCTTTCCTGCTGGGAGTCAAATTCTTATAGATCTTATCATATGAGAGCAAGCAACATAAGAATTTGATACAAAATTTTTTTATACAAGAAAACCAGAAAATATTTTATGGAATGTGTACTTATATATATTTATTTTGTCATAAAGTATCTCAGTGTTAAGAACTTTGGCAGCATATAAACATTGATAGCTAACACTCTTTTTTCATGCTTAGGTTATTGCATGATTTTATTTTAATTTTGAAATTAATTTAAATCTGACAGTATTTATTATTTCCAAAGGGTTTGCGGAGTTTTGCATGCCCAGTACAAACTGATCTCCTAAAATAACAGTAAGTGTTGTTGACTGGTTTACGTTCTTCATTGTGTTCTCCCCTGTGCTCTGAGCAAAAGTTAATGCTGATCAAAAATTATTAGAAAAGCTGAAGATTTAGAAATTTCTTGTTGGTATATAGCCGTTGTTGAACTAAAGCTAAGCGTTTGTAATGCAAAGGAACAATTCCTTGCTTTTCTTTTGTGTGCACGTGTGAGAGGGGGAGGAGGAGGTTTTTAATTGTGTTTTGTTCTTTATGAAAGGTAACATCTGGATTAACAACTTGCTTCTGAAAGCTGATACCCAAACAGGGTGCTTTCTTTACTGAGAGATGTCCTAACCCCAGTCACACGACTGCTAATTTGGCTTTTCTCTTAATCTCCACAGAACTTGCTGAACAGAAGCAAAACTATGTGCATGCTAATGGCTCACTTTCTACATGCTCCCCTCTCTCCCTCAGAGTGTCTGGTGTGCAAAGCTGAGCTGGAACAAAGATACACTAATTATTCTCCATTAATTTGTCTGCTTGAATGGTCCTAAATACCAGAGTGATTAATTAGCGCAAGGCTGCCAGGGCAGGATGTCACACCCTTCTCTGCGTTTAAGTGTCGGCAAGGTTGTGCTCAAGTGTTGACAACAGCATATCTTTAATTTTCTCCGAGAAGAAAAGTTTAGTCAGTACAATTAATTTGAGCTTGGCTAGCTTGCAGGAATAAATGTAACGTGTAGAATAACATTACTGCTGCTTAGGCAATTTTTTGCATCCTTAGGGTACGGTAAAACTTTTTGGCAACTCAGTTATTGAATATTGTTTTCCTATAATTGTTTCAATTTGGTTTAATTACTTTTGTGCATTTTGCAGTTAAAAAGTGGATCATAAAACAGAAATTATTATCTTTAAAGACTTGAGAGGGGGTATACATGAATGGCTAGATATGATAGATGAATTAAAGAGAGATGAGTAATGTCAGTTCAGGTTTTGAATCATATAAATTCAGTGCTTTTTCATGGTGACTTGTCTAAAAATGTATGTCAATATCATTTAAAAATTGCAGTACTTCAAGGAAATTAAGCAAAATAACTTGAGATTAAAATATACCTAGTCAAGTAATATTTCACATGGGATCAGCACTTGCTTTGCCTGTCTTTTCATATGCAGCTGTTAAAAGAATAGTTAAAAATACAGTTTTATAAAATTAGCCTCATAATCATGCTAAGATTTATTATAAGTACATATTTGTGGACTGTATGTAAAAAATGTTTTTGTTTAGAAAAACATTTGGAAAAACTATGAAAACATTTAGAAAAACTATGGAAATTTAAATTATCAGTTTTAGTAGCACTGATAGTTATAAAACTTACTGCACTTGCCACTCCTTGTGTTTTGTTTTGATTTTTTTTAACCATTTCTTGGAGCCTAATTTTTTCCTCAGGGGAAAGGGTATATATGCAAAAGAAGCGCTAGACATTAGACTATGCCTGTGACCTTTTAGCAGCTACCCTCAGATAAACCCCTGAAGGGACCATAGCAGAAGCTACAGAGAGTTTCATCTCTCCTTGCATTGTTAGTTGTTATTGTTCTCCTTGTCAATTAATTCCCCATAACAAATGTTTGACTATGTTGTGGCTGATCCAAGCAGCTTCAATGTATGTTACTTTCCATCAAAAACAACTCTTTCTCTTGGTCAATCATCACTGTATTTCAATCATTAGTGCATATTTTACTTCATAAGTGATTCTTTTATTCTGGTATATAAGAGCACAGAAGTTCTCATATTACAATGAGAGTTTGGGGAAGGGTTAAACTAAATGAGGAGCATTTATTAGCAGCTTGAATTGATAGAGCCTATGTATACCAGGTTTTGCAGACAGATGTTAAGTACTAGGATGCAGATTGTAACATTCAGTCATGATTAAGTCAGGTAAGGCAGCCACATGCAAGAAACACCAGACAATTCTGACAAAAGCTACTGGTTGCTGGCTCCATCTAAGGTCAATAAAAATAAGTAGACACAATAGACTATGCATATGAACTGAAGGTCTTGGCTGTGAAGTACAGCCAAGATATATATAATATATATATATATTATATATATATAATATATATTATATATTATATATATAATATGTTATTATACGTTATATATATATATATAACATATATATATATAACATATATATATAACATATAATATATAACATATATATTATATGTTATAAGAACATATATATATATATTCTTTAATATATATATATATTAAAGAACAGGTCATTAAGAAATACCATCCCTTTTCTTCTTTGTCAAGATTTTCTGCTGCTTGCTGTGTTGCTTAAGTAGGACTTTCTTACTTCAGAAGTCTGTGATTGCTCACTCTCTTCTCTGATCAGTGTTGAGAAAATGATGTGAAGAAAATCTTATCCCCTATCCATGATGTTCTTCTAGTTCCTTTGTCCTAAAAATAATTCACTAAATTTTAGTCTTTAGGTTCTTGCTGACACATAGTGACTTGCTAAGCTTGTTCTCTTTCTGCCCTGTGATCTCATTCTATAACCATCACTTGCCCAAATGGCTGCATTTGTTTGCAAATTACCAACAGCCTGTCTGCACAAGTCAGTGTATTGTATGCATGGTATCTATGGCTTCCTATAGGACAGCTCTGTAACGAATATACTTCATAGACTCATAAAATCATTACAACTTCCAAGATCCTCTGGTCCAACCGTCCCCCTACCACCAATAACACTCACTGAACCCTGTCTCTAAGCACCACATCAAACCTTTCCTTAAATACTGCCAGGGATGGAGACTCTACCACCTCCCTGGAAAACTTCAAGTCAAAATGTCTAGACAGAATGTTAGGAAAAGAGAAAGTCATCATAATTTCAAATTTTTGTGTGGTTGGTTTGACCAGAGAACTGGGACCCAACTATTCGTATATGCTCCCTGCTCTTATAAGTATTAACTTTTAAAGTTTCTCCCAACAGTATTTTTGTAGGCAGTGTTCTTCACACTTTCCTACTTAATCAAAACACCAGCATCCATCAAGATGTGAAAATGAATGAGCTGCTTTGTTGGAGAATCAATTCTGTGTACTATTACAGGACCATACTTGTTGGTAGTGATCCAATTTGGATTTCCTGAAAGTTGCTACCTTGACAGCTAGTCCCACTGCTCTCAACGGGACCAAACTAATCAGTCAGAAGTTATTAAGTCTTCTAATGCTGTTACAAAACTTCAAACAACTAAAACATAAGAAGAAAGGTCAACAGCACATATCTTGCATCATTGATGGTTGGTGACTCTAAAATTGTATCTATGATAGAGTAGAAAGCAGTTCTTAAATATAACAATATTTTTTTGTTAATTTCTGCCTTCAGGTGGTACATTCATGACTGTCTTCTTGCCATCATTTTCAAACAGCAGCTGTAAGTCCAATATACTCTTTCCAACATACTAAAAAATAAGAAATGCATCAAAGGACCTTCTTTATTACATTGATATTAAATGAAATCTGGGATAGACTTGGTGCACTGAAAGCATTATTTTAAAGTGAAAAAGGTATTCCTTTAATTTTGAAAGGCCAGTACTAGTGTCAGCTTATCTGATATGTAACTGCAGGTCAAATGAGTTCTCCCTGCATGGGGAGAGCAGATCTAACTTGTGTAGGTGGCGTGTTAGCAGAACTATGCTAGCTGTCACACTTTCTTTCATTCTTGTGTTACATTTTCACACAGAAAATCTCCCTTCCTCCATGTATCAACTAAATGGAAAGTCCATTCTACACAGAAAAGCATAGGATCAACTTCAGAGATGTCTCACATGTAGATGGTACAGAATCTCGCTAATAATATTTCCTTTGTAATTAACATTTTTTAAGTTGCTTCTTGTTTTATCCCTTAGCAATTAATTATTTGCTGGAGACTGTGGTAAATCAAAGGCAAAATGCAGCTGTTGTTCTGAAGAATATCTGAAGTGCATCCTATTACTTGACTGATTATAAAGCCCCAGACTACTGTAGTGTAGCAAAGTATTAATGTGAAACATGGGCAAAACAGGTTAGTCCTTCAGTTTACAAATCATCTACCAATAAGGAATGCCTAAATATGAGGCAGAATTCCAGTGCAAATTGGCATAGCTTCATTGACTGCAGAGAAACTGCATTGATTAGCAATACCTGTTGAGTCCACACCTGCATGAGATCTCTATTTATCACAGCAGGAAGATTTTGTGTGTATGTACTTCAATTGAGCGAGCTCTGGGGGCTAGAAAAATAACTGCAGTTATCTCTTTTGTCTCGTTCAAAGCCAGGCTCAGTGGCTACTTGGAATTGGCAGGTCCAGCTGGACTTCCCTCAAAATTAGGGGCTGAGCATAGTTTCTTTACTTGCAACGTCTCCATTAAACTGCTGTCACCATTTTTCACTGAAAACCCTTGCTAGAGAGTCAGGTCCCTTTTGTGTGAAACTCACACAACGTTGAAAATAGGCCTTACAGCAAGCATTTCAAGTTTAGAAAGCAATCAGACAGTGCTGCATATAAGCAATGAAAATAATAATAATAATAATAATAATAATAATAACAGATTTTCTTTTAATTCCTAAATATTCTGTTGATAACTGAAAGACTGGTGTTCAGAAGCCATCATGTCTTCTTCTTTGTAGCAAGCATCACATTTCTAAACAAATGTTAAACTTCATGCTATAAGTGTGTGGAATTGTGTAAGCTCAATAGCTCAAGACATCACCTTTCAAGGTACTGAGCATCTCCATAAGAATTTCTATTGCTGCCCATAGAAATTGCAGGTTCTTGTCCCGTTATAGAATAAAAGATGTCTTAATGTGGGTAAGGCAATTATTCCAATCCCCTCCTTTCATGAAATTCACGTTTTTTCATTAATATCATCTTAAATTTGAGCAAGTTGCAGTCTTTTAAATGATGTCATCGCCATCTGCTCCCCCATTACCCACTGCTTAAGAATATTTTTCTTCTGATAATGTGTAAAAGATGGAAAATATTTACAATTCTGTTTGTGGAACAGAGCCTGAGATGTTCTTAATTTTATCAGAGGAACAGGTGTATTTCTGAACAATTAGGCCAAGATGGCCTAGTAAAAACACTATACTAACAAGCTGTGAGACGCTAGAGGGACACAAGGAAAAATGTATTATCCTGGACTTCTGAATATTTGATGCCATCATTTCTGAAGTGTAGAAGTGCAATAGCCTTGAAAACTTTCCTGTCGATAGAAAGCATTTGGATGAGTTCTTGGTCCGAGAGCTTCATCTCTCACAGAGAAAAGGTGATTTTGATAATATATTAGCCTTTTTGATTACAACATATATTCATGCAAAGGAGAAGGAGATCTATCCCTTTTCCATCATGTTATTTATGACATCCACATATCACAAAAGTAATTTGGACAGGATTTGATTCTCATGCAAGGTTACATTAGAGAAATACTAAAAAATCTATCTAGTTACTGTTACCTATTTGCAATCTTTTTATCTTCCTTTGTCACAAGAAAATCCTAAATAGATATGACTGAATGAAATATAAATCACTAAAGTAGGAGGATTTTATGTATTTAAAAAAAAATAATCCAATAAATAATAGGAATTTGCAAAACAGGTGATTATTTTTTTTCAAGAAATTGGTGCATATGACAATTCAAAGATGTAATTAGGAAAATTACTTTTAATATTGATGCAGAAGCTGAGTGCAGGGAAGATCATTCAAGTTTCTGGGATCATAATGGAGAATGTATACAGAGGAAAGCAGAATATTTACATAAACAGGTCAATGATGCAGCAGACTGAAGCACAGCATGAACTCCTGGCAACATGTGGCTTTGAACACAGAGTTAGTCCCCTTCCCTTCAAAATGGAAATTCACTTGTGATTATGATCTGACTAAATCTCTCTGCTGGCTCTTGGCCTCACATAGGATTGTAGTGTTGGGCTGAACCATGTGAACATGGCTATACCTTCTCGCACGTGCACATGCTCCCGCACACAGACACATAGACAGAAGGGAGAAGACTGCAGCATCCAAAGAATATCAGGGTCTGCTTCAAATCCTGCCAAAACTGGCAACATACTTGCAATTGGTATTTCTAGGCTGTCAGCCCCTGTATGGGCTGTCACTTCTGAACACTTATTCACAAAGTGCTTTCAGAAATATGTTTACAGAAGAACCTAATTCTGACTTTCATATTAGTGTAAATTAGTGGGAGCACTTTCCTTGGAAGTGCTCTTGGAAGCCATTTTGGAAAGCTCTTATTATTTGCTTGCTACTGTAAATTAATCATGAATGTTTGTATATTATTCACAAACCTAAAACTCAAACAAACCCTCTCCTCCCCCATCTCTCCATGTTTCTGTATTTTCCACAGTCAGCTACACTGACCAAAAATAAGATCTGGGACATAGCCTTACATGTACATAACACATAAAAGTGGGCATTGTTCTAATCTGGGCACAGTTTTGCCACTCAGTTAATGAGAGGTATTTCACTCTACCTTCACAAACATGATAGCAATCCCATAGTTATGGAAGGATAGAAGTTTGAACATGGGTAACCGAGTCACTTGTATTCACAGCCTTGCTAACTTGCTTTTATGTTGTGCTCATCTGCCACACCGTTAGAGGATCAAACGTACGCACAAATTTAAAAAGTTAATAATCGTAGAGGTGGCTTTGTCAATATGACAGAGGGCAGGTTGTTTGACAGATTGAACTAAAATCCTGAGAGCAAACTTTTAGTAAGAATATGAACATATTCTGCTGCATATCCAAGCCACTCAAGTAGTGTGATGCCAGACCATACCACTAAAAATGAATACTCTGAGTCAAAGGAAAAAAAAAAAAAAAAAAAGAGAGAGATCGTTACACAGATAAGTCAACCTAAAATACTGTGGAGCTTTTAAAATTTGAGGTTTACTTTAGCAAGATAAAATGCCCAGGAAGAAGAGAGAGTGTGCACTGCATTTTTCTGACAAAAGTTCCCATGGAAGTAAGAGAGTTACCAGATGAGAGACCAAACAGAATGTTCAATAAAACATGTGCACATCTGCACAATAGAGTAGTCCTTATATTTTACATTAAGCTACCTCAGGGTCATGGAAGGTGTTTTATTAGCACAGTCAACAATAATAGCATGATTTTTATTAGTAGGAAAATATAGAGTGAGAGACTACTAATTATTTTTCAGCCTGTGGGGCATTTTTCCTGAAATAACTGTTAATTTGAACATTGTCGTGCAGTTCACAGATTTACATGAACTTATTTCAGCGCGACACATGGTTAAGAACAAGACTAAAATTGTTGCTTTATTAATGGTTTTCAACGAATGTATTAGAAAGTGCTAACCGTGTGAGTATAGGGATGATATTGATAGTACTCAGAAGGTTGAATCTTTTTGGAAGCAGCTAGCCTGAAGCCCTTTCCATGTGATATTTTTTGAACATGCAGTGAGATATTAAGCCTACAAGAATAAAATTCTAGTGAAATGAGAATTTTTTGGCGTTGTCTTTGTTGGTGTAGTGTAGTGGTTTTGTTAGAGGTATTTTATTTATTTATTTATTTATTTATCTATTTTATTTAAACTGATCTGGCAGATCTAAGAGACAGTTATTTTTTGGGGTAATCATTTAATCAATGCATACTGCTTAGATGTTTATGCATATATGTACGTATGTATAAATATAAACACACTCTTAATGAATGTTCTGCTAGAAGTGGCAAAAAATCCTGGGAATGCATTCAAGGTTTTAGCATTTTAAAATATGCTGGCATTTTTCTTACCTCAGCTGTATCCTTTTCTTTTCAGACCATATACACACACTTTCAGTCCTGAGGAGAGTCATATATGTGATCTGAAAAGCCTTTAGCTCAGATTAAGAGAAACGAAAAGGAACAGAGACAGAGTATCTGCAAGGACAAATAGTTTGAATTTTCTGTTTCCTTTGTCAAATATTGCCTTCACTTTTCCTGAAAAAATGGTAGCTTCCCTTGCTGATGGGGACATTTTTTGTGTTATTTTCAGTGTAAAACTTAAGTGTACAGCAATCAGCCCCAATTACTGCATGCCACCATGCAGTGTGCAAACTGGCAGTATGTGTGGCACAGCTGTATCTGGATGGTTTAAGCTTTTTATTATTATTATTATGTTTATTGCCAGCTATGGCAAACATAGGAGAAGAAACTCCCAGAGTGAGACAGCAAGATGTCCCAGTGAGTGGTCAGAGTTTTTCCATGCCTTTCTCTCCAAGGACACGTGTGTTCAGAGAGTATTTGCCTTCCCTGAAATGGGAGAGTACTGGCAGCACCATTCCCCAGACAGAGATGAATACAGCCTGCAGTGTTCATATTCTTTTCCTAAGCATTTATTGACTTGCTGTTCAGACTGAATTAGGGGGAACATTTAGCTATTTTGCTTTAGGAGCATGGTGTAATGTGAATTTTTGCCTCCCCTAATGCTCTGATTTCTAATTGCTCTCCCTCCAACATCCACTAGATCTCTTTAGCTGGTGTTGATAACCACTTACTTTTGATGTCCCAGCTTTGGTCCTTCCTGCCTCCCATTACTCTTTGCTCACCACTGGATCCAAAAGTAACTTTTTCTTCCTTGTGGTTCAGGAACACTTATCAGTAGCAAGAGATACAAGTAATTTATGTGTCATTTTCTGTCTAGATTTGATGAAGAAGAGGAACACAATTGGGCAAAGCTATGTTTTTTCAAATTCTCAAACAGGAAATATTTCACAGAGACAAATATGTTTTTAAACAATACTGTGTAACTAGAAGTTCCTATAAATTATTTTAACTGGATTTATAAAATGTTTCAGTTGAGATCCTTGAGATTTTATGGTTTATTGTAACTATAATGGTCAGGTCTCAGGGTCCAATGCACTGATGTCAGAAACCTATCCTAAGCCTCTGTTTGGAAATGCAAATAGAAAGAGAGACAAAGGATAAACTCTCATACTTCTGTTGTGGAAGCAAATAACACAGGGATTCATACAATCAAAGGACAGCACAATAGGACAAACCTGCTGAGATAACACAAGGAAGTAGCACCCTTCTTATCAGTTCTTGACCCTTATCACCACCTTTAATGTGCTGTGGGTCTTAACTGCTGAAGAATTAAGGTGATAAAACAAGATTCAAAGTTGCCTCCCTGCCCTAAACTTGCTTTTTTCTGCTCTAAACTTACCTTTGTCACCAATGAAAATTTTAGTTGGCTACCTTTTGGGGTTTATTTCGAGCACCTAAAGTTATCAGCATTTCGTACATTTTACCTTTTGGCTACTGATGCTTTAACCATGAGACTGAGATAGGACATCCTTAACAGGTCCCTTTTTGCTGAGAGAATTCAGGCTGTTGGTCAGAATGGCTGTGATGATTGTGCTTTAATATCCATTTTTGATCATGATAGAAATTATCTCAGTCATGTTGTAATGGAAATTGTCTCAAGTCAAGCTATTCCACCTATTTAAACAAAAAATAGCAAGAAAGCTAGGAGAGAAACAGACACAATCAGGCATAACTAGGAACAGATGATAGGAACATGAATTCTTTATTTCTTGTGTTATGGTCATTCTCTAAGGATTCTCTACAAGGTACCAATAGATCCTGATATGCAGCTCTGTATCCTAGACTTTGAACTGTCCTATCATGTATAGTAGCCATTGTTTTTATACACAGGCTCTTCTCTGAAATGTAAGACCTAAATAGTAAGGTCCCATCTGAATCTTTCAGATGCACCTTTTTCTAAGAGACTTTACTTCAAATAAATTAGATCTCCTGGGGTTTGAACTGCATCATTTTTTACAAGTGTTATCACTACAAAATTGTGATACATTAATAAATATTTCATTTTTAGTAACTTCCTAGTCTATTTTATGTATATGAAAAAAAAAAAAAAAAACAAAGCTCTTATTTCAAGAAAAAAAAAACAGACCATTTTCTTTATAACTCTTGTATTTAATTTTTATCGGTCTCTTCAAAGGTTTTGAAAGAAACATAAAACTAATATTTGTAAAAACAAATATATTTATTTAATCTAAATGGAAACTGAAGATATCCCAATCACTATATCCCTTCCACTGTGTCTGAAACTGAAAAAAATATTTTAAAAGCAAATAAATAAACTTCACATCTGTGCTGCATCACACAGAGTTGAAGCAAGCCTTCATACTGTAAGATTGATTTATATTTTCATGTTATCCATAGCTTAAAAATTTCTCTCTAACTTTTTCTTAAAGCACCCTTTATTTTTAATATACACAAAAGTTGAGGGTAAATAAATGAATTTAATGTTTATATTAGGTCTTCCTGTTTCCAAAACACATGGAAAACAGAAAATGTTAACTGAAAATCCTGCTGCCTGAAACTAAAAAGAAGTGTAACAAACATGGTGAAAGTTTGTCTATTTATTTATTTATTTATTTATTTTTGATCCAGGAAATGAAGAAGCACAGCTAACTAAGCAAAATGGCACTCCTCATTCAACTCTACTTTGATTTTTTCAGTAATTGTTTTCACATTAAAATAACATAAGACATAGTCCTACTGTAAGCTCTGTAATTTTGTGATATATTTCCACATTATAGAAAAAATGGCTCTGGTTTATTATGATGGAATTATGAGCAGAAGTGCAGAATCTATCTGATAGGTCTGACCCTGTGAAGCTGCTGGACATTTCAACCATTTCTACTTTGTAAATGATGTCTGCAGCCTGAATACCATAAATGTAATTGGAAGTGAATTGATAAATTTTTGAGGAGAAAATAAACGTGGCTAATTAAACATGTTATAACTGAGTAGATGTGAGGCTGGGGAAGACCATTTTTAAACAGAAATATCTTTTTCAATAACATCTAAAAACATGGGACAACTTCATGAAAGTAAACAAGAAGGAAATGATTATACAAGAATCAAAATAATATTGTTGTTTAGATGTTCTTTAAAGTTGTGAATAGTTACCTTTGCTTTAAAATTCATATTTCTGAACTTTGAAAAAGGTTCTTGAAGACAATTTGGTGTTGTTTTTCTCCCTCTAAAACCATATGGTTGAGAGAATTAAGCACTGTCCTGGGAATCAGGACTTTCTCACTCCTCCTCTCATCTTTACTGCTGATGGGTCTTAACACTTCCTACTACTTTAAACTTTGGAAATGCTATTTAATTATGCTATGCAACAACCCAGTTTGCAAACATTAATTAAGCCTCATAGCTCCCTTGTGGTCTGAGACAGGTAAAATACCATTAGTCTCAGATAATAGGGAAAATAAGGCTCAGAGGGGTTAAGTGGCATGCCCAAAGTCACAGAAGCAGTAGTATTTGGATCAGGACTATAATTCAAACTGTCTCTTAATCTACAATGACTCTCAAGCAAGGCCCATGTAGCAGTGTGAGTTTCTTGAGTTAAAAAGCAAGAAACAAGTATTTTAAATGTTCTGAAAATTCAGTACCTTTAATTTGAAGTTACCTCTAAGCAAGCATTCAGCTGAGCCTTACTGATTAATGAACAACCAGAAGCCACCTGAATACTGTGGAAAATAAACTGAGGATGCAAACAGTGTCTTCTTAAAGTTTCTGGGGCAGGGGGTTTGGGTACAATTATGCAGAGGGCATCACCATGGGGGTATACTGCAGGGCTGTTGCTTTGGAGCATGGACCCAAAGGAAGCAGCAGCAGGCTTGCTGCTTATTTCCATGCAACTCAGAAGTGATCTTCTCTGTCTGGGAAGGGACAGGGAAGGGTTTCCATCCTGTCAGCTGACCCAGGTGACACAGAAAGGTAGAAGAGGCCGCTGGGGGAGGAAGTTGGTGACTGCTGCACTCCGGCCCCATGGCTCCTCTGTGGAGGAGCTTTGCTGTCTACCCGCCCCTTAGAGATGAGCCCCAGCTGCACCTGGTCTCCCTGCCAATCTCTTCCTACAGAGAGCCAAAACCAAGACCTGACACAGCAGAATTGTAAGCTTTGTCTAGGACTCTAGAAACAAAGGAGAAGGAAGGATATCCAGTGTTCACAGTAACATTAACTTCAGCTATGAAGAGCAGGCAAAGATCTCAAACAGCACAATGACCAGTATATTTACCCAGGATTAAGTACCAACCTCTCTTCAAGCACTGTTACATATTCCAGTGCCACAAGAGAACATTCTGCAAATAGATAAAGAAACCCTGATAAGACACCCAACTACTTTCCCACATACCTTCTCCAAACATTGGCACATACCCTTATGGTAAGAATATATAAGATGGAATAGTACTGTTGTTATTTCTATACAAACTGTTAAATAAAATCTTTCCTGCAGTTCATAAACACAGGTGAAGGTTTTATTCAATGCATTTCTATGTAGAGTCTACCTCTGCCTGCCTTCAGGTAACTAGTTCACAAAGTGTGCAGGGCCTGTGCCCATGCCTTGTTAACATCCTGCCCAGCTACCTTGTGCTGGGACAGAAGGCATTGAAGTGGGCTTACTCCCCTTCTGTTCGTCTTCCTTCCTGTGCTCATGACCTAGATCTTTACCAGATCTGTGATGCCTATATCAGATTTCTGAAACACAGCCTATAATTCTTCAGATGCTCTTCTTCATTAGCCAAAGACAAATCTGTGGAGTTAAAGAAGAAGACATGGATAACCTTGTCAGTGGCAGCCGTCTGAGGTCCCACTTAAAGTTAGGAGACAAGATGACATGTCAGAATGTAGTAGACAGTTTCAAAAATACTTACAAGCAGATTAAAGCAAGTGAAGATATTATTGTCTGGATCAGTTCCTCTGATCTTCCCTTTGCCTAATTTCAGTGTCTTCAGGACATTCTGGCAGATCATCTTAGCAGAGATATCTCAAATGTCACAGGGAACTCCTCAAATACCTTGTCTTCCAGATGTCACAAAAAATACAGAATTGTTTGTGATGTACTGTAGCTGTTAATAAGAGATTACTTCTCCAGAGGAACTGAAAGACTTGGACCTTCATATATGTGTCCATTATATATGTATTTTGTTTTTTTTTCCATCAGTACCCATAATATGTCTGCCCTTGGAAAAGCTGATCAGGCTCCAGTGCTGTCATTGGGATGGCTCTACTTTATGCCAAGTACTTGTACAAATCTAATCCAAATGGAAGCCATTCCATTATGAATTTGAACAGGAGTACTTGGTACCTCTTCAAATGATGATATTTGTTCCCACTAAAACCCTTAGCACTACCTCTCAGCTTGATTACAGTTCCTCTGACCACACCTCACTGCATTTCTTGCGATATGGTCACATTATCTTTATGCCAAGTTACAGAGAAGAAATTCTTGAAACAAGTAACCCCTTCCCCTTTTTTTTTCTTTTTTCTTATTTTTTTTTCCCCTTTCTTTCTTTTGCCAGCAGGCTCTGGCTAGCTGCTTTGTCTTTCCATCCTCTTTCAATAGATGTTATTTTCCTGGTTCTTATACTACCAGCCAAGAGACTGTAATAACCACAAGGAATTCCTCAAATATTTAGACCTCCAGATATTTCCTTCTTCCATCACTCATATAATGTATTTTCTAAAGTTGTCCTTGAACCACATCCACAAGTAGAGCTTAAAGCCTTCTCTTACTTTTGGAAATTAGAACTGTTTCTGTCCTATTTCTTTACTGACCAAGGCTAAACTTAATGTCCTGAATGCAATTAAGCATATTTTATTTTCTCCTTGACAGTGTGGTATTAATCCAAACCTCATTGAGACTAAGTTTATGATGCAGATGAGAAATTTCTGCCAGTTTTGCAAGTAAGTTTCTGATTTTTACCTTCTGTATTTTATCAAAGAAAGCCCTACTTTGTGTTGTTCAATTTGAACCAATATGATCTTCCTCCCTCTTTGAATAACCACCTTTAAAAAGTTATAGGGTAGCAGCTTGGAGTTCACTAACTATACCAGACACATGAAATAGTAGTTGTGTAGAAGGTGTGAATTCTGAAAGCATCAGAAGTTTCAGAATAAAACTAGAAATTTCACTTACATGTAAATCCTCAGATAATTTAATTTCCAGACTGAATTGGAGTGAAAGAAATGGCCACTGGAGTCAAGACAAGCCTTCCTATCACTTTGATATTCTTCTAGAAGCTGAAGAGCTTTCCTTGATACATAAAGAGTGAAAGAGTGGTGGAGCAGCCAGGAGAATATCTGGAGACCCCATTCATATATTGTCATGAATCTTCGTTTGACAGAAAAGAATATAATTCAAAATAAATGCTGAGGGCAGGATGAACTCCTATTTCATGGTGAAGATACAATTTATAAGTAGGGAAAGCTCTCTTCATTATTTTTTTTTTAGATGCAAAATCTAGTTTTCAAGGGGAAGATTAAAACAGTGTCTCTACATGCATTTATCTTTTCCACATATCATTCTTTTAGCTTGGGTAGGTCAGAATGAATGTTGACATCCCCTTTTTCTCCACGTTGCTTGCACTGCGGAAGTGGGTGATCCTGAAGGGAAAAAAAAAATAAAAAATAAAAGGGAAAAAAAAAAAAAAAAAAAAAAAAGGACACATTTGACACAGTCTAATTCAGTCATGGTCTTTTGCCTGGATTTTGCCAGTGTTCACAGGCATGGTAAAACTGTCCACTTCCCTCTTACAGCTTTGAATGTGTTTGCGTCTTATAGGTTCTGTTATATGAGAACTGCTCACCAGAGCACAGAACAGCCAACACCGTGTTTTGCGCAGCATGGCTAAATCAAAATAAGGGCATCCTGACAAACGTTTGGTAGAGAGAGTGTAATAATTATTGGTTTGGTTTTCGTTAACCTCTTTTTGTTTAGTCAACATTAAGTCAATCCACCTGGAGCTTAATACTGTATGTTACTATAGTAACTTTACAGCCTATTTGATTGTGACAAAGGGCTTCATCTCGTCCATTTCATGCTCCTGTGTCGACCTACTCCCTCCCAGTGTTTTATTATATCTGTCTTTAAGAGTATCTGCAGGAGCCACAGCTGCTGTGCTTTTGTAGCAGAAAGCAGCTTTCACTGTGTGAAATACTCTGCTCTAAAAGGTCTTATGGGCTGATGGCATTATTGAATTTCAAAGCAAAGACAAACAACATTAAATTGTTTAAAGCTAATATTCATGTTTTGCTGTGCACCATGTATTATTTTTTTTTCAGAATGGAACAGTATATAATCACTGGTTGATGCCCTTGAGAACAAAACCACAAAATAAAGCAATGTAGAATACAAAAAGACTTGAAAGTAATTCAGTTTTCAAAACAAAACAAAAAAAAATGTGTTTGGGGCTTGGGAAAAACATTAACTCTAAGAGCTGGAGTTAGCAGTTTGTAAAATGAAAAATTGGATAATGCTCTACAAAGGGGCCAGATCCTTCTCTTTTAAACCACCATGAAGCTATTGATTTTAATGGCATTACTTCACATTTATACAAGTATAAGGCTGAGTAGTACATGACCCATGAGTGTAAAATGCTTAAGACTCTCAAACTGTCGCCTGTTCGTTTTACAATCTCGTTGTTATATAATACTATAACCAACCATGTGGATGATTGTAACAAGCCACTGCGCAGCTATTGTTTGGATGGCTAGTGCAACGGAACTCCTTCATTATATTGTTTGTTCCTGCTGTTGTTTAAATTTACCTTGCTCTAGCTTCTGAACACAATTTATTCCTTACTGGAGCTCTTTTCCCCGCTACTCTCTACAGATGCTGGCCTTGTGTGCAAAAACACTTTCTAAATCCATTTTTGTTGAGTCCATTCAGATTTGCTCTGTGTTCCTAATATTTATCCAAATGTTTGATTCAAGAATAAAATCCCCATCCTAGTTTTTCAGTCCTTTCATGTTGTTCTGAATGCTTCTGAATAAAGCTCTGTGTATTTCTTTGTCACAAGTGCAAGGGCAATGCAGCGAGGCTCCTTACGAATTTCAGCAGAGTCCTGCCCCAGTTGTGTTAATTGTTGCACAGGGAGGGCAGTGAGTGCTGAATGCTGCCTTGTTAACTTGCTAAGCAGCTGGTCAGCAGGGTAGTTTGATTCCAGCAAGGCTCTTGACACCTCTGCCAAGGGTTATTGATACCTCACACACCCCAGCTGAGACAGATTGTTTTAGTTGTGCTTCATATCCATAGCACAGCCTGTAGTTAGGAAAAAAAGTGATTGACAGCTCACACCTCCTGGGCCCTTCTTACTACCAGACACAACATCTGCTATGCCCTGTGGAGCAGTGAACCAACACACACTGAGAGAACTGTTTCTAGCATTGTCAGGGTTGATTTTGTTTAACCCTTTCCGGACGCTCTCTGGAGATGCACATAGGGGTTTCTGTAATCCTTTGCACGTGCTTTAAAAGTGTGGAATATTTGACCGAGTAAACAGCAGAGAAGATGGAGCTAGGGATGGTGAGAAAACCGTTGGGCTATTGCTCTTCGGAAAGGTGATCAGCGTGTCTAGAATCTTGTTTTTCCCATTGTTGCTGCATTTTTCTTGCTTACAAACAGCACTACAGTTGTAGAGGAAGTGTTGCAACTCTGAAACATGGCCCATAATTTTCATGATGCAATTCCCTCGATGCACTGGGGAGGGAGGCTTAAGCAAAATGTTAAGCAAGCCTGCTTTCTGACTAGATGTCTAGGTCACCCTAGGTGCACCCTGGCTAAAGATTAGGTGATATCTACAGCTACCATTGAGTAGCTTTTTAACAGATGCTACAAAGATAAAAGGTACTATTTGCTACTTTCAGAAAACTCGTCCATAACAGATTTGGCAACTGCATCATCCTCACTAAAAATGATTACATTTGATTACAAATATGGATCATTAAATATACATGTAACAAGATTTTGTCAACTGTGTTCAATATGTGAAAAAATATAACAGATGCTTTAAAGATTCCAAAAAGAAAGATGATGGCTTTAGGAGACATATAAGATTTATGAAGGACTGATTTGATTTCTAAGGATTGGTTTTAGGTTGCCCAAGGAAGATGTGGGTTCCTCAACATTAGAAGTGTTCAAGTCACATTGGATGGGGATTTGAGCTACCTGATCTGGCGGAAGGTGTCCCTGCCCAGTGGGGCTGGATCTCTAAGGGTCCCTTCCAACCCAAACCATTCTATGATTCTGTGACGTAGTTCTGGACAGTTTTTTTTTTTTTTTTTTCCCATAAAAGAGCACCAGAAGTATTGCTGAAACCTAAAAATGAATATTTTCATTAAACCTTACTTGCTTTCATCATATGTGTATAGTCAGTGAGACTTTCAAAAAAAATGCTATGCAGACTACAGAAGTCATGTAGTAGCGGATCAAAATGACATTTTGGTTCTTTTATTTCCACTTGGCTACAGACTCTCTTCTGACCATGCTGTCATGCTTCAGAACGGATGCTTGCCAGCTATATTATCTGTGTTTACAATGCCATAAGGATGTGTTATGCTACAGAGGAACTAATAGCATTATTTATATCTTTATTATAGCGATGTAATTAGCAATATTATTATTGCTAAACATCACTATCACCTCTTGTCAGCACCATGTAACTCCAACATAAGTCACAGTGTATTTTATATCCTGGATGAAATTATTGGCTGAGTTTACATGATGCTGTCTTGCTCACACCTCATGGGATTATATGGCTGTACAAATGCTGTATTCTGCTGGTAGATTGAGAAATTTTACTGCAGTAAACCAGCATTATGACTATATAGCTTTCTCCACACAACACTTACTTCTGGTGGTTGTCTCTCTTTTTTTCTTCCTTTTTCCCCCCAAATGTTACCACAAACTGAGCTCATTAAGGGGTAAACAAGTGACCTTCAAGAACCTGAAATGTACTTTCTGATTATTTTAAAATTCAGAAGAGCCTCAATGTGGATTGCATGAAATAATTCAGAATATCAAATTAGCAAAAGGTCATTTTCTTATTCAGTCTTACATATTTTCTGTAATAGCAATTGCTTTAAAGTTTTCTTCAGCCCACAACCAAAGCAAAGAAAAATGTATAAAAAGAGTTTAGTAAGAAATGAGAGGTATGGCCAGAAGTCAGATGCATGGAAAAGTCAAGCTTTGAATCATACTCTTTTTCTGAATGAATTCTCCCCTCTAGAGGTCATTAATGTAAGAGTGCCACATTTCCTCCAAATAAAGGTTGTTTTTAAATATATAATGATGACAAAGGACTTTCCCTTTCTTTGAAGTTAATATCAAATTTGAAAGGGCTTCACAAACATAGAGCTCCAATGTAGACTTTCAAATAATTGATTGGCAGCCCCACTTCTCAAAACATTCATTTCTAATGCTCATTTCTAATGCTCCTGTGACAAGAGACATGACACAAACTCAGCAAGTCCTAATTACTGTCTTTTACTAGTTGTCTAAATACACCGGGAATAGAGGTCAGCCACACTTGCAGCCAAATCTCATTGGCAGCATCCTGAACCAACAGCCTTTTGTGACTTACCAAGCATAGAGCAAGTAAGAACAGATAAGGCTTCAGAAAGAGGCTGTGGCATCTGTGAAACTCACCCCAAGTAACATTCTTCAATCAGAGATTTAGTTCCTGGTATTGATAAATTAATTAATTATTAGCAAAATTGGCTATATATTTACAGAATACAAAACAATATGTACGGCTCAAAATAATTATATTATCAGTATATCAGTAACAAACAGATCAATGTTTCATATCACCAATTGCCCAGAAGTGATATTGAGGTGAAAAGTGAAACTTATCAACAAAGAATGAGTGTTGGGTTAATTATGTCACATTTATTCCTGTGCAACAAGGACATCGTTGAAAAGAAGGGAGAACACCCCTAAATCAGGCACATCATAATGAAATATTCAGAATTTGGGACAGTACATCTAGATTGCAAATAACTTCAGCATTGTGGTGGGGAAGGATTGTGGAAATTGTGAAACAAACAAACAACAACAACAAAACAGATATAATTGAAAGCAAAAGAAGGGTCCATATTCTTAATCACTTTTTAAGACTTGCAGTAAACTATCTGTATCAGGTTTTCCCTGTCCCTTCATTTGCTGACATGTCAGAACATATAAAAAAGGTAGCATTGAGTAAGGAGGAAGACATAGTGCATCAAACATAATTATCTCCAGGATCTACATTTCATACGTTTCATTCCTTCCCTCCCCCCCCCCCCTTTTTTTTTTTTGAAAAGTCAATCTTATTGTTTACTCTGAATGACAAAACCAAGGGTTAACAGAAGCAACTGCATGAAAGCCTATGGCTTCTGCTGCGTAGAAAGCTCAGATTATAGAAAATAAAGGTCTTTTCTGCTCCTGAAATCCTAGATACTTGAAAGAATGAAGGTCCTAGTCAAGCTCTTATAAATGCAGCAAAGAATTTCACATTAGTTTGACTCTTACATTCTGCATGTGTCTGTGTGCATGTGCGTGTGTGCGCGTGCACTGTGTTTTTCGTTACAGGAGAGCATCTCAATAGAACAATCAAAGCAAAAAAAAAAAAAAAAAAAGTCCTGTATGTCTACACATGTACTTAACTACCTCTGAGAGCATTGTGTATTCTTGGGTCATCACTGAGATGTCTGTAACATAAATATTGAGAAACAAAATAATGGGAATATTTCTGAATATTTCTTTGTACTTCTTGGTCTAAGTTCCCTTGGAAAGATACTGGAAGATGAGGCAGTCATGATGCCTTGAATGACCAGAAAAATGTTCAGCATGGTGGGCATTGCATCCCAGCCATGCGGCAGGGCACATGGTCCCCCTCGTACCTCACACAAAAGAATAAGTGAAATGGAGCCATTTAGTCTTATGAGGCTGGGTTTGTTCCTTTAGCAGAAGAAACTGTAGAGCAAGGATATGTGTACCCAGATTTAATTTCCTTCTGTGCCTTCTTATTGAGCAGAACACATTGCAACATATTTCAGAAGACTTTGTGTGAGTGTGTGTGTGTTTAATTAAAATGCTACTTCACTACCTGTCATGCTCCACCCTCTTGGACTGCAGATGCAATTTATATCAGTGGCTGAAAATAGACCTTATTGTACAGCACCAATACAAATTTTAAAAATAAATTTTAAAACTCTCTGGGAAGCCTTATATTCACATACATCATTTTCTTTTTTTCACTTGGTCCCAAATGAATGGGCTGGCAGTGCAGGAAAATAAAATCATATGAAACATTTAGTTCTGGATTTTTCTCTTCAGGTGGCAGGAAACTGGGATTTGGGGACTGCTGCTGGGCACCCTCCTCCTGCCTTTGCTATAAGTCCCTCCACATCACAGCCTCTGGCCACCTCAATCTGATCAAAAATAAACCAAGGAGTTATTAATTATTCAATTTCAGTTATTTAATAATACAATAACTTCCTATGTTATTGAAATGCTGGGAAATGTATAGATTCATAGTATTTACATTTACAAAAGCAGAACTTGGCTTTCACAGCAATCCTTTTTTTTTTTTTTTTTTTTTTTTTTTTTTTTTTTGTCTTTTTAAAAGACAAACCCAGCCTCCCATGTTATGTTTGACCAAATATCACTCTATCCAGTCATGATGGTATAAAAATTCAAGCATGGCTTGTTGCATCACCAAATCTGGCTAGTTCTCTGATCATACCTGTATGCAGTAGGTCATTAGAAAAATCTGTACACAGTACTTTATGTGGCAATTCAGTTTCTGCCAGGATAACCCAAAGAACATCATTTCCCCAGTCCATTTTGCTCCCTGATCTGCTGGGGTCTCTTTCAGGGCTTAGCCCTCTGTTGCCCTCTCTTCCATGCTTCTACTAAGCCCACAAGCAAACTGATAAAGTCAGTTCAGTCTGGGGTGATGTCTTTCACTGGATGCAAACAGAATTATTGCTTTGTTCTTTCAGTCTTGGGGTAGGCTTCTTAAGTGGAAGCCAGCTGTGATCCTGAAATGTGGAAAGCAGAATTTTTAGGAACTGATTAAGTCTGTTCTCTCCCTAAGCTAAGGATGACATGCCTATTCAGAATCTCAGTTCATATCAGACTCTTCTGTCCTTCAGACAGCAGCAACTGGAAACATTTTGTTTTATCATCTCAGCTGGAGAATTTTCTTCTTAAATGTAGACTTTGTTACAGTGATCCATAACTGTGAATCCCTTCAGGCTTGTCTACTACATTGCACTCTATCAGATTTGAAGTGTGAAGAATCCTTGAAATTTCTAGTTCCTGCAGAATACAGTTGCTTTCCCTCATAAATACAGTACTAGCAAGAACATATCACAACTCTGCTCCACAGACTATGTTCAACACTGGAAAATCACAGTGCCAAAAAAAATATCTTAAATGGCCTGTAATCAGCTATAAGAAAGAGTGTGTCTGTGATTGTGGAACTCTTAACCCAAATCTCAAGGACATTTAACAGTCAGTAGAAGTCAGACCTTACAGCTCTAGAAGTGATCCCTTCTAGACTGCACATGAGTGCAGTGCTCTGGATACTTTGACCTAACTTTTGGTTGCCTAGGCTTTTCAGATGCTACCAGTACACTTCACTTAGTACTTCAGTACTTTATTCTAATAGTAAATGTGTTTGTAACTTGTTACTGCCATATGTGCTATAGGTGAGTACTGTATGGCTTGCTAGCCTGAAAGGACTCTACTTGGGGGTCTTGTGGCTTTAAACCCTCTAATGCAGTTATTTTGTAATGCTATGAATGGGGTATATGAGGAGCATCTTTGTGAACTTTGCACTGCACAATAAGGGGAGCAACTGACCAAATAGTATTTACAGTTGTTTTTAACTTCAACTTAATAAACTGTGCACTAATCCATCCTTAGAAGGTGGAGGGAAAGAGGTGGTAAAATTTCCTACTGCCTTGTACTTTTTTCTACTTTCATCTACAAGTAGTGTAGCTCAATGGCAAATCACTGAACCAGATACATACCTTTTGAATGACTTTGAGACACTCACTTCACATCTCTGTGACTCTTTTTTCCTTTCCCTCTTTGTTGGTCCCTTTAAATGTATGGCATAAAATTATGTAGAGCTGATTCTGTGTTTGGAGAGCATTCTCTATCCTAGCAGGACCCCACCCCTGGCTGTTAATTCCATGATCTTAGGCTCGTGATTAAGTTACTGCAGTGTAACAAGGTACCTTACATCTGTTGCTCATTAGGGGGAATTCTCTGAGCCAGGGTAAATGACTACATCTGAACTAGTCATCTTGACTTTCCCTGTAATCTGTGGGAAAAAAAAATTGTCAGTCTTAGGGTGCATTTTACAGTAGATGTCTAACATACACCAGATGAATCACGTCCTCCAAGTGCCTAGTTATCTCCATTGAATATAAAGAGTGTCTAGAAGAAATATCCAAGATAAAGATTTCCACATGGGAGGAGTCTAAAGTTACATGGAAATTACCTTCATAATAACTGCTCATACGTATGCTTTTAACCACAAACAAAAGTGAACTACTTCAATGCAACATATGAGCTAGGTCAAATTATCTTACATCTACCCTGAGCTACACACACACATGCAATCAATATGGCTTAGCTGACACATGTTAAGTGGATCATGTGTTCACTCACCTGCTTACATTTCATTTATTTACCATCAGCCTCCTTTGTGACCAAGTCTTTTTAAGGCCCCTTGCTTTTCTCCTCCCTTTGACTGTACAGGTTGAGGGCAAGGTCAGTCTTTCTACTGGCTTGCCATATTTATCTTACTCTCTCAAGCAGAGTAACCTCAGTGTACCCCTCTTCTTGAGCTTTCCTTCTCCTTTTACTCATAAGGTCTCCTCTTTCTATATAGCCTCGTCAATGATCTCTATAAAAGACACTGTATAAAAATGATATGAATCTTAATGCATAAGTCTAGGAAATTTTTAAAATGCAGACTGTAAGCATATGTATAAACTATTTTGTAAATCAGAAACCTTACAATTTTTAAGACAGGCTGTAGTATGAATATAAGATCTCTTTAAAGCAAATACTTGTAAAGATGCAAACAGGCACCCTTGAAAATATTTCTTGTAGTGCGTCTATGGGAGATAATATTCCCAAACAAAATCCCTTTTTGTTTTTGTTGTTGTAGCTGCATCATAGAAACAACAGAGATGTTTCTAAAATGTAAACATATTTTTGTGTAGATTTCCAAATATATATCTAAGACTATTTTCTTATTGAAATATGGTTGTTTACCTAAGGTATAGAAATTACAGAGATATACAACATAAGTTTGATGTCTATTGTATACATTTCTGGTTATATCAAATATTTAATACCTGGTATTCTTAGGGATTTGTTAGCATCTCCTTTAGAACTTGCCTGCGGCAGTTACAAGATGGAATGTAAAAAGTGGTTTTGATTATCGTTTTTGGATTGTCACCTTGACAGTTTGGGTTGAGTTTTATAGGCAAGGAGGAAGAACACACACAGACACACACAATTGCTCCTTTTCAGTTTGCATCCCTTTCCCTGTAGACAATGCTCCACAGAAATGGAGCAGAATAGAGATGAAAGGATTACCAAGTGGAGCTATTTAATGGAAACCTGGCTCATTATTACTTGGAGACAGGAATATGTAAGTGGCTAGTTACATCTGCAAATTGTTGTTACTGGGGGATTGCAAATAGACCTTGGTGGGTTTTTGAGTAGTTAAGTCAAAAACACCACTGCCAACAAAAACATGGGGAAAAATTAAACAGAAGCAAAGAGAAGAGCAGATGGAGGAGAGGAAAAAAAAAAAAAAGGAAAAAAAAGGGAGAAGAAAAACAAAGCATCTTTTGCTCTTTCTGCCCTTTGGATGAATAGAAAATATTTTACTCTAATATGAAGAGATGTCTAAGGTCATTGCTTTAATTTTTAATCTGAGCTGGAGGATGTAAAAGAAGTGTTAATGCACCTACATATACATTTCCTTTTAAAAAGAAAACTACTATATCTGCTGATTTGAGTATCTCATCAGCTGTTAGCTTACTGGTTCTACATAGCATAAAGGTTGCACTTAGCCTCAACGTCCTAGCAGTGCCCATCAATCCCATTTTGCCCACTGGGGGAAAGATATTTTGTCAAGAGTGAATGGAAATCTTATCTGAGCATCAGAAACTGGATGACAGGGTTCCAATAACTATATATTTGTAGTTGGGCTTTGTGTTTGTTTTGATGTAGAGTAGAGGTTGCTGTTTGCATGGTAATTGAGCAGGCTGTTTTGTTAACTGAATCTTAGGCACTAGGAAGACTCATCTGAGTGATTTGATCGTGGAAGGAAAGGAAAACACTTGTGATAAATGTTTCTTCCTTCAGATTCTTTCATAGTATGACTGAAAGCTGTGTTTCGGGGATGTTTTGTAAATGACACTGAAGCATCATGATGAATTGAGTATATTAACATCTCTACATTGAGTCTCCATAGCCTAACCCTGAAACCTACAAGCTTTTGTGAAGCATACAGATTTATTTTTTTTCATTTAAGTCCTTTTATTACTGTGGTGCCAGCTATTGCTTGTATCATTAAATGTCTGTCAGCATTTCCATGATAAACCTTATTTTCAAGGGATTTATAACCAACCTATTTTAATTCATGTTGATCTGGAATTTGCCATAGAAAATTTTCAATAATGAAAAGATGGCACTTTTCTTGAAATATTTGATTTAAATGTGTAGCTATTGTGGACTGACTGATGAACAAAAGCAAAGCATGATCTTAGGTAGAATCATTTTCCTACAAAATAACTATAAGCCAAAACATGAATTTTGCAATTTGGAAAAAAAAGATGGAGAACTTTTTATTTTGCAAATAAAATTCATCAATTTCTGACTGCACAGTGTATTGATCAGAGAAGGATATTTTTTCTCACCGAAAATAAAAACATAAGCTGGAATAAAGTACTTTGGGCATAGTTATACTTTCAATATTATTTCCTTTAAGACCAATATATTCCTATTTATTCCTATCACTTAAGAATGCACCACAGAAATGCAGAGTTTAATGAACATGTCTTTAAAACATATTGAGGAGTGCTTTTGGTTGCATGTTATGATGTAATTCTGTGACAAATGGTGAGTTGTACTGTTGCCACAATACAAGAAAAAAAAAATCCTTCCATTGGCTTACCCATCTTGCTGTAGCTGAAGGAGTTACAACATTATTCTTATGCAAAAATCTAGACAATGAGATCTTATTGACTTAATACCTAATCCAAAACCTAATGAGGTAAAAGGAATATTTCCTTCGAGTTCAGTAATCAGTAGAGCCTCATGGCTCATTGTAACAGCTCTCTTGGATTTCTAGTAACTGAGATAATCAGCTGCAAATAAAAGTCTGCAGAATATCTGGGGTCTTTGTTGTACACAGTTTTACCAGTTTTTATTATGGCTAACTCACCCTACATCAGAAGACCAAACACCGTTTGGTCTGGTGGACACTTATCAGGTGTTTTCGTTTGTTCGTTTATTTATTTCTTTTACTTGATGTATAACACTTAATTAATTCTTTCCTTGCCACCAGCCTATAATTTTAAGACTGAATGTCAAACTTGAAATAAAATTAATTTAAAAAGTGAGCCAAAACTAGGTTCTGAAGCTGTATGAGCCATGGTGGGTCTTAGTGTCTGTTAAAATTTTGCATATATCCTTGTGTTTTATAGCCTATTTAGTTAAAGAAAGCACTCACAGATCAGGAAAAAACAAAACAAACAAACAAAAAAAAAAACTACTGTACAAAGATATGAAACCAGCTTTCTAAAACAAAAAAGTGTTTGAGACAAGGAGAAATATTTTTTCCTCCAACCTCTTTTACTTATAGATAGTAGTCTTGGATGTTAATCTTGTGGTTCATTGTGAACTCATTTTCTTACTTGGAGAGGAATGGGGTGGGCTTGTGTATCATGTCACTGAAATAACAGTTTCTTAAATTGAGGGCTACCTGGAAGAAAATATGACTTTTCAGTGCTCCCACATGAGGCAGGGCTATGCCTGTGAAGCCAGATGTCCCACTGGCCTTAGTAGCAGAACCACTTCTAACAGTGAGGGATGTCTGTTAGCTTGCCATTGGGCCATGAAATCTGTTTCTGTAACACAGGATAAGTGTTTACTTATTAGCAGTAACCCTTCAGACAAAGAATCTACATGGACTGCTAAATGTGTAAAAAGTGTAAAAATGTGATGGTTACAAGAGCTGGTAAACTGTATTTTGCTGTTAGATAATCTGATTGCATGAGTCACAGAGAACAGGAAGCTGCCATTCATGTCAATACTCAAAGAAAAGAAAGAGAAGAAAAAAATCCAGAAACACAAATCTTCTTTCAAAGGATAGATGGCAAATTAAAGACAATTCAGGATTCTTTTTTTCTTCTAAATTACATTGTAATGTTCTACAATTTAATCTGCTAGATTGGTGTCCTAGATGTAGGTTAGTGTACCATGTATTACTTACTATTATGTTTTGAAACACTTCAGTCTTTGCATTAGAATTCTTATCCTCTTTGCTACAGACTTTTGAAGAGCATTAGCTTAGAGACCTTGGCTTCTTGGACAGTTTTCTATCATCCAGCTGCTGCTCCGATGCAAAGAGTATATTTTGGGCAAAACTTGTTCTATCATGAACTGGCAACATTCTCCTCTTCCTATATCTCAAATACTCAGATGTCACAACTACAGCAACATTTGTCACTGGAAGGTGAATAATACCAATTGAATAAATGTACAAAGGGTCAATCCCTTGGGAAAATAAAAAGGCAAATCTCTCATTGTAAATGATTAGAAAAAATTGCAAAGCTTCCAGATGCAAATGGCTGATATTTTAGAATGTAAATTCATATATGCCTATTCAGAAAGTGTTTCTGTGTGTGCACATGTGTGTGTGAAAAAAAAAAAAAAAGAAAAGAAAAAAAAAAGACTCATTTGCACAAATAAAAAGCCTACAAATTTTACATTCATGCAAACTGGAAAGAGTTTTTTCTTTTCTACAAATGGATTAGTTTTAAAGATACTGTTTTATATTTTGAAGACCAACCAATAACACAATAGTTTCAAAATAGTTCAAAAACAATATTTTATTTTTTATTTTGGCATATCTGATCAGGCCAAAGGAAGTACATTAAGTAGTGATAGACTATTTGGTAGTGACATACTGCAGTCAGAAGTGTAATTGCTCTATGCTGGATACAATTTTTGTGCATGGATTTAAATGTTTATGACAATACTTGTTTTATGTTAGACTGGAAGTAACAGTTAAAATAAAGAAGAAAAAAAAATAATGTTTTGCAGAGAAAGCCAAGGTGCTGCTTCACAAGGGCTAAAAAACATACTTTACCATGATTGCAATAAGTACAGAATATTTACTTTATGGAGAAAAAAGTTAAATCGTGGCATGATTTTGTTCTGTACATATCTAGATTTGAAGGAGATTTCTAATCAGAGGGTTCTTTATTTTAGCACAGAGGTAATGAGAATTCAAATGTCGGAAGATTAAGTTAGTTATATCTAGATTAGAAATAAACAGGAAATACTAAGGATCTGTTGCATGTATTACCAACCAATGTGGTTGACTATCCAGTCTTTTATGTTTTTAAATCAAGTTTGTGTGGCCTTTGGAAAGAGAGGTTATAGTTCAGCCACAAGATGTTAGTTCTTATGCAACAATTATTAGGTGAAAATTTGTATTCTGTGTCACACAGAAAGCAAGGCAAGATAATGATGACAGTGGCTTTTGAACATCAAAATCTAGGATCTGCTGACAGTCAGGTGACTTTCTTGTATTGAAAGTCTCAGATCAAAGTAGTCTACCTCATGGGTACCTGAGTATTGTGCATATTAGATACGCAATTCTAATGTTATCAAAGTAGCATAGGAAAATGTTGGCCAACACTCACTGCACTCATTCTCACTAGGTGTATGGAGTCTCCTTAAAATTATTTATTTTTAAAAAGATATGAATGTTATTTAGTGTCTTGTTTAATTCAGCTATATTTTTCTAATACATTATCACGGGCACTAAACCTGGCTCCAAATAAATTAATGAGGACAGATTTTTACTTAAACTCTACCCTTTTTGCATTATAGACTGTGTATCTGTTCCTTAAATAGTATTCTGAAAAATATTCTATTTTTATTGAATATAATGAAGCTATGTTCTGAAAAATATGAATTCAGCACGAAAGACTGTTGTCTTCAATGCACAGCTTTGATTTAATTGCATTCTCTGGAGAACATCATGTTACTGAATGTCACTCTATTATATTCTTTCTAAACACTGTATAACAATACAAAGCACAGGATATGCTCTTTTCCTTCTCCTTTAATGTAAACTTTGGATAAATCGTTATAATTTGTATTGAATAGATTTTATCTTATTTATTAATCCATAGCAATGACAACAAATTAATGACCCAAAGATCAGGTGAGCAATTTAAATAAATGTTTTCATTCCATTTTCTCTATCTGTCTACGTAAATATTCTGGAATATATCTGTATATATTGGTTGATACTGTATAAAAGGTTGATACCTTTTTTTTTATTATTTTATTTTTAGTATTGTTATTTTTACTTTTTTTTTTTTTTTCAGGCTGAAAGGATTATTTGTTGATCATATGACACGTGGTTTTCATCAATATAATTGTGGTGGTTTTACCACCTTTGTAATTCACCACCATTACCATAATTGTGCTGGGCAGCTAAACACCACAACCGCTCTCTCACTCCCCCTCCTTAGATGAGGAGGGGAAGAAGTAAAGCAAAGAACAACTCACAGGTTGAGATAAGGATAATTTAATTAAAGGAAAATAATAATAATTAAAGAAAGATTATTATGAACTAAACAATTTAACTAAAGGGGAAAAAAAAAAAGGAGGGGGAAAGGAAAAAAAAAGGAGGAAAACAAAAAAAAAAATAAAACAAATGAAGGCTATGTGTAAGTGCAGAGGAAAGAAATTACTCTCTACTTCCCACAAATGGGCGATGCTTGACCACGTCCTTCAAGCAGGGCCTTAACGCACGTAGCTGGTGTTCAGGAAGAGGACCAACATTTTCACAATGAAAGCCCACCCCTCCCCTCTTCTTCCTGTTTCCACCTTTTATTGCCAAGTGTGACATCGTATGGTATAGAATATCCCTTTGGTTGGTTTAGGTCAGCTGCCCTGGTGCTCTTCTCACTTTTTGCCCACCCTCTAGGGGGGTTAGAGAGAGGCCCGATGCTGTGCCAGCACTGCTCAGCTGTAGACACAACACTGGTGTGATAACACTGCTGTTCCAGCTACAAGTGCAGAGCCCACTGTATGGGCTGCTGCAGGGAAAGTTAATATTCCAGCCAGACCCAGTACAATAATATGGCACAAGTCTCACATACTTCATTAAAATCAGTAAAGCAAACATACTTTTAAATGTTACAATACATATACAAGACATGTAAATATTATGATACTTGTACAATACAATGCATTTTTGCTAGTTTATATTGCAAATGTCATGCTACCAAACTGGTGAGATTAAATACACCACTTTTTGGTTTAGGACAAAGATAGCTTATCTAAGGAGTCAAGTTATTTATTTTTGCTTCTCAAATTTATTGTTTTAGAGTTACTAGATCACAGATGTCATCACCTGTTAATCTGTGTGAACAAATAATTACCATATAAGACCAGAGAGCAATCTAGGTAGCAGGTGACCTCTGTAGACCTATAGAGGCTCCCCATGTCTTTTTTTTTTTTTTTTTTCCTACAGGATTTTGATGTTTCCTCTCTTGCCTCCCTTAACTGCTATAACTGTGCCTAAATAACCTACCTCTGCCTACAACATTACCTCTCTTATCCCATCACAGGATACCTCATAACATTTTTTCAGCATCCTGAATGATGTGACACAGCTGGGCCATATCAGAGATGGACCATTGTTCACTGCTGTGTAGGCTGCCTATCCCCCTTCTCCCTCTACTCTTAAGAGCAGAAATTTTCCAGCAGGTGATGAGAGGACTGCAGGAATAATATGAGTTTGGCATCCTCAGTAAGGTCCAGCATAATTCAGTATGGCTAAAAGCCCTTCATCATGAAACACTAAGACTCCCTTGTTCTGATGTTCTTTTCTAGGCTTCTGCAATTACTTTTAGAGACAGAACACCTGGATAAATAGTTGTGTTTTTTTTTTTCTCACACACTATAGACATCCTTAGGTGTATCTTAGGTGTATCATCCATTTCTTTTCTCTAGATAAACCTTAAAATAAGCCAGTCAAATATCAGACATGTCTCCCAGATGGGTACACATCTTCTAATACAATGCTGTTTGACCTTATTATCTTCCGTGTGTTCACACTGCACCTAAAGAGGCAAGAGCTATGAATATTATGTTTACCAGATGGAGAACTTAGTCACGTAAAATTAAGTATCAAAGAATAAAAGAGAAATCTTCAGCAGAACAAGTAGATAAATTTCAGGTACCTGTGGTCCCAGTCTAGTGCTTCTGTCAAACAATTCTTAGTCAAAGAGAGACAGAGGTCATATCTGTTTTTCTGATGACAGGCTTTAGTGTTGAAGGAAATATTAAAACATTTGAAGCTTTTCATTTCAATGTGAACTTGCAGCATCTTCTAATTTTCTTTAACCATACTCTAAGTACAGAAAAGTAGGAAGAGAAAATGTTCATGTGTTCAATATCTCTTTATTCATACACAATGTTATATGTATAATAATGTATGCACATGACGGCTTATCTCCCTTATGACATTCATCTTCACCTCTGAGGGGAGAAATAATAAGTCACTAGTGACTATTGCACTTGACTTATCCCTCCACATCAGAGAAGATAAATGCCAATAGAGAGATCAACTCTTTTGTATTCTTTTCTAGGGGAGAAGGAATTTATCATAGGGATACTGGAATTTATCTTGATCAGATACAAATGATTTCATCATGGTAATAAGGGAATACTTATTGCATGCAGACAACATCCATATTTTGAGTATAGTTTCAGTTTTTATATATAGTTGAATTTATAAAACAGTCTCCAACTTTTAAGTCAATGCAAGTGGAAGCTTCCAGTTCCTACTGGCTTCCATTTGGTGAGAATTATTTGGGTAAAGGGAGAAGGGAGCAGAAACAAAAGAACAAATGAGGAGAGTGAATATAAAATGTATGTAAAAGGAAATTGGTACACAACTGAGGCGTTTGTTGTCATGTATCACATCATATTAAATTGGACACTTCCCAACTTCTGCTAATGTAACACCATTTTGATACAGCTTTTATGCATGAAGTTAATATCTACTGGAGATAGAAATTCAGCAGAACATCTTTTCCAGATACTGCAGTTGAAAAATACAAGCAAAATTTCCTTCAGAGTAATATTTTATTTGTTCTTTTTATAACCTGACTGTATCTCTTTCTCTATTTCCTTTTCATTTTTATTAACAAAGTATTTTCTCTAAAAATATAGGTCCTATTTCTTGATATATTGTTATGGTTTCATTCAGTGCTGCAGGACCAGGTAGCAACTACAACAGCTGGATTCAACCTCTAGAAAATATCCTGAAGGTATTCCAGCTTTTGATCAAAGAGGTCAGAGTTTCCAGTTTTCAGAGGTCCCTTTGCTTGAATAAACCCTATACTCTTCAACTGTCATAATCTCTTTGTTCTGGAAAGTCTGAGAGCAATTAAGAGGGTTGCTGATAGCTCTGTAACTGATGGTAAAACAAGTCTGAGAATCCATGTGAATACCTATAGATACTCTAAAGCTGTTTGTTTGTTTGTTTTTGTTTGTTTGTTTGTTTGTTGTATTTCAGATTTGTGGCAGATGGTAATGGAGAAACTGAAAATTCAGGATTATCACTGTTCCTTTTTCATATAATTCCTTGTTTCTGTAACCAGAAGGACACCTGTTGTATAGGTCTGAAAAACACAAAAATTACAGTGGGACTTCATCGACAGCAACTGCAAGGTGGAACAGGCAAAGTAGACAGAAAACAAAATGTTTGTTTATGTTCAATAACTCTTATGGTACAGGAATACTGCAACAGGAATGAAATAAGGTACATGACTATGTTTCAACTATATGTAGTGAATTAGGTTACGTTTGTTAATGTTGGCTAGACTGTTTATAAAGACATTTTAATCTATCAGAAAAGTCTATAGGCTCATATTGCAGACAATTCTGATTTGTGAAAGGTTTATGTTATAGGTTCTTTAGGTATCAGCATTGCCCGATATTGAAATATAGACCATTTTACAGAGACATGCCCTACTGTTTGTCACTTTGCATCATGATGCTATATCTCAAAAATCACAGCCCCACCTAACTTCCCTACTCCCTTTTATTATTTTTTTATTATTATTATTTTTTATTTATGGGAAACAAATGGATACTGAATAGCTCTTGAAAACAAGGGTTTACAAAGATCAGGAACTTGGAAGCAATTCTTAAGTTGGTGTTTCATGGACTAAGTAGGTGGAACTGTGACAGCTTAAACTGATATTTTAAAGAGGAATTAATACCTTTAATATCAGGAACTCACTTTAATAAATGTGTTCATCAATATATATTTAAGATAATATTTCCTTCTTTGTTTTATATAAAGAATCCTAATTTGTAACAACAAAACTAAATTCATCAGTGAGTCTATCTGTATATTTAAGATTAAACTCAGTTTCTGAGTTTAAGTATTTGAGATAAATATCATAAAGTTATATTAGGGAATATGTAAATTCATCTGCATGTGTTATCTAAATACTTTGTGTATACTTTTAGGTTCATATTAGTGTTGAAACTAATATACTGCAACCTTGAGCACAGTGGGAGCTATGAGAATCAGGGGAGCCATCAAGCAGGCTGATTAGACTGCCCACTGAGCACAAGTGATATGAAAACAAGCAAGCCTTGGCCAGCGCTAAAGACAGAATGCAGCAGGAACTGCAGGCATGTTATACAAAGTGGGATGCTGTTGGCACTTATAAAATAGCAAGATGGTGCAAAAATGGACCAATCACCCCAAAATGCAGCCTTGAGTGATCAGTGCGTCTCATGGGAATGATGGGACAGCGTTAGTGGAATTGGAAACTAAATCACAGCCTTTGCTGTGCACACAGTTATGGATACACGTTTATATATAACCTGTTCACATATCTGTCAACATTACTATTCTGACTGCTGTGGCACCTTGGTATGCTGGTGATATTTCAGTGAAAGAAAACAACTATTTTTTTAATTTTTATTTTTTTAACTTCTGAATGAATTGTAAACACAAGCAAACAGATTTGGAAAAAAAATGAAATAGTACATACTCAAAGTACTGCATACAATTGTACTATCAAGGACTGCTACAGGTCTCTAACTAGAGCTCCGTACAATTTCTGATAGATTTCTAAAAGGAATGCATGGATATTTTTTATTTTGGAAATGCATATAGACATAAAATTTTTTGCCTGTAATGCTCCTGTCAATGATGGAAACGTTATAGATTTTGTAAACTTGAGAGAAATCAGGTTGAAGGGCAGATACTTCAGCTTGATATCCAATAAGAAATTATGTAACTGTGTGTTCTTCTGAAAAGAGATTTAAACTACATCTTGCTATACACCGCTATTGTGGATCATTCATTTTGTGGACATGTTACCAAGGCTGATACTCTTCATATTCACAAAAGATGAATACACTCTGCCCTCAGTGAAAGGCAGAGGTGGCTTTACAAGTGAGTCTTTCTACTAAGAAAGGCATAGACATGTTTGTACTGACTGCAGGAGGGAGAAGGAGATGTTAGCAACTGAACCAAAGCAAATCTACAAATATGGGACTCCAGAGGATCTAAGAAATCCTTTGCTTTGTTTTGTTAAGGAACTGTTGCTATAAGAAATGACAGAAAAGCCTCTGGTTAGAAAACACTATCTGCTTTCTCCATCCATTGCTCTGTCTCCACCCATACTCATGACAAAGCAAATTTTAAGATGTGTTTACTAATTTCTCCTCAATATGGAACTATTTCGAATACCATTGCATATAGTCTAGTGTTCATCTCTTGTGTCACTTGAGGAACATGGTCATATTGTCACCTTATTTATATCTGACAGAAACCTTTTGCTCTCTTGATTTTAATGATGAAATCTTTTAAAAATACAAAATTAAAAAGAAAAATGAAGGTGTATGAAAAAAATATTCACAGCCTTTTAAATCTTCTGCATTGAACAATAGATTTCTGTTCCTCAGCTTTTCTCTTTGTTGCATTCAACAAAAGGACACCAGTGTTTGTAATCATTACATGATTTTCACAACTTTCAAAAAAGTACTTTGATTATGTTTGATGTTATCCCTATGATTTGTGTCAGCTCATATGTGAAATCAAACAGTTAAATTTTTGACATAAAATCCTAACTTTAAAGGGGATGTCATTCACCACCACTTGAAATTTTGGCATTTTGTACTCTAGACTTTGTGAAATAAGGAATGATTACAACAGTAAAACTGACAGTCCCTTCAACTATCAGAACTGAATGTCATGGGGGCATTAACAGTATATCCAGCCAAAAGGAGCTTCAATTTTAATATAAACAAGTATACTTGAAAACTGAAGACCATCAGTAAAGAGAATTTCACAGACTGCTTGGAAAATCTGTCATACTCTTTCTGGCCTAAATCTGATTCCAGGTAACCAGCCCCTTTAATAAATAGAATTAAAGTAAAATAAGCTGCTTAAAATAATTTAATTCTGCTTGGCTATAGTATGGACCACAATTCTTAGGGAGTTCCTCATTATAAATACAATTTTCCTAAGCTTTCAGACCTAAAACAGTGTTCAAAGCAAATACTTTCCACAGTAAATAATATGTCCTGGTATGCATTGCAAGTATCAGTAAAACTCATGTACAGAATACATGATATAGGTCTGCTAACAAAGACTCGAAAGTTCTCAATACCTTCTTCCTGTTTTTCAACATTACTATGATTCAATGGTGTTTCTCATATGAAATCAGTTATTTTATTTCAGTTCAACAGTGTTTGCACAAAGTCCTAACCATGGCTTTTCATATTCTGAATGTAAACCTATTCTGATGGATATATGTATGTTTTACAGAACCAAGATGTCAGTGGCCTTTGGTCCAAGTAATAAAATCAGCTCTTACACAGAAACAAGAAGTACTGTTAAGGCTTTAAACATCATCATAAACTATCATGAGTCACTCAGTACATCATCTTCAGGTACAACATCTTTTGGTCTGTTCTTACCAGCATCCATCAATCACAGTTTATAGGCTCACAAATGGCTTGGCCAACACTCAGTAGTAATATTTTAGCCATACCTACACTGCAAATAAAATCTATAGAGAAAATGTAAGGTAAATGTCTGATGCCTGGTAAAAAGAAAAAAAAAAGAAAAAAAAAAAGTTGTATTTCTCTCTTTGTGAAAGTACTCACTTCTAGGATGCAGGTGTCTCAAGATGCATTCATATCTACAGCCAAAGCTGCTCTAGTACGTCTGCCTCTCTCACAGAGATCAGAACTGAATCTAGACAAATGACATATTAGTTCTTCCCCTTTTCTTCATGATTTTTTTATATTTTAAACTTTGCAGATCATTTTGTCAAAGAGTTGTTAGGACAGTAATTTATCTTAATGACCAAAATCACAGAAAGGGAACATATTCTACCTTCCTCGGCCAGTGTAGTCTCATGTCAGTCAGTTGATCAAACAAGCAATTTTTAGAAGAAAAGCTGGTACTTTATGTATAGACAAGTAACTGAAAAGTTAAAGTGAATTTCATGTAATGAATATTACAAGGCTTTGGATTCTGCATCTAAGAAAGCACACTCAAGGTCAAGGGCAGTGCCTCAGAAGAGATGTTACTACCATGCCATGGTCCAGGTTCAAGGCTATTGGATGCTTTGGAAAGTTGTTAAAGTTGTCTATTTTGTCAAATATAACATGCTGGAAATTGACCCAAAGATCTCATTGTTTTTTTTTGTTTGTTTGTTTGTTTGTTTTTTGTGCCTATTGAAATATCCTATATTCTTTACTAAATTGTAATACAGTTTCTATCTTGTTTCATTTTTCAAAAGCTTCTTTTTTTTTCCTCTAAACCTTCCCCATATGTGTCAGTTTTAGAAGGTACATAATTCCAACACTGTCATATAATACGCACTTCATCAATAATAAACTGCTCTGAAATAAAATGGCCTTTAATTTTCTTATAAATATGATCAACATCAGAGCACAGAGTATCTCAAAATCCCTCATTCAATTCACCAACTCAACAGTTTCTCAACTTTGAGGGAAAACTAAATAGCAAAAGTGGTACTTGAAGTATAAGGTTCTCAGGTGAAGCTCAGGAGATTTTTGTTCTTCAAAAGTCAATATATGCCTCAGATTTCAGAAGCTGTTCTATTAAGACTGGTATAAATAGACATTTACATTAGTGTTTTCTGCATTGCAACTAAATGTTGCAGTACTCTTGCCATAATCTTAAACTCATCTTGCTGTTGAGTAGTCCATTTTCCCCTTGGATTTCCAAACTATCTTATCGTTAGATTATTAGTTCTGATAAGTCAATACAAACAGGTACCAATCTCCATGCTAAAACCAAAAACTAGAAATATTGGAAAAGAGAGTCTGAGCAACAAATAATGGCAGTGGAAACTTTTAAGTATGCAGCTGTGAAAAGAGTGAATGTAATCTCTACTGTCTCTTAAAACAATCTAAAACTGTAAGTGACCACATTATGGTTTCTAGTGTTAGTATATTGAGAATATTTACTTAACATTGGAAGAAAGTAGATGTGTGAAAAGTTAGATGATTTTTGATTTCTCATTCATCAAAAAGATATTTTGAAGGAGAGGGGAGGAAAAGTTAATTTATTTTATTCTCTTTGGAAACTATAATCTAAAACATGAAGTCAGAAGCTATTTATTGGAAAACTGTTTAGCACTTCTTTAATATGTTTCATTTGTGTAATATGTTTCATTTGTGCTGTCAGTCCACATCCATTCAGCATAAATTAGAATGGTTCAGAATAGAGTCAAAGTGACATGAAACTATGACTACAGTTTTAATGTTTCTCCTCAACTCAGCCAGCAGGAAAAAAAATGTGCTTATGTCAAGCAAGTGCTTAAGCACGTGTTTAACATTATATGTGTGATTCATTAAAAGGACTGCCAAGTTTGAAGCTGAAAGGGATCATTCCATTCATCTGGTTTGGTCTCCTGACTTAATAATTACTTCTCTGAATAGTGACAATGAAAATATGGTTGCAAGTTTCAAAATCTCCCTAGAGCACCAGGATATAACTTTTCTTGATGGGATAGATCATGGAGTTCAGTTTTCAGGACTATGATGTTCAGAAACTTTCTGCCAATAAATGCTGGTCTTGCAGAATTACACATAAAATTGTAGACTTGTCAGTTTTCAAGTGTGTCAGTATTTTATTTAGTTAAATATTAAAAATAATTGAATTTTTAAACTACATGGTATTGTGAGGAGTATGCTATTACTTAATTTTGTGTGTTTTTAAAAAGCACATTTGTAAAAAAATTTCTCATTATGATAAATAATTTGCAACAAAAATTGATAATCTAAATATTGTTTAAAAATGAAGATGTAGAGAAAATATCTTATTTAGAAACGATGATGTTTATAATAGTTGGTTTTTAATAAATATGTTTGAAAATATACTACACGTTTCAATTCATTCATGTTTAACATAATGTATGATAAGTGGAATATTAAATGGCCAGACAGTTTAGGGTTTTGTTGTTGTTGTTGTTGTTTTGTTTTTTGTTTTCCCTTAAAAATAATTTTAATGAAAAGAACAGGCAGCCAAAATATTTCTTGAGCTCTTCGTGTATAGAGAATGTACAGACAAATTATTTTACTGTAGATCCTTATATACAAATAATTTATAGTGTATTTCATAAATGCTAGTTTCCTTTCTAAGTGTCTCTATTGAGCATTGACTTTGGAGTAACTTATTGTATGCTTAAGTTAAATCCACAAATATTTGCAAAATCCAGAGAAGAGGCTTTACCTGGTAAAGGCAGCAGAATCTAACCTATTATTAACTTTGCTTATTAAAAACTGCTTACGTTATGTCTTTGTTGTCTTTTGACTTTACTTTTTTACTTTTAACAAGATAAATCTATATTACCAGTATATGGAAAAAAAACACCCTTTTAATATATAAACCTTGAAATATCACAAGACACAATGCTATGACTTTTGGCCATTTTATCCATATGTCAAATAAGCCATTTCTAACACAGCAAATACAAACACACACAATTTTTATCATTTAAAAACAATACCAAAACTTTATTTTTAAAATCTAAATTTTAAAAATCCCTAACACTTTTCTACTGCTTTTGATGTCTGTAGATAATTTGTAAATTGTAGAATTTACAAATCATATCATTAGGAAGGTCTCAGCTTCTAAAGATTACAAACAGCTTTGCATTAGCTTTGAAAGGTCAGTGTGTACAGGTACCTTGTGTTAACAGAAGTACCTGTCACTCAAATATTGTTCATTCTTCAGAAAGATATTCACCAAAGCAGAAAAAGTAACATCTTTTTCTTTTCTTTCTAAAGAAAGAAAATAAAAATAGATGGGGAATTTTGGTAGTAAATATGGTTAAAAATAAGGAAAAAATCACATAATCTTTCGAATGTTATCTATGAATACTGACATACTTAGACTGGAAAATAAAGAAGGTACTTATAGGTAACAGAACAAGAAAGATAATATGATCTGCTTCACCTATTTAAGTGAATGAGTTAATACAGAGAGAAATAAAGTGCTTGATAAGTTGATTCAACAGCCTAAGAAAGAAGTTCAAAGAACTCTACTCTGTACAGTAAAAACTGGAAGAGCTGTCATATTAATGTTAGGAATAACATTAATACCTTGTGGAGAAAAAAATGGCATTAACAAGCATCTGAAAAGTATTTGTTAGGCCTGATGAAACTTACATTTTTCTTTGTTATGATCTTATTATACGCCCTTGTTATGAGGGCAACTCATCGGTATGTTATCCTTTACAATAAACTGTATTTGCAGCACAAAGTTTACCTTTGTTATTGGAAAATCACAAGCAAGAGTTAGAATGCACCATTCTCAAATCAAACTTTGATTTGTTGAAAACAAGCAGACAGTTCATATTTTACAGGTAACTAAATTATTCCTTTTCAGCTATAGTGCTGGTTATTAAACTAATCATGTGCAAATACTTGCAACTTGCATTCTATGTATTGCCATCAAAACAGATATGCATTGTAATTAAGCAGGTATTTTTTACTCAATTCAATCAAGTTTTTCCAAGTGAAGATATATTTGTGTGTATTGAAAATGCTGCTGTCTTGAAGCCAGGTCATTTCACATCACTGTGAAAGGTTTTATGACATTATTTTAACTTATTTTTGTGGAGTCCAGGATAGAATTTGAGGCAGGCAGGAGCACTAAATAGAAGTAAAAACTCATTTTCCAGCGTTTCCTAAGAGCTTAGTGGTCAGGGTTGTCTTGAAATAAAGTCTCTGATTCAGCACAGGATGTGCATTCCCATTGTCCTAGATGAATGTCTTACACAGCAGGCTCTTCTGAAGCACATACTGCCTTTAGCTTCTCCAACTGTTGCAACAGTTGAATATTCTTTCCTGATATATGCAGGAACAATGTTCAGTGTTGTGGCATCCACCTGTCACGTATAAGAATTTTGGAGATTGAAATGAGACCTGAAGATTAGTTTTGGGTAGTTGCCCTATCTGCCTTTTAGTCAATGCCTGTTGGGAGCCCATGGAGAAGAGGGCACTGACATGGGGAACAGTGTGAGTTTCAGATTTCAGAATGGCTTTCAGATTTCAGAATGGCTTCGGTTATTCTGGCCTTTTGGTTATTAGAACTTTTCTTTCTGCATCAGGCTTTTGGGTGTCTGTAGCCTGCTGTCCCAAAATATTTCCCAGTGTTGTCCACTGTTGGCACTCTGCTGCTAAAACAAGTGATGTTTCCACTTTGCACTGTAGCCCCTGGGCTTAATGCCTTGGTATCCATGAGCAGCAAAGTTGCCTCTTTTGAAAAACATCCTCTCTTCCATGCCTAAGGCTCTGCAGTTCCTGGTGAAGACCTACACTACCTCATGTAGAAATTGTGAATATAACTTTTATTTTAAATGGTTAGAAACAGGTGTCAAGAGCCTGATAATTACTATGGCTCTCAACTTTTCTTATTCCACCCAATAGCATTTTATCTTTTTGTTTTGCTACAATAAATAATTTGTGCAATGGAGATGTAAAATATATATATACGTAAGTGCATTCATCAGAAATCAGGCCAAATACTGTATAAGAACAGACTAGAACAGACTTCTTGCATTGTATGAGCTCACTCTCTTTCTTTCTTTCTCAAGGACTTCCTGAACTGGTGATGCTGCATACCTGTACACCTCAACATCATGTCTTCCAAGCCACTCTCATAGATTTCCTCAGAAAGTCTGTAACTCTGTCTTTCTCCCTGAGCAGATCACACAGACTTCTCTTATTTGGCCAGAATTAACAAGCTGAACCTACAGAATTGAGTCAGCACAACTTTCTCAGTATTTTAATGCACATTCTTACACTTGCTAATAGCTTGGGTCAACAGATGAGGCCTGCATTCCTATGCAGGGGCATAGATCGTACTATCCTGAAACAAATGTCAAATAAATTACCAAACCGTTAGTTCCTTGGCCACGCTGTTAGGGGAAATAAATAAGGCTGTGACCTAAGCTATTGTTTATGAGTCAGGTCTTCATCATGTAGTAGATATTATTGTACATGAGAAATAATGGCACAAGCAGAAAGATCCAAAATTTTGCTGTGAGGTTGCACTTACCACATGGTATATTAAAATATAATGAAAATATATTATGTTATGAGTTATAAAATAATGTCAAATAGACCAAAATGCAAGCAGGCTCCTGACTGAATAAATCAGGGAGAATACGCAAGGCAATAAATTCCAGTCAGTTTCCTCGCTGTGTGGGCAAAAGGGGATTAAACAAGGCAGTAGCTTAAATTTATAGTAGCTCTTATTTATGAGTCAGGCCTCAATCATGTATCAGAGACACTAGGCCTATAATAATGGCACAAGCAAAACAGAACTGATTCTCAGAGGGCGGATGCCTTCAGGACATGAAAGTGTTCTACTGCACAATGTAGAAATAGAAAATGAAGGCATAGAGGGAAATCTGAACAACAGCATCACCATATTTCCCTGCAATGGAGCACAACATCCCCACGATTTTCCCTTTCTTTTGCCTTGTTTCCTTACGTCCACCTTTACCATTTCCTCCCCTTCCCCATTGCCACTCTTATTTCCTTGAGATAATGTAAACCAGTAAAACCAAACAGCTTTCTGCCCAGTTCAGAGTGAAAAGGAAGCTGGAGTTGTTCCCTTTGTCATCTGTCTCACCAGAACAGCTCTCTTATTTCCCGATATACGTGAGACAATCTTATATAATTGGACAAAGTATCTAAAAAAAATACTGTAATTTACTTGTAAAACACAGGGATGCACGTGTAAAGCAGTAATGCCTCACAAAAGAGCTGGGATGATAGTAGCTACCAAATTAAACATGAGCTTACTTTGTGATCCAAGCTAAAAATCCACTATAATTTTTGGCGGTGTGTGCAGAGTCATCATATCAGGTTGGCAACATACAAATCTCTGCAAACCACAGAGTGAGCTCCAGCCACTTCGATACAAGTGAGATGTCAAAACAAACTGGTGGGAATTCAAAGCGGAACACTCCTTTTCCCTCTCCTCCCTTCACGCCTACCCGCCTCCGAACATCTGACGAGGCTGGAAGAGCTGCTACATCCGGAGCCTTTTATATATAGAACTTGTGAATGGTTTGTACTGATTCATATATGCATCACTGACACTGTGCTGGCAACAGCACAGCGATGAGTGCAGCATAAAATCTATGTAAAATATGAGAGGATATAACTTTTGCTTATGTCAGTCAGACTTTGTTTCAGTAGATATTGGTTGGTTAGACCAAATTTATATGTGGGACATAGACCTGTGTAAGTACAGAGAGCTGTGTTAGCAGTATTTTGGCCAAAGAGTTATTGCGAAAGGAAGAAGCAGTCAGTTAAGTGTGTGTTGCTGATGTATACCAGTTTGTCATAAATTTATCGATGAAGTATTTCTTGGGTCTAGGTTAGAAAGTCTAGCCTAGGGAGGTCTCTGAGTAGCTATGTCTGATGATCCTGCTCATCTGGGATATACAAGAGGCCAGGTCAAGTGCCCTGTCTTATGGTTCATCCTAGCAGATTTTATTCAATCTTCTGCAATACAGGTGGGAGCTCTGACCACACATTTATTTCCTGTTGGAGTCCTTCTCAGCAAGAATAAATAGAAGATGGGCTCTGTAGCCCAAGAGTTTTTGATTATTTACTGTGATGTAGAGCACCCTAGTTTGAATTCTTGGGAGAATAAAAGTTGTTTTATGCAGGAGTTTGTAATTGCTCTTGAAAGAGAGCTAGTTAATTTATGTAGGAGTTTGTAGTTACTCTTGAAAGAGAGCTATCCCAAAACAGCAAAGAGATGGGGCAAATTTTTCAGAGATAGAGCAAGAGACCAAGAGAGAAACAGGAGTGAAGTGAAGTGAAGTGAAGTGAAGTGAAGTGAAGTGAAGTGAAGTGAAGTGAAGTGAAGTGAAGTGAAGTGAAATCTAGTTTCCCCTACAACACATATGAAAGCTCTAACTATTGAAAAGTGTTTCTCATATTCATCTTCCTTCTTATTATGACTTCAAAGATCTTAAATGTTATATAATAAGCATTTTATATATATATATCATATATATAATATATATAGATTTTTATATATATTATCTTATATATATGATATATATAATAATATATATGATATATATATATATTTATAAAGCAAATTTTATATAACAAGCAATACAATGGATTTGGTATAATTACAATAAGTGTCAAGAAAAGCCTTTACCACTTGGGTTACTGAAGCAATGAAATCTCTTTGCAAGAAAACTGATGAAAACTGTACTGCTTGGACAGAGAGAGGTATAGGGAGCAATACTAAAAATAATAGGTCTGGAGGGTGGACAAAAAGCTTCAAAATCATTTTTCTTAATTCTTTTGATTTTTCTTATTTAATACTCCATATCTCTAGCAACATATAGGCATTCTGACTTTTAATTTTTCCAGCAGAAATATTTTTGAGAATAATCTTAGAAGATGGAGTTTAAATTGAGAGGCGAAAGAAGTAAATATTTTACATTCTGTAGCATTCCATAGAGATAGAAATGCATCATGACCAGGTTTTTCTCAGATTATATATTATTTTATAGTGCTGTTATATGTTTTACAAGACACAATATTGATTTAATGCAGTAGTTGGTTCTCTTGTAGTGCCTTCCAGGCACTATTCATTAAAAAAAAAAAAAAAAAAAAAAAAAAGCAATCTGCACACTTAGCAAAAAATACTGTATACTGTACTACCATTGCTGGTTGTAGAGTTTGAAGTTTGAGGTGATGATTTTTACACCACTAATACAAATGAGGTGCAAGTTTGCAAGTTGAGGCAAATAACATTCCAAAATCTGAAGAATACCCCTTATAAGTCTGTTCAGTTTTTATGTTATTCTGTTAGCTATTTGGGATGTACTAGCAGGTGTTTTATGCTGAAAAACCTGGTAAGAGAAATTACTTCTATTTGGGGAAATTATACTTCTCTTACTAGTTATCATCATGTGGTCTGTTTTCCTGTTCATTCTATTTTCCTGTTCATTTCCTGTTCATTCATGTTTTGGGAATCATATTATTCATGATTATGCCTTCTCTGATGTGTGGATCATCTGAAATACAATTTATTTTTTTTCTTATCTGTGAGGCAACCATGTTGCCTGCAAGTATGTTGTTTTGTGCTCTTCTAAACGAACATCTCCTTCACAACCTTCTCAAATAGCTCAAAGCTTGAAAAAGCAAAAGTAAATATATTTTTCTTACTCTTTAACTGTATTTATTTTGTGTTGTCTGCTACCCTGCCTGCAGCACTGCTAGTGTTCCCAGAGCTCATGAACTTATTTACTTTCCATCCAGTTCTTGTTGCAGAAGGCTTTGTTCCTGTCTATCACAGTGGGAAAAAATGTTCACAGCTTTCTGAATCTTATCATAGCACTTGTAAGTAGACAAGAAATATAAACAGACTAAGGAGATCTAGGTGTGAGGGTGGAAGAATTTTAACTTTCAGGATCCAACAGTTGGACAAGACTTTACCAGGACATATTTAAGAAGCTGATAGAGTTTGGAAAAGAGGAAAAATCCATTTACATCTCCTTACTTTAATGGACTCCATCTTGTCCCTTTTCCACTGTATATTGCTTAACATTAAAATGTCAAAAGCAACTTCTCCCATTGTTTTTAGTTGCTCATCTGCATTAGGAGATAAGCCTCAACTACCACCCTGCAATTTACAGAATAACTACAGCAGTTTCTCAGATTTTTTTGTTTGTTTTCTTTTTGTTTGTTTGTTTTTAAGACTGGCAGAGGAATAAAGGTCTTTATTCCTCTATAATAAATAGAGGAATAAATAAATAAAGGTCAGAGAGGAAAAGTAGAGGAAAGGAAAATTCTGAGGTTTAGTTATTCAGTTTGGAAGATTTCTGTTGAGGAGAAGCTACATTCTTTCAAGCATATGAGATGCTTAATGTAACCTCCTGGGTAGTTTACAATACATTAATTTTACTGTGTTTAGTCTTAGAAATTCAAAGTACTAGAATGGACTTCTGAAGTGGCCAGGGAAACCCAGGAGCTATCTTTCCTGAGGAAAAGGGGGTAACTGAGGAGACATTCTGAAGTCTATGGGCAGTCTTTGTGAGCTTCATCTGTCACAAATGTTGCATGCCTGATATCATTTTCTGTCACTTTATATTTCACTTGTTTACAAAACAGATGTTTTTTGTTTTTTTTTTTTGAAGATACGTCCAGGGAATATTCTTCTGAGTGCTCTGTCAAACAGTTGACTTTCAAAATTGATAACTAGTAAAAGAAAAGAAATCTAAGAGACTAAAACAATTTTAAAAGTATTATTTTTTCCTCTCTTCTAACTCACCAGTGACTTTGCCATGAGGTCTGTACTGTGGCTGTGATTCAGAAAAGGTCCATTTCTGCATTTGCAAGAATGAAGTTGATCAATACGGTGAGTTTTGTAAGAGTTTGTTGTTGTTGTTGATTTGTTGTTGGTTTTTTTTTGTTTGTTTTTTCTAATGAAAAATAAGTGTTTATCTTCTAGTCTTCCTTCATTTGTTTTGTTAAATGCAGATAAGAAGCTACATTCATAGAATCATAGAATCATAGAATATCCTGAGTTGGAAGGGACCCTTAAGGATCATCAAGTCCAACTCTTGACACCGCACAGGTCTACCCAAAAGTTCAGACCATGTGCCTAAGTGCACAGTCCAATCTCTTCTTAAATTCAGACAGGCTCGGTGCAGTGACCACTTCCCTGGGGAGCCTGTTCCAGTGTGCAACCACCCTCTCTGTGAAGAACCCCCTCCTGACGTCCAGCCTAAATTTCCCCTGCCTCAGCTTAACCACGTTCCCGCGGGTCTTGTCACTAGTGTTAATGGAGAAAAGGTCTCCTGCCTCTCGACACCCCCTTACGAGGAAGTTGTAGACTGTGATGAGGTCTTCCCTCAGCCTCCTCTTCTCCAGGCTGAACAGGCCCAGTGACCTCAGCCGTTCCTCGTACGTCTTCCCCTCAAGGCCTTTCACCATCATCGTAGCCCTCCTCTGGACACTTTCCAACAGTTTCATGTCCTTTTTATACTGTGGTGCCCAGAACTGCACACAGTACTCGAGGTGAGGCCGCACCAGCGCAGAGTAGAGCGGGACAATCACCTCCCTTGACCTACTAGCGATGCCGTGCTTGATGCACCCCAGGATACGATTGGCCCTCCTGGCTGCCAGGGCACACTGCTGGCTCATATTCAACTTACTGTCTACTACGACCCCCAGATCCCTCAAGAGATTGATCAAGACATTGATCAAGAGATGTTTATTCTGTGTTTCTGTAGAGTTCTGCATCACAGAGACAGTAACAATTCTCAGCTAAGGCTTTGGCATTACTTTAATATGTATAAATAATAACCTTTCATATCTTGTCTCTACAGTTTAAGGATCACACATTCACGAAGTACTACCAAAAATATATTTCAATCACTTCAAGTAGGAATGTCTTTTTGCCATCTTCCCCTCTTAAAGAAAATGTAATAGCCATCACATATGATGCAACCTAAATAAGCACACCCATCTTTCAAGTGGTAGTGTCATACATTCTAGTTTTATTTGGAAGTTCAAACCACTTGGACTAGCCCATTCCCAAATCCACAGTGTCTTTTGACATGACCGCATCTTACTCATTCTCCACAGCAGCATGAGGGCAACATCAGTGAAAAGCACTTCCCGCTCCTGTGATGGATGGCTCAGTGGGCTAATCTAGTAGCTAGGCAACAGTAAGGAGAAGAGCCTGGGACCAGGGAAAGATGCTTTTGGCAATGAAGGCTGCCTGGTTGCATGAGGGAAGTCTACATATTTTCATACAGAACAGTCTCCCTGCATGATAACAAAGTGTAGTGAACCTTGATTGCAAATGCTGTTTGAATAGGGTCAAGGTTTGCCAAGGGTAGTATAACCACATCTAAAATTAACTCAGTAGTCTTTCCCAAGTGTCCTACATTCTCATTCTACTAGACACATTTTGACAGTCCATACTCAATATTAACTAATTTTATGTAAAACAGTAAATTTGGAGAAATATATTCCATTACATAAAGTTGCTAATGTATGCAGAATTAAGCAGTCAGTTCTGTAATTGTTGCAGACTGTTGTAAACTAAGCCAATGAAACTTTTTGTCCTGCATCTATTAGATCATTCTTGTTTCAGAGAATCAAGGCAGGTTTCAAAAGAACAGTATTCTTGTCTGTATCCTTTCTGTATTAACCAGTGAAGAAGTATGCAGAAGCTGGACTAAATTTGCTTTGTTTATATGCAGCTTGTATATATTTATGTGTGCTTCATGTATTTTTTCATTTAAATTTCTTTCTTTTCCCCTCACTAACTCCTTTTATCATAGTGTGTCCTAAGCGAAAGACAAACTCAATTAATCATCAACCAACTTGTACTTCTGTGGCATCTGTCTTCCTGATATCTAAGCATTATTTAAGTTTGTGTTGAATTTTGTGTTCAAATTTGCCCATCCTTGCTAGAAAGACGCATGAGGCAATTTCAAGAGCAATTTACAAGGAGCTTTTTTTTCCTTCTCTGTATGAGAGCAGCAATTCCTCTGATTCACAGGTTGACAGGAGCACATCACTTGGTGCTCAGATCAGTGCACGAGCTGCCCATCGAATAGCAGATCAAGTTTAAAGTCCTAAGGGCAAATTCTGCTGTCAGTTACACAGGTGAACATGTAACTGTAAGAGCAGGATTTGGCCCCTAGTCTTGATCTTCAAGTCTCTCAGTGGGAAACTTGATTACTGTGCTTAGGACAAAGTGTAAGAATGCTTTGTAAAGAGCTTGGTTCACTAATACCACGAGCCACAACTCTTTTTTTTTTTTTTTTTTTTTTTTTTTTCTTTTCCCAGTTTGGGGTGTTCTTGAATTACAAAAATTCTTAGCCTGTATGTTGTACTATTGTATTCATTTATAGAGGAGGAATCATTTTCTTCAGGTCCTGATATGCAGCAAAGAAAGAGTAGCATTGAAAATAATCTTCATTGCCATCTTTTCATGAAAGAATTAGCTAGGAAATTTGAAGCTATAGATAGATTTTTTGTTTGTTTGTTTGTTTGTTTGTTTGTTTTTAATAGCTATTTTTTATCCCCTTCCTTCTCCTTTCATCGGACCTTCCAAACTACTTAATTGTGTCTAAGGTCCCTTCAGCAGTTGGGACAGTCTGTATTTATTAGTATAGATTAGTCCTAATTTCATAATGTTTTCATGTCACACTGCTGTAGGAGCTTTTGGTGGAAGCTGGATAATTCCATAAATCTGGGCACTTTGTTTCATGTTATATAAAATGAATTATTCTCTGGGGTTGAGCTTAGCCTTAGTGCTTGAGTGTTCATTAGGTGCTTCCTCCCAGGATATTACTTCCTCCATAGAAGCAGCTCTCTGATTGACCAAGTGAGCCAGAAGATAACCAACAAGGAAAATGTGCTCAGAGAATACTACATTTTTGTATTCTCTGGATTATCTACATCTGGATTCTCTGTCTAATACTGTGGCCATGAGAAGGTAGGGGCTCTCACGTTTTGCCCAGATGGTTTTCCTAACGTGAACACTGGCATTGGGTCCAGCCTCTTCCACAGAGGACCCCTAAACTCTATGCATCCCAGATCTAACAGTACATGTATGTAATGGCAGGTTATTTTGACCTGGTTAATCTTTGCCCCCCGTCTTCACAGCTCTGGTCAAACGACTACATCAGAGCAATGTCCACCAGATGGCAGCATGCCATATCAAAAATCAGTCACTTAAATCAATATTTAGGCATCTAAATTTTGTTTCTGTTCCTGTTTTTGTTTTACTTTAGCCAAAGAATCAAATCTAATAAAAACTTATGATCTCAGAAAGTTCAGCAACCCACTGCATGAATGTAATCTGCCGCCAGTCCCTAGAGAAGCCAGTGCCTGGGAGGAAGGCATCTTAACCTGATGCCAGCATTTTCCAGTCCACTTTTGGAATGCCAGAGAAAAGTAAAGAAACAATGGGGCAGATGCTTCTCCTTGAGGCCTTCGAGGGATGTCTGTGCTCCCACAGCATTTACTGCTTTGCATGTGCTTGCACAACACAGCTATGAGTGGCTACAGAGAGTGAGATTTGGCCAGAGCAGGAGCATGGGTGAGACCTCCTTTGCAGGGGTGGTGACTGTTGTGGTAAGTGGGCACAATGGCACCTCACCGTGACTGCTGCCAGCCTGGAGGAGCCACAGCTGGATAATAGGGTGCTGTGGCCATGCCAAGGAAAGGTACAATAACCATCAACTACAGGTGAGGCAGAGTTGGACAAATTAGAAGAAAGTTTCAGAGCAAATAAGACAAAGACAAGGAGACACTCTGCACTGACCTGTGTATATGTTTATACAAGATGGGGAAGATCACCTCCCATTCAAATATGACATTAGCAAAGTTAAGGAAATAAGCAGAACGGTTGTGTAGACTTTAATGTGGCAGTGATGCTTGCAACACCACCAGATCACAGATATGTAAAGCCATGAAAGTGGTCATTTTTATCATGAACATTGATTCATAGTTGCATAACTAGTCATGACAACTTAATTAATTGCTTATTACCAAGGGTTTTCTCTTTTATTAGAGAACAAGTGACTTCCTTCCCTTGTACTGGTGTATATTTCTCTGTGTGATAGAGATTAATGCATAAAGCTTTGCAGGAAACTGCCTCATTGATTTTGTTGCCTTTGTATTTGTCTTCCTTAGGTGACTTCCAGTAACGTAGATTGAGGGGACACAACAAATTTCACTGGGACATCAAATACTGTGCTTATGACAACTCGAGGTTTGGGCTTAATTTAGAAACCCCATAAGCAGTAGGTCTATTTTTCTCTCTTGTAATTTTTCCTTCAGTTTTATTGACTTATTAGAAAATGCATTGTTAATCCAAATCTGACTGTATGTAATGGCAAGTTATTTTGACCTGGTTCTGCTTAATGTATAATTACCATAATATACTCACGAACACCTTCTATAGCTTTTTGGAAAACATAGTTTTGTAAGCATACATGTAATTGAATATACTTTTGTATGAGACTTTATATATTTTACATTTATATGCGTGTGTTTGTGTATGTATTTTACCAGTACTTTAGACATATTCTGGAAAATTGAAAATTTCTGTAGTTAGTGTTTAACCTTATGTATGCTCAATGAACAATTATTATAGGACCATTTCACCCTGTACATTAGTAGCATATATGTATTCACTGAACCTGAGAAGAAACTTGCCTTTAGATCCAAAAACCTTCAGTAAAGAAAAGTCTGATATCAGTACTTTAGAAAGCCTATAGCTTGGGGATAGTGTACATGAAAGAATGTAAGAGAGCTGATGGGGTACTTTTAAAAAATGTCCTGACAGAGTCAAGGTGATGGCCATTTTTAGCTGCCCTGCTATCCATCACCTCTTTCAGCCAGGCATACTCCATCATATGCAACAGCCTCATGAATTTATGCATCAAGCTGTGCAGCCAGTCGTGCCGAGGGCTCTGGTGACAAGTGAAATTGCTGTGCGCCTCATTTAGCTGTTTATTGCGCCTGAGTACGTGTTGCAGCTGTCATCTTACGATGGGATGATAGTGCTCGTTAATAGACAAGACAGGCAAATAATGATGGAGACTATAGCAAGAGATGCTCATCTGCCAATAGGCTCTCAGCAATATCAGAAACATTCTCAAAGTTTTCAATCAAAAACAACAGTGCAAGAAAATACTGAGGCCAGCATCTGTTTTTTATATGACCAGCAGTACAGATTAAACTTCTGAGAAGCTACAGCCCAGTCTACCACATAACTTAACTTTTTGATATTTTCCCTCTTAAAAAAAAAAAAAAAAAAAAAAAAAAAATTTCTCTTTTAGTAACTTTTGAAAGCAATGACTAGCACACGGCAAAATAACCCAGTGTGTTCTTTCAGCTTTTCTGGTCCTTTAGGTACATGTCTATCTGCTGTAATTAGACCTGTTCTTCCTTGTTTGAGTGTTGTGAATACAATGCACTGGGAACTTACAAACATTGTTTAAATGGTGTTGCAGAAATTTTGTTTAATAAATAATTTACAGTTACCTGGTTATGCTGTCATCTATTAGCCTGCTTGTGTACTTCCTCTGGAAAATAAATAAATAAACATAAAATAATAATAATAATAATAACAATAATAACCATAATTATGGTTATAATTATGGTTATTATTGTTATTATTATTATTATTGATAATAATAAAACTAAATAAATTAATTAAATATTAATTAATGAAAATAATAATAATAAAAGACTTTAATTCAGTAGCATGCAGAATAATTTCTTTAGGGGGAAAAGATACCCTCCTGTGAAGCCTGCATTTCTTTCTGTGAAATAGGAGATACAATGCAAATTCATGTGTATAAAACTCTATCAGTAAAGATGATACCATGTTCTACCTTTCCTGTCTACATTAAAATTTATGTGCTACAGTTTGCAACATATTCTTTTCTGTGATTTTCAAAATTATTTCCTCAGACTTTTAGCTTTATGAGTTTTCTAACTTATTTATAATGAAATCAGTTATGTTTCCTCATTAAATCCTTTGTTTAGAATGGCAGGTAGGGGGTTAATGTGTTTTATGTTATCAGAGGAAGAATTTGAGTGTGTTAGTTGAAGAGACTCTATGTAAATCATCCTGGAATTTTCTTTGAAATATACGTTTAAACATTTTTTATGTGTACTTACCAGACACTTTACTAAATATTAAGTCAAAGATGACACTTAGAATATGCATTAAATAACATAAAACTCATGCATGCACACAAACACACAAAAAGAAAACGCATAACTGCAATATAAAGTGTCTTGTAGAATACGCAATAACACTACAAGGGAATTGTGCAGGAATACAACACAGAAAAAATCAAAGTGAATATATGGCAATTATTCATATAGGGATAATTTTCAACATGGAACTGACATGTTTTTCCAGATTATTACTACATAATAAATAATAATAATCTTAAAATACTAGAAAAGTTACGACAGTTTGTAATGTAATTTATGTCTCTATTCAGTTGCTATCATTGTAATATCAAGTTGGCAAAAATGCATCTATGGTAAGTTTATGATGCTTTGAAACCATATATTTCATAGGATGATCTAAAACTGCCTAGCAAAGGGATAAACATTATCCTCATTTTACAGACGAAGACACTGAGGATAGAGAAATTTCCTGCTCCAAATCAATATTAAATAAAATGTTCATGATATAAGACTTGCTCTTGCAAAAGTCTACATAAGATAAGGGATCTATCATGCAAGTTACTAAAGAGCCACCATACAACCAATAAGGTTTTCTCTAAGTTATTGTCTGACTTCCCCCCAAAAAGCTGCACAACCTACTTAAGTTGCCTGGAGTCTCTCTGAAGAGACCAAATAATAAGAGACCAAAGTGAAAGCCCAGAACATCACACTGATGGGAGCATAAAAGAAGTGGTCATCTGGCAACATCTATTGCCCTCTGCTATTTCTCGACAACAACTTTGAGAGAAAATTAAGAGAAAACTGATTTTTTGGATAACTGAAGTGAAATCAAATAACCCCACCGTTAGAGTCCAGCCTAAAATTTTTTGCTAATTAAAATCAGAGGTATAGACGAATCTTGTGGTCTGGCAGAAATCACAGGAAAAGTTTGCATCAGACCTGGGTACTTCCAATTTTTCTTTCATTTCTATGAAACAACTCTACAGCCTCTGTCAGTGACTGGTCTCTCACTGTGAGACGAATGACTCATTTTCTGCCTTCATGAGGGAACATTAAACATATAAAAATATCAAAAAGTTAAAATGCTAACTGTATGCTAACCAACCTTTATCATGAGGAAAAACCTGACAAGCAATCACGTGGCTTTGATGCCTGTCTGTATGTGGGCAGGGTTAAGGTTGAGCAGTCTTAGTATTGGAAAATTCTTGTCATTCAAATGCTTCATTTTGTAGTCTTTATTCTTACATCTGTAATTTCATGTTTGTATATATACATACAAATATACATGCAAGTAAATATAAATGTGTGTGTATTAACACATATGGGTTTCTGTGTCTATTTATGATAGGAGACTTACTTTGAGGCAGTTAATGAAGAAAAAGGTTTTGTAACCAAATGAGAACTTATTTTTGTGGCATGTCTTTCTTGTCTGCAAAATACATTTTCTCTGGTTAAACAGGTGTCAGTATTTTTTTGAGGAAGATTTTTTTTTTTTTTTTTTTTTTTTTTTTATCCCCAAAAATATTGGCTGCTTTTTCAAATCAAAAATTGGAAATTTTGTTTAAGGAAAAATGGAACATTAGCCCAACAGTCTTGAAAATGTAATATCAGTATGACTTTTTTTCTCCTTTTCTCTATATTTTCTCTTTCCTTATTTCTTCTTTATAATTAACATCTTATCTAATTGTAAACTAGAACAAAAAAATCATAGAAAAGAGAGAATGACTAGGAACTGCAGAAAGACAGGCTGGAAGGAAGAATGAAATCAAAAGGGAAATGAAATTTGTTTACCACATTTTTGTAAATTCTTTGATACTTGTAGAGTAGATCTCTGCTGGAAATTTTCACAACTCTTGCATTTTTTACATATTATTTACACATAACTGGGCCAATAATGACAGTTGCTGACTACAAGCATATAGTTGTATGTACACATTCCACTATCCCAAGTCAGTAACTACATTTATTCTCTCCTCTATTCATTTACTTCAGTTTTATGTTGATATTAATTCCAATTAATTCCGTAATTTATACCAGTAAAAACAAGAGAAGAATCAATTCCAATGAAGCATATATCACTACTAACTATAATTACATATAAAAGCAGTATTTGTGCACACATGCAGACTTATAGTAGTCTATTCTGATTTATGAGATGACATAGCAGTGCAATATGGCAAATACATGTACAGTTTGTTTGTCTCTTCCAATTTGTTCTGAAATTATTGTGAAACCAAATATAGTCTACCCACCACAGTGTTACTGCATTAAAAATAATCTTTCATTTGTTTTTGTCATTTACAGAGCTAATGGTCAGCAAATTTGTACATCCTGCTTTTTTTTTTTTTTTTTTTTTTTTTCTTCTTAATAAAATGGGAAAGGGATGTGTGCTACATAAAAAAGAACTTTTATTAATGTTTCATAAAATGGTTGCTACAATCAAAGGAACTGCTATGAAAATTAAATTACTGGGCTGACTCTGAAAATCAGCATAATATGCTCTGTTTAATTCAGTCATGCTAAGATGTTAGATTCTCCTTCATTCTCTCAGCTTTCTCTCTCCTTCACCTGGGGGCATCTGCTGATGAGTCTCTTCTAGAGGTTGTTTAATGACTATTTTACAGCAACTGTCAGCTTTCTAAAGCCCAGTGGCACTGGGCGTCACTGTATTACCAGCCTTTTTACACAATTTGCCTGACTGTAAATCTGAGCTTTAAAAGTACAAGAAAAGCTCTTATTTGATTTAATGACTGGCTGATAGGGTTCAATTAATTTTTTTATGCTTAGATGTTTTACACATAAAGGTCATCTTCTGTTTGTTTACTCCTTACTTCTCCTATCATGGCCAATGAAAAAGAGCTAAGAAATTTAGCTCAATATCATGCAATTGGAGTTGAGTGTCTTGGAGGATAATGATGGTGCTGTTCATGTGCAGGATTGTTATTGTATATAATTGATATCACAAGAAATCCCAAAGGCACTGTTCAGAATCAGGACCCCGTTGTTCTAATCACTGCAAATTCCTAAGAATACACGGTGTGATCTTTGGGATATGGATGATCTAATTTACGAGAAGGTGCAATGAGTGTGCTGCAATAATACAGAGGACAGCAAGAAGGCAAGGACACACAGTGAGAGGCACACTCATAGAGGTTTTGCATAGTTTTTATGATAACATGAACTAGGTAAAATTTAAAACAGGTTCTCCTTTAAACACAGAGAATGATTAAACACAAAATAAAAAACCATGAATGCACTGTAAGTAGTATTTGCAGAAGCACTGAATTTCCATTTTCCAAAGTGACTTAAGTACTTAGGAGCATAAAATTCATCTACATTCGCTGAGACTCAAGTACTTTTTCCAAAAGTTGTACATGCAATAGAAGAACAGAACAGATCTTATTTTTAGAAATCATCTGTGATTCTTTGTCTCACCGAAAATCAGGAGAACTTAAGCTCTTACTGGGTACATTTTTTTCAAAAGTCTATAAATATTCTAACCTGGCATCTACAAAGCAAAAAAAGTTAAGAGCTATATATAGTTCTACAGCTAAGAAGACAATGATTACTGGGACGAACTGGTAATAAAAAAAAAGGCACCTGTTCAGACAAGAATCTCTTCATTTCAACAGTCATATTTCTCCAATGTCACCAATTTAATTTTCTCCATGCAATAGGCTTAGTGGTACTGTCCTGCAGTAGGTGTAGTGGTACTGTCCTTCCCTTTGCCTTCAAAATAGTGTAAAGTACATTTGTGACACTTCAATGGGATTCATGAGAATAGCACATAAATAGCTATTTCCTCCATTAATTTTGTATCTTCTCAATTCTACTGAGTGGATTGCATACTCTTCTGTCTCATATATTATACAAAGCTTACCCTTGACTCCTAACTCAAATGTGGTAACATGTTCTGTGCAAGAGTAAAAAAGCAGAATTTTTGATCCTTCTGTAGAAACCAAATTTTCATGCAACTAGTAACAGAGGTGAATTATGCTTTATCATCTTGAAACTAACAAGATTTATATAACAATATGTTGGACTGTTTAGAACAGTTGTTGAATATCACAGGATGCTTTGATAGTAGCACTGGAAAAGTGCTAAAAGCAGGGTACTTCCCTTGTTGGCAATGATTAGTTTTGCCACTGTATCATCTGGATGTGACATGGTTCAATGTAAACAGATTTACTGTTCAAAATGTTATACTTTTTTTGGATGATATATTTCTTGAAAGTTTGCTGAATTCCTCTATTATTATTATTATTATTATTATTATTATTATTATTATTATTATTATTATTATTTGCTGTAGAGAGAAAATTCAGTGTTGAGAAGATAGACTGCAGCTTTCTCTGGCGTTTGTCTTGATGCATCACTTTCCTAGATCACAGATCTTTCTCCTGTGTCTTCTCTGACGCCATGTGAGGGCATGCGAGGCATGATGGCCCTCTCAGAAGTGGGGCAAAACATGCTAGTGTTTAACATGCACCAGCAATGTGAGGAGAATCCATATCCCAAAGGTTGCAATAGACTAGCTGTAGTAAAGATAGCAAAGATAAGTTCTAGGAGTTAAAAAGCATACAAACAAAGTTATTTCAAGTCCATCTGAAAAAATAATATTTATATGTGGAAAAATATCACAGCTTCAACATTTTGTATTTGTTTTGGTACAGAAGAGAGGGGATATTTGTCAGTATTACTCTCAAGAAAAAGTCTCATCATCTGGGAGCAATCATGATTTGGAAAACTATTGTTTCTATTCACTGCTAAAACTGAGCAACAACTGGGATATGACTTCGGGCTTCAACATTGCAAAATCTTCAGACTATCTAATTCATGTATTTCTCCTTCCACCATTAGTCTCTTTTCTCTCACATCTATGAAAAAGAAACATATGCAGCAAGAAAGATTTTCTACCTAAACTCATTCTATAGACAGTAGGCTATATTTTAGTTACTCTGCAGTAAGAAGACCTTTCTATCCTTGACTTTCTCTGGCTTTAATCAGAAGTTTAATTCTAGTCTTGAGAGCCTTTCCCAGTCAAAGTTCTGTTCAACTAGATAATCTAGAACTAGATAACTGTTGAACTAGATAATCTCCAACTCAGTTCAATGCATCAGCATTTTTCAGTGAAAGAATCCTCATCTCTAAGCTCCAGTTGGCTTCAAAGCCCTAGTCTATGTTTTGTTTTTGTTGAGAATATTCTGTATCACAAGAGGAAAATCATTAAACTGACTTTAAGATTTGCAAAATTAATTTTGATGCCAACAAGTTATGGCCTATAATTTGAAAAGACTGTATTTATAATGGGTGAATTATTCTTGTACTTCTTTTTCTTGGTAAAGGAATCTTGTAAAACATTTTAGATTTAGAATAACTCCCTAGAGTCTTTCCTTGTCAGAATTTTCTACCTCATATCCAGTGTATATTGATGTTCAACAAATTTCTTTTTTTTTTTCTCTGTTTTCTCTTTTCCTACAGTCTTCCAAAAAAAGATTTATTTTTTTTTCCTCTCAGTTGACCTCAAATATTGGTCTTTTTTCTCTTTTCTCCTTTCAGTGCTGCTTTTCTATGAACATTTCTTAAGATCAGTGAATATTGCGCTAATATCTAACTTTCAAATTTATATAGGGGAGAAATCAAGCTGTGCTAAATTCAATTTTTTATTAACTTCATTCCTTCTGTTGTGCAACAGATGGATGGTCAGTTCAGTGTATCAGTCAGTAAAAGTTCCTCAATAGGTAGTTAATGGATATATCTGGAGAATGGAGATTGAGAGTATGAAGGAATGTGAGTAAAATATATATATATATTCCCTATTTTAAGCAGTGAGCTTCAGGATGAAAGCTTAATGTATGTCCTCTCCGAAGGTCTGTATTCTGAATACAGAAGTCTATGCTGCTTGTTTGTAAGATCAAATTAATATTTTTTGACCCTGATAAAAAAAAAAAAAAAAAAAAAAAAAAAAAAAAAAGTCATTTAAACATTTGGCTCTGCACCATTATCATTAGCCTGGAATTACAGAAACTGTAACAGCCAGGCAGAGGGAAAGTAGGAAATAAGTTCAGCAGATCTGTGTGGCAAGATCTGTGTGTAAATCAGTAAATCATCACAAAAAAAAAAAAATACAATCCAGAATATTGGAGATGTTAATATATGCCTATCTCACAGTTCTGCCTTGATTTAAGCCACATCCTGCCATACGCCATTTGATAACTACTAACTAGCAGGTCTCATCTCACATCCTTTATATTAATAACTGGTCATATGGAATCTCTTATTCAGCAATGCAAAACATAGCCTACTGAGTTTTCAAGTATCCTGTATTCTATGCACTATGCACTCTATGCACTAAAGTCATTCTGTTACACAAAGTAAACTTTATTTCAGTCACTGAAACCATGATGTAGAAAAATTTTTATGATTCTCTGTTTTCTCTGAAACTCTCAGTGTTGAATAATGTTTATTTGAGAATTTTGATACTTCTGGTTACTTTTGCTACTGTACATTCACTCTGCAGGCAAATAAATCTAAAGTGGATCTGTAAATCTCTGACCTAAGGGTAGGAGATGTTTAGGCCTGATAACCTGATATGTTGCTGTCAGTATCAGACCTGGTAACTTGACTTAGTAAGGTTCTTCTAGTAGTCTTACTTCCCTTTTGAAGGTTTCTCTCACTAAATACCATTTTGGAACCTCATGCTTACAGACATATGTTCCAATTGTTCATGTAAATATGATTTCATCTTTTGATCCCGATCATTTTGCAGGCTTAGGCTGGAAATATTGGAGCTGTGTAGATTCCTGTTTTTCTTGTAACCATTTTGGCAGGCATGTGTCAGTTTGATCGATAATGATGTCTGGATTAGGCAGTCCCAGTGGCAAAAATGGACTCTTCTTAGGCTTATTGCCAGATTTTGAAAGCCTTTATAATGACATTCTGCCAAGCAAGCAAGATCTGAATGCTGATTGAACCCCTTTAAAAAAGTGCAGACTAATAGGCGTTATTGCGTGAATAATAATTAGCACAATTAAGTGGCTGGCGCTTTGCCTGTGAAATTTTCAGAGCACACAATTAAAAAGCTCTACAGAGTTTTGTTGACTATTGTTGAGTATAAAATAATGGAAAGAAGGAATTACCAAGAATGATGCAATCTTGAAAATCAGTCATTCGTAGTGTAGGAAAAAATGTTAAGGAAGAAAGTTTGAACAGAACATATTTGAAGGCTACACAAAAACTGCAAAACTTGGAAGGAATTGCCCTGTGAATCCTCTGATGTGTAGTTTTTTGAAGGAAGATTAAAACTTGCAGATGCAAATTTTGAAGTCTTCAAAAGTTTCCCTTGAATTATGAAGCTCTTTGGGTTTTTGTTTGTTTTGTTTTTATTTTGTTTTATTTTGTTTTGTTTTGTTTTGTTTTTAATTTTGTATTTAACCTTCATAAAGTTCTTGAAAACAGTGAAGGGGTTAGATTAGGGCACTGGAAAGAGCTAATCATCCTTTGTTCTTCCTGAGTTTATGGACTGAAGGAATGAACTTTCTAAGTCACTTTTGGCTTCATGAAATCCTCTCTGAAGACATAAGTTATACATAAGCACTGAGTACATTTCCTATCTAAAAATACAAATGTCCCTGCTAGTTCCAAAGATATGTTCATAACTAGCTATCAAATAAAGATTATTTTCTTACCAGCTCTTCTAGTTCAGCCTTATTTGACATACACATGGTTTGGTATGAGCTATACATAGCACAGTAATATATTAGCTTAACATCAGCTCAGACAAAATACTGTTGAACCTTATGTGGAATTTAATAAGGAATTAATAGATATGAATGGCTTTATAGGAAATAAAGTCTATCAGACAAACCTAACTTATCTTTTAAAAAGTACATCTTCCCTTGTAAAAATAAACATAAGCTTTTATAAGGCTTTCAGCTTAAATACACATTGTCTTTTGGCTAAACTTTAGTACGAAACATTAGTAGTGTATGTTATAAAGATTAAAAACTATAAAACTAGTGGAACTCTAAAGGCAGCTGTCAATGAGATTGTCATTTTGAAGGGAGTGGTTTTAATAGGGTGCTTCAGAGATCAGTACTTCCCCCAGCACTATTCAATATTTTCATCAGGGGTTGGGAAGTAAGTATAAAATTGCTGCTGATAAAATTGGCAGGTGACACAAGATTGGCAAAGTGGTTCATAATGATGAAGATGTCAGTCATACCAACTGAATTGAATTGCATAGTAAACTGTGCCTTATTCAAACAAACTACATCCTAATATCAGGAAGTACAAAGTTGCAGTTGTAGGAACAAGAATGTATATACAGGGTGAAGGACGATGTCATTAAAGTGGTGACTGCAAAAATGATTTATGGGTAATTATAGATAACAACTCCTATCAAGCTCCCAGTGCATTGTTATGGTAAAAAGTACTAATGCAATCAGTGGATTCATAAACAGAGAAGTGCTAACTAGAGACATGATGTCTCTACTTTTCTATAAGGCAACGGTAAGATTGATATTAGACTACAGTGGAAGTTACTAGCATCCACATTTTTTGAAAAGGTTATTAGAAAACTGAAATTGCAGTAAAGCTCCAGAAAACATTTGAATTTTTGAAACAAACAAAAAAATATATATAGGTTTAGAGTGGGAAACATGAGGAATGCAGCTCCTTAATTAACATTTTTATGGAGCATAGGTATCTCCACATGGAGAAAATAATGTGTGTTGCAGGTTTCTGAAATGTACTAGAAAACAACATATGAACTTGTAGATGTGTGAATGTAAATTCATTCATTCAAAATCTGACTTTTTTTTTTTTCTTTTTTTTTTTTAATTGTATAGGCAGTTAACCAGCACAACAAAATAGAAGTGAAAATCAAAGCTATGTCAGATCTGGTATTTTCTTCATACGAAAACTGAATGTGTGTCAGGGAGACAGCACTTAGCCAAACACATCACTGGCCTCCATCCTGAAATGGAAAAGAAAAAATGCAAAAATTTATTGGACTACATGAATCTTTTTTGGATTCACGCTCCTTGTACCTGTGACTTTCAGGAACATCCTTCTTTTCTATTTTCTAGACATCTTGAAGAATTGAGGAGAAATGTAGGCACAAAGAAATTTAAGGGCACTGGTGAGAAATTCCTAAATGTTTGACTTGTTACTGGTGTGTACGGCTAGCTGATAATCTAGTTTCTGATAGATTTTTTTTTTTTAATTGTTATTTTGTATTTATGGACATTCAGAAATAACTGCATGATGATAACTGAAAAATGCACACAAAATTGTATTCTTCCGCTCCACAGTGCTTTTGTTTCTGCTGAAAAATAAGACTCTTGAAGCAGGTATAACTTAAAAATAAAAATAAAAATAAAAATAAAAATAAAAATAAAAATAAAAATAAAAATAAAAATAAAAATAAAAATAAAAATAAAAATAAAAATAAATAAAAATAAAAATAAAAATAAAAATAAAAAAAATAAAAATAAAAATAAAAAATAAAATAAAAATAAAAATGGGAGTTTCTTTGTTTTTCTTTTTGTTGTTGTTGTGGCTATAAATCTGTTACTTAGCTTAATAGAAGATCATAAGGAGACCATATGGCTTTCCATGAACTGATTCTGCTTCTGTTTAAAACTTCTAAATTGGCTCAGTCCATGAGATTAAGTGTCGTGTTTTGTTTGCATACATTGGAATAATTGACTGAAGATATGGTAAAACAAATACTCTTCATCTAGTTTGATAGAAGTGCTAAGTATTTTTTAACTTTTCATAGAGGTCTAAATGCCCATTGGAAAAGATTAAGGATTTCTTTCTAAAAATAAGTGTTTCTTTTGCTTATGTTAGGCAATGAATAATGATCGTATGATAGATGTTGACATCTTAATGGTGACTGCTCTACTTTCTGTAGCTACTGATTTCTCTGCTGTTGGAGGTGTGTTTTTTTCAAGAGTGATTCTATTTGAAATGAAAGCCAAGCTTATTAAATTAATTAATGGGACCCACTCCCTATAATATATATGCAAATTTCCAAGTTGCATATTTAGTTAATAAATCTGAAAAGAATTTGTGACCTGCTCTTTACTCCTAGCTTTTCATGACATGCCCCCACCTGAAAACAGTTTAGAAGACTGAGAGACTGGTAAACCAAAAAGACATCACTGTAATAATAATAAAAATAGTACAACTGACAGAAAATGACAGAGCACTAAATGGCTGATAAACACTGAAAATATATATATATGTGCAAAATTTAGAAAAGAATATCAAAGAGAAAACCTCTCAAAAAGTTAAAGGCAATGAGTCACTTCATGATGAGAGTTTGTTAAAAGCAAGAATGCAGTTTATGAAACATTAGCAATCCCCCTGCTAAGATGCAATCAAATCTTGAGTATACAGTATATGTTTGTAGTGGTAGTGAATAAGAAAATATTCTGAAATCTTTTGACATATACAAGTCATAAAAATTAAGTGATCTACTTCAGGTATCTTTAAAATGAAGAACCATGCAAAATCTCCTTGTGCCTCACTTTCATTATATAATGTGCATGTAATAGTCTCACAGGAATTTCAGAAGCTCATCAATATTTGTTAATTTGCAAGTTCCTGATGAAAAGTGGTATGTGGTATTTCAGCACACCTGAAGTAGCAGAAGCATTAAGCACCACTTAAAAATAAAAAATAAAAAAAAAATCAAGATTGTAATATTTTCCTACACACACGGAAATAAGAAAATATTATGTGAAAGCAGTGAAAAAGCCAATGGCTTATATTTATATATATAGCCTTTTGGATGTACTATTATCTTTTCTCCTTTGCTTGCATATCACCAAATTTGAACAAGTTTTTTAAAAAATAGTGTGTTAATTCACATTTGTCATCAATACAAGCAGAAAGTTTAACCACTTGTGAAATGGAAGAATCATTATATACGATCACACATTATAGTCAATATACAGTCACTAAAGTGAAAAACAACTCAAGACCAGAAATATTCAATAGCACATGATGTACTACTTTCTCAACAGAGAGTAACCCACAGCATGGTAAAAAAAAAAAAAAAAAAAAAAAAAAAAAAAAAAAAGTGGGAACAACGTTTCACATCAGCAGACTGGAAGATGGAAAGACAAAATTGTGCCTATGAAGAGGCAGAAGACTAAGAAAAATTCCTGCAAGGTTTCAACTCCAAGTTGGCTAAGGGATAATAAATAAATGTAAACATGAAAGAAAATGTAAAGTTCTGTGTAGTTCCAAGAGACTTAATCATGGTAAATCAAATATGTGACCCTGAACATTAAAATTTGTGTCCTGCTTAGCTTTAAACAAGAAAATTAGCCAACTACTTGAAGGACAGATCCCTCTCCCATACTGACAGAAAGAAGGGGGGATTTTTTTCTCAGATGCCCATCTCAAAAAAAAAAAAAATTCCTCTCTTGGGTATCTGTTACTCTCTGTGGACTATAGAGGGAGCTTGAATGATTAGTTTAAGCTTGAAGTCTAACTTTTCGAGAGTTAAAGCATGCTGAGACAGATCCTACCCTTTGTTTTCAGCTCATCATCTCCAGTTGCTTGGAGGGAAGAGAAGTATCTGACTATCGATGTTATAGCAGTACAGATTCTCGCTGGTTTACCTGGCAATAGAGATGAGAAGCATAAAAAGGCTGGTGTACTGGCTACAGTGGATTGGATAATATTGTCAAGTGTTGCCAATAATTTGGTTTCCCTTTCTTAAATATTTGAATCTTATTTTTTCCCATTATTCACCTAGCACTAGCCAGAAATATAAGTAGAGCTGGGAATAGCTTTTCCCGAAGCTACAAAGCATCTCTCCTGAATAGTTCTCACCTCTCAACTCTGCTTTATGTGGCTCTGTCAGGAAGACATGCAAAGCTTCCCTTACCCTAAAGTAACATTTCAAAGTATGCCTAGAGGTATTCGCTTTTGTGCAGGGTTTGACAGTAATAAAACATTACTCATTTCCCTGCTTTCTTTCTCTAAGACACAAGAGCAAACATATAGTCGGTGATAGCTCTGTCCAAATGTTACTACATAAAATAAGAGAGCAAGGCTTGCATATATTAATCCATCATGGAAATAGAGAATATCATGCTTGGGCAATATGAGAATACAAATTAAATTCAGAATTTGCCTTATTTAATACAATTTGAAATAAATTGCTATTTGGTTGGTTATGATATTCTCACTTTTTTTTTTTTTTTTTTTTAATGTAAAACCTAAATTCCTTCTTTAAATTGTCAGAATTTTATTTCAATTTTAAAATATATACTTACATAGAACTCAGCTATAATATATGTAAAATTATAAGTACACAGCTTTGTAACATCCTCTCTTCAGAGATCTTTATTCTTACAAGATAATGAATGAAATTTTACATAGGAGTTATTTGCAACCCTAACCCAGTGTCTCCCATGAGGAAGACAGTTTAAAAAATCACCTTCATAACACTCTGAATATCACAAGTTTCTCCCGATGACTAAAATTGTAGAAATTTCTCCTTGAGAGCAAAAAGGCAAGCTGATTAAGTCAAAGAGGTGTTATAAACCCCAAGGGAAAACAACGTGCTTTATTTTTGAAGTATTCCCAGCAGAAGTCTGGGAAATCTTACATGTCCTCTCACCACGATCCATCATTATAACTTAGCTGTTTGCAAATCCTCAGCAGGTCATCATATTTTACACTTGCTAACCATGTAAACACAACTGGGGACTCCTAATTACTGTAGATAATCTCAAAAACTTTCCACTTTCATAAAGCATACAGAAAAGGCTGGGAATAGACTGCTTCCCATGTCATTGTGCTTTGCTCATGTATATTTTTATAGCTGTCATTTTTCTGGATTTCTAACTACAAGTGTAAAAAATCTTTTTCATGCACATATAATGGCTTGTAACAACCTTGGAGATGCTCGGTTCTTGTTCTGCATACAGCAGGTGGGTTTGCTGTGCTTTTGCTAAATTGTTTAATCAAAGTGCTTCATACTGAAGGGTCCATGAATAAATATTGTAAACATCATCAGGGGAAGTGATTTATATTTACTTCAATTTTGCCAGAAGAAAACCTAGATTATCTTGAATTAGTAGCTGAAGTTTTTGTATATTAGAGTTTGTCAAGTATATTAAGGAGAACATCATGTACAAAAAGAGCAGATTTCTCAGGTTTGTAGGTACACACTTCCCAAAACAGCTTAAATGCCATTTATTTATTCTTCTATTTGGGTAAAATTTGTACCAGTACATTTTACAGTCCTGCAAATGAATGTACAAGTACATCTCAGATTTACCAGCTGAATTTTGCTGCTCCAAAATCTGAATCTATTCCTTCCTGAAGTGAGGAAGAGGGCATGGGCATATCAGGTGTGAAGAGCCCAGACAAAGCCCTGCAGGACCAGGCCAGGTTCTCCAAGGTCACACAGGGAAGATGGTGATGATCTGTTGGGATCCACCATGTATCCCAGCAGCAGCCCCTGGTGCATGAGTATCAGGGCCCCATGGGAGGACAGACTGGCATGGATCTGCCAGGTCCCAAGATGGAGAAAGTGAATGAAAGAGTAATGGAAGAGTGGTGGCTTTTCTGCCCCCACTTGCCTGCTGTCATGGATAGCCGTCTGGTTCACCTCTGCCTGAAGTTTGCTTCCTGCATATTGAATTTTACACACAGAGCAGTCCATAGATATGGTTATTATTTATTTATATGCTCAGTAGCAGAATAAAGGCTATGGTAATTATCACTTCTTATAAGAATGTTTTAGGGAAACAGATGAATATATATTTAGTATATGTACTTGCCATACTAGGGTAATAGTTTAATCTGATCAAACTTGAAGTGTGAAGCATGATTCATGTTAGGACAAGAAAGAAGAGGTCACTATTGGCAGATCGAGTATATTTTGCTAGGGTGTTGAATGCATTCCTGTATGTAGAGGGTGGTTCAGCATAGATCACTGTGCTGTTGCACAAGTAACTGCACAGCCAAAATCACATTTTTAATGGCAACTATTGTGCTAAGGGTTATATTTTAGTTATTCTCAAATTATTTCATGAGGTTAAGGAAAAGTTATAAGGAAGCATCTACTCATTTGCTTCATCTATGTCTATGTTTTCACTTTATGAATTTTGTAGCAGCAGAGCGTGTTTTAGAGGTTCTACCATTCCCTGGACCATTGAACTGTTGCTGCCGATTCCTCACAACTTACTCCCAGTTGAAATTACTGTCATCTTGACTGCAATTGTCACATATTTATATATATTTATACATACACATAGATGAAAATGTGTGTGTCTTGGTGTATGGACATAGATAAGTATTTGTATGTATACATATGCATGGGCATGTGTGGCTATGTCTGTGATAAATCTGAACTGTGAAATGATCTGTCCTGCTTGTTTGCCAGTTTCTAATGGATGGAAGAGGAAGGATATCAGAGTCCCTGGAGGAGACACAGGGAAATAAGATTAAACTACAGGAGCCAGGAAAGGGAAGGACAAGGGACCTGTTCAATGAATTTTGCTGCTGGATGACTCATAACACAGCCTCTTTTAAGGGGTTATATAGCATGGAGTATATGCAACAATTGCACATGCTCAGCAGACATATTTCAAGTTGCATAATGAGTCTTCATGTAGTAACACATATCAATAGACCAGGCCAGATTCTGCTTTTCTAGTTCCTGTCTTTCTACAGATATTCAGGAAAGCAATTTGTATGAATGACAGAGGCACAGTCAGAATCTCGTCTTCTTCATCTGCCTTTCTTTTCAGTTCAGTAACAGAAACCCCACTGCTAAGGTTTTGCTGTGTTCAAACCTGCCTGTGATGGAAAGATTTATACTTGTATTTAGAAATCCAGAGACATATGGTGAATGAGAGAGCTGGTCAGCAATCAAGAGTGATTGATTTAGGTTTAGTCTATCAATTAAGTGACAGAGTAATTTTAAACTTTATCTTTATTATCTTATTTTAAGCTTGAGACTTCACTGGAATATTATAAGCCCTTTAACCATGCCCATGACAGCTAACTTGTACCCATAAACTTTGCTGCATTGATCTATTAGTTCAGCTACTTCAATACATCTTCTTTTCCATAAATACATCCAAGCTGTGACTCTTTTCCACACAAAGGTATCCTTTTTTGCAGTGATCTAATATGTACAGTGGTATCTGCACTTGCAGTCTAATATGTTTTGAATAGCCATACATAATTCAGTATGAGTAGTATAGCTGCACAGTAATCTACAGTTAAATGACTTAGCATTGAAGCATTTGCCTACTCACAGCAGCAAGAGTCACTGGTTAATAACAGCTCCCCCCCTTTTTTTTTTTTTTTTTTCCCCAGGGGAATGGGGTGGGAGAGATCACAGAGGAGATCTAGATTGCTGAAAAGAAAAGAAAAAAAAAAAAAATAGAAAGCAAAGCATCTTCCTTGTTCACATATTTAGCTTATGTCTTTTGGATTCATTCCCTACCTTGTGTCAGTTTTCTGTGCTGACAGCAATTCTTGTACACAGTTGCATGGAAAGATTAACTTTAAATCCTCCCCTCCTCCTTCTTCCTCCAGCTTCTGCCTGTCATTGTCTGCTCTTGGGTAAGCAAAGTGAATGTGGTCAGAGTGGTGTGGGACTGTGCTTTTCCACTCTCAAGGGCAGCCACCCTTCTCATCAACAAATCCATGCTAGCTGCTAGAGCTTCATATATTAAACTGATTTTCAGTCACGAGGTTAGTTTCTCACTGGTGAAGCACTCAGCATAATAATGCTTTACACCTTGTACTTCTGCAATCCTTTCAAAAACACTGATTTAGCCTCCCATCCATCTCTGAGGTAGGTCAATGTTAGTCCACCATATGAATGGGGAAGCAGAAATCCACAGAGGTTAAGTGACCCATCCAGAATCATGCAAGAAATGTGTGGTAATGCAGAGAACAATAAAAAATAAAATAAAATAAAATAAAATAAAATAAAATAAAATAAAATAAAATAAAATAAAATAAAATAAAATAAAATAAAATAATAAAATAAAATAAAATAAAATAAAATAAAATAAAATAAAATAAAATAAAATAAAATAAAATAAAAAGTCCTTCTGGCTCACAGACTTGCACTCTGCAGTGGGAAAAATTATCAGGTGTTCAAACAAGGTTTGTGGTGAAAGAAAATAAAATTAAAATTAAAAATACACCCTCCTGGGGGAACAAGGGATACTTTATATTCACTGTTTTCAGATGAGGGAACCGAGGTGAGAGAAGAGTTAAGTGATTTGCGTGAGATCCCATAGGCAATTTTCACCAAACATAGAAATTAAGAGTGTAGTGAAGACAAGACGAGAGACTGTAATTAAATAAGTGACTTGTCTGATTGTGTTATTAAACACAAAGAAACAGGAAGACAAAGGGAGTGTGAGGCTCTATATTGAACTTTCAGATATCCAAACTCAGTTGCCATCTTTATTTGATCATAACTTCTTTGTTTGATTTGACTTTCACTTTACTCATTTATTTTCTTTCACTTGTCCTTTGTTTTTGTTTGACATTAGATATTTTAAATATTAAATTCCTTGTTTTCTTTAAGCATGTCAATTCTCTTAATCATTCTATTTTGTTGCTTCTTTCTTTTTATCTGACTTCTATTCCGTATCAATACCCAGTTTCCAATTTTAAAATATTTCACATATTTTCTTGTATTTTCTGCCTCTTTGGTTCTTCAGTGTGTATTGATCTTCAGCTCTGTTCTCCACCATTTGTTGAATTCTGGAGAACCATTTCTTTTCAGTGTGCTTTAAATTAATTGTGTATGTTGTTTTCTGTTTCTCTCTAACAATTTGTACTGACATTACTGAAAATTAAGAAATATATAACTCTGAGATATCTGTATAGATGAACCTTCCTTCAAAGACTATACTCCACTCCTGTTTCTCCCAGAATGTGTTGTCTTATATTATGCTATTATTAGAGAATGAATATAGTATTGTTTCTTCTTTGTGACACAAAGCATGAACTACACTCCCAGAAAAATGGCTTACAATTTCTAACGTCAACTATTGTGTCTTAAAAAAAGAGAAAAAAAAAAAAATGTTTTGCATCAGTCTAGGGGTTTTAGCTATTCATCATGCATTTTATTTCTGTCCACTTAAAGAACAGATGTTAAGCCTTGTTATGAATCTAAAATCACATTCATGACTTTCCAAACTGGCTAACACCTTGTTTCAATAATGGCCCATGAGAGTTACACAACTGAACTTTTTGTTAAAGAAAAAAGTATTTCCTTGTTATTGACTTGAACATTTTCATTATTTCAGTTTTTATTTGTGATGCCAGAGAGACGTAAAAGAGTGTACTTGTTTGTTTGTTTGTATTTTGTATGGTTTTGATTCTTTTTATATGTTCTTTTCAGTCTTTTAATATGATAGTCTACTTCTGTCTTAAACAGTTTGTCCAAACTCTCAATTTCTCCTAAAAGTTCTTTTCCAAGCCCTTCCACCACTTTGCTATGTTAAATAAATAAATAAATAAATAAATAAATGATAGTAATATGCTTAACCTTATGAGCATAACATCATAATGACAGTACATAATCCTTTCAATACCAATCACTCTCTTTTCCCTAATGAAACTGAAAAACTTGTTTGCTTCTTTGACCCTAAGAGAAAGCCTAAGTGTAGAGCCAAGCCTAGATCTTCAGTATTCCTGTCCAAGTCATCTACTTAGCTCACTAGTCCATGACTCATGATAACCAAGATCTCAAAAAGCTAGTCATTAGTTCCAGCTGGTAGATAGATATAAAGAAACTGTTTTGATGCAACAGAGCGATGAGTTTATGGCAAATCTGTGGGTATGTTCTTCCATCAGCTCCCAAGCACAAAAATCCCCATTGATTTTTGTGGAACATCCCTCAGCAGACTGCTGGCACACTGTGGCTCCCTAGTGATTTCACCATGGAAGAAATTCAAGGAATTTGTCTCTGACCACAGAGTAATGCAGAAAGTCCTTCATGAACAGCGGGGAGCAGGCAAACAGTTCAAGGCTTGTTGGGTTTCTTCCTTTCTTTTTGTTTTGTTTGTTCTCTTTTGGGATTTCACATGTAAAAAATAAAGAGTTGAGAGGGAATTTTGGAAAGTTTTCAACTCTGGCCTATCTCTGTTTCCACTGAAATACAAGGCTAAACTCCTGTTATCCTCAATGGGAATGATGAATATTTTCTCATTGTTACAGAGTATTTTGTTGTTTGTTTGTTTGTTTTTAAATTCATATATGTTAATATTTAATTCAATATAATTTTCAATAATATTTTTTAATGTGCTTTGTTCTTCAACAACAACAAAAATTATATTTTCAAGACTAGTGCATTGTTTTTATGCCAAAAAAGAAAGGTAGCTGTTGCCTACAGAGTGGGATTTCATAGCCAAAACACACAGGATGTTGCAGCAGTCTTCTTTGGTGGTAGTACTACTTTTTGCTCCTATGTATTACTTTCATCACAAGATCTCAAAATGTTTTCAAGCAGTGTTCTACCACCTGTAATCTGTAAAGTATATGTGATCCAAGCAATACTGTAAAGTAGTCAAAAAAAAAAAAAAAAAAACTGTAATCCTTCTCCCCTGCATTACTGTATGATCACAGAAAACGAATTACACGCCAAATGCTATATACACTCATTCTTGCATACCCAAGCAAGAAAACATAACAGAGGGGAAAATACAAGTGACAAAGGGAAATGTCAAGTTTAATCTTACTTTTATTTGATTGTAAATGAAAATCATTGAAGCAACATTAGACATGATGGGCATCAGATTTGATTTTTTCCCCTTTTCTGTGGAAAGTCTAGGCCAGCACAGGATTAAAAATATTGAGTAGCAGATGTCTTAAAGAAATCTGTATTGTTACCCCTATTTTACAGATGTCAACAATGAATTTTGATGAAAAATTAATGTTTTTATAAGGAAATGCACCTAAACTGTACCTGCTTATAACATACCTCTTATGAAGTATGGCCATAGAAATGGGCCAGTTTTCACAGTTTAAAATTTGTATTTGAAGCAGTGTTATAAGGATAAAAACAAGTATGTATTTCAGGACTGTTTTTGCAGTCAGTCACTATATTTTATAACTTCAGGCTCATAATTTATTCCACTTAACCTCAGGCACTCTCACTGCAGGGCTGTATGAGTAGCAGAGCCACTACAGCAGATGAGTTTGATGCATCAGGCAATCCGATCGAGGAGAGGTGAGCTACTTGCCCCCAGGTCCAGCCATAAGCAGTTCTGAGCATGTGTTCCCAGTAGGCATGCACACATATTACCAATGCCATCCTCGTAGATCAACCTAGAGACAATACAGCCCTCATTCTAATGCAGACAGCACCTGGGGGATACAAGCCCCCTGGGTCCACAGCCCCACTACGTTTTCTGGTATAAACCCCTCACTGACAGATGCAGATGCATGATATGGATCCTTCCAGCAATTGGTCTTAGACAGGCAGTTTAACCTGTAGCTGACCCACAGACTCCCAAGTGCTCCATTTGCTCCACAGAGACACACAGGTGCAAACGGTATAGCAGTGTACTGTATAGTATGGTATGATATAGTATAGTCTATTCTAGTCTAGTCTAGTCTAGTCCAGAGTGTAGCTGGTCCAGAGCTATGACCTTATCAATAACCAAACCTCAGCTCCCAGTCTTTCCAAGCTTTTCTGGACCTTTCTTGGACTGCTGCTTCAGTCAGCTGTCAGACCACCCTGTGTGTGGCCCAGACTCACATGTATTGCTCCAATACCTGTCCCCAAGGCGCTGTGGTACCTACCAGCAAGTTCTAGGCAAATTTTGCTAGCTATCACACCTCTAGGTATGCACCAACACAATGTGCATGCACCCTGTTTTCTCCATTTACTGGCACCACATACCTGTGTGGGACCTATGGTCTAACTCCAGTTGTTGGCATTTAGGTCCTCCCACACATGCATACATGCTGAATAGAGAGTCCTTAACCTATAAGAGTTAGAACTGGAGTTTAATTAGAAGAGGACACAGATTGCAGTGAGCAGGCACAAGACATGGCCAGACAACCATACTGACCAGCAACTGTTTACATGAAACCAGTTAATTCACTTATTCATCTGTTTTCCCTCATTTTTTTCTCCCCAGGCCAGCTTTCCCCCTCTTTGGTGTCCACTAAGTACCCCATATTGTCTTGTACAATCCCCAAACATTCTTTCTCTTCATCCCACAACGGATACCACACCCCTGGGCACTGACCCCCTCAGTCTGTAAGATGACCTGCAGACCTGCTCCTGCTGACTCACAGTGATGAGTCTCATGCAGATCCTATGACTGATACCCTTCTGGGGTTCTGTGGTAGGGACTGAGTTTGGCAATTCTTCCCCTGACTGGGATCCTAATATAATATATCAAGAAGGTGATTTTTTTTTTCTTCTGCAAGATTAATGGTATTGAGATAAATATGTTATAGGCTTGCAAAGACTAATCAGGGAAGTTTTCACAGATAAGTGTTTTATTTGGAACATTATATATAGGATGCTAGACAAGTCTGCATGGATTTCAGGAGGATTAGTGTAATTGGTGTTACATTTTATAATTTTGCTACTTAAGCTCATGTCCTCAGACAGCTCACATCAAGGCAAGAAGATCCATGGGATTTGCTTTCAAATAATAGTCTAGTTTATTTTTCTCCTTACCCAATCATATGGGCCAGTAAATTTGAACCTATTTCTCACCCTTGTGAGAAGCCACTTGCATGGATAGTCCCAGGGGAACAAATGGATGAGATGATTCTTGGAGGTAAAAGCTCACTGAAAACTATAAATATGTCCCAATAAGTTCCTTAATTCAGTCATAAATCAGAAGATGAAATCTAATGTCATTTTTAGTTTTTCAATTTCATTTTAATTTTTGTTCCTCCTCAGTTGTCCCTGATAGTCTTTTCACATCTTTATTGCTTTATTTCAACCATTCTTCTCTCATTTAATCCTCATTTATTTTTATTGGTTTTGTTTTCTTGGGTTTTACTTTCTTTTGTTACAGTAGTCATGTACCAGATATAGTTGTTAAATATAAAACAAAAATGATTGAAATCAAGTGTGTCAAGGCCACAGGAAATATCTGTGGGATTTGAAGTAAAGGAAACCCATGTAATGTAATAAGAAAATACTCTGCCTCCTGAACCTGAGGTTCATATAAATGCCATCCAGAGTTGTTTCAGTCATTATTATATACTTTTCTTTAGCACCGGCCCTGTTTTCATAGTAACGACAGCTTTGTCGTTGCAGCACAGACCAGGAAATCATGCAGTTAGAATTCCACTGCTTTCTTTTCCATACATTCTTGAGTGAATCACTAAGATCTATCTTATAAAGTAGTCAAGAAACATATAGTTATTATGATTTGAGAATTCATTCCGAAGTCCTGCTACTTTATTACCTAGAATTTATGAACAATTTTGGAAAAAATCCTAAGCTTTCTTTTTCTGAGTTTCTTGACTGAAAATGGAGGTGATATAAGTGAAGGACCGAAAGCTAAACCAGAATATTTGAAGCACAGTCGTCTGTAGCTGGATTGAACTATATACATATATGTATTTATTTATTTATTCTGGACATCTGGACATGAAGGCAATGGCATATGTTTGTTTTCAAAGATTATGTTTAATATTTATATTTTTGCTCAAATATTTTTAAATCTACATTGCTTTTTGTAAAAAAAAAAAAAAAAAAAAAGTATTTGTCTAAAAAGAAGTCACTAATGATAAATACTTACTGGTTAATGTCTGAAATTAAAAATATTTAAAATTTTAAAAAATACTATAAAAACATTTTCTCAAAGCTTTTCTACTGCTGGTCTGTGGTATTAGTTAATAGTTTGGTCTCAATAAGTAATATGTAGAACAATTTAGTTCTATTATTACCTCTTCTATAGGCAAGAAGAAAGTAAAGAAATGTAAACAAGCAATAAGAATCTTTTTGTTAGATGATGCTAGATCACAGTTCATTTCAGGGAGTCCAAAGTTAATGCCTCTCGCATGGCTTGACCATAGAAGATGGACATATTCTGTTCAATGTCAGAAACACAAATTAGCATGACTGGGCATAATCAATAATTTGTGCTAAGAAAAGCTCAGGGCAAGGATAAAAAGACTGAAGGTATTTTGGCAGAATGAAGCCAATCTTAGCTTGTCAGTCCTCATTGCTCAACTTGGAACATCAGCATAATAAAAGAAAAGTAATAATATTGTTTAAAACATAATGTATATTAATAGAGCATACTGTTTAAATAAAAAATACACATTTCACAGTCCAGAAGTTGGGAAATATTACAGATTACAGAGAGAATAAAGAGAGGGTGGATGTTGTGTGATCCAGTGCTAAAACACTCATAATTATTTACAGTACAAAAGAGAAACCTGCAAAAATCCAGCACTTGAGTAGTGTGACTAAGTGTGCAAAGACAGACGGTTGTAGAGATCTGAAAGAGCTTTACATATTGTGCTCTTCATATCATTTCCATTGATCATGAGAGATACATGAATTTAACTTGATCAAGTAAAGTCCTTTTCCTCTTATGTCCCCTTACTCATAAAGCATGAGTTTTTCTTTTTACTTCATTAAACTTCATTCCTGTAAAGCCACACACACTGAAAGACCCTTACTAAAAGATTAGTGATGAAGTGTTTTGATCTCAGTGGTGAGTCAGAGCATCCAAGATCATGTCACAAAGGTTTCAAAATCATATCAACAGCCTTATACAGCTGCAGGGACTGATGCCAACTTTATCATCTTTCACAGTAATCTCATTAGTACCTAGCTATGAGAACATACATCCGAGACATGGAGTATGGAGCAAGGGTAACTAGACAAGAAAATGACCATGAATTTATCTGTATAGATTGCTTGTCCAACTAATATATTTTTTACTTCCTTCTACTTCTTTTGGATAGATGAAGTTTCCAAACTTCTTTGGAAAGCAGTGTGAATAAGGAGGTTTTGTTTGTCTGTTTGTTTGTTTGTTAATTGGGATTCCCATGGGCGTAGAGAGCAAATCAATGGACAAATTCAGTGAAAATTTGACTTTTGAAACTTTGCGTTTGATTTTCAGATTGAAGCTTCTTAAAGAATGCAGTTGATAGCAACATGTCAGCATATACAGACCACATGTATCTTACATAAATCTACCAAAAAAAAATTCTTCATAAAAGTCTGTAGGTTTGGGGTTTGGGGGTTGGTTTCTGTTGTGTTTCTTTTTTGTTGTTGTTAACTTTTGTTTGTTTATTTGTTTGTTTTTATATCATATCTATTTGTCTTATCATTCAGATACTAAGGATAGAGGTTTTGAACAGTTATATGAACTGACCCCCAATACCTATATGTTATCCATCGCTGAAAAGCTGTTTGACTAAAAGACTTCAGAAAATAGAGAACTGGCAGAATCATAAAACTAGGATAAACTCTCACTAGCCCAAAGCATCAAACAAGGACTTAATTCTATTCTTTCTCAATACAGCACCATGAACAGACTTAAAACCTTTCCACACCTTTAGTTTAGTGTCGTCGTTTTTTTTTTACCCTGTGAAAGTTGAACTTAATCTGATAGTTTACCTGCATCTGAGCCTTATGAAGGGGTAAGAAAGAAGAATTTGTATAGCTACTACGCACCAATTTACAAAAACTTAAGAAAACGCTCTAGGGAACCTTATCTTTTGCAGGCATCAGACTACACAGCTCTGAAAAGACTCTTATTTTGTTTACAAGTTTTTACATATTTCTAGATTTTAAAAGCACATCAACTGCATTCTGCTATTATTCACGTTTCCTGTGTTCCTGTTCGTGTGTCCACATATCCTGTATCCAAACAGGAACCAGTCAGGAGCTAGCACCATATCTGCAGATACATGTACATGTGTTGTGATACACTGCAGAGCCCTTAAAATGTGTAAATACCTGGGACAGACTAGCTTCCCTGCTGTGTGTAAATACTAAGTAGTGTCAGTAAGTTCAGCTTGCCAGAGGGATTTATTCTGTTTTACCAGATCAAGATTGACTAAAAAAATCACTTCAATGACTGGAAAAAATAACCTTCTGTAGCTAGAATATTTCATAAACACAAGTGTTTGTTTTGTGTTGCTTTTTGAAAGTCCAAGACCCAGAAAACCATCTGGAAACATTTGTCCATATATTGACAAATTTAGAGTGAATTTTTGCTGCCAAATGTTCCTGTCTGACAAAATGTTTCCATAATAACCAATATCAGAACCTCTTTATCTAGTAAAAGCAGTAAATAAACTGCTTTTTTACCTGTAGCAAATAAAACCACTTATAATCTTCCTCCTGGACATGCGAGTTTTACCATAAGTGCTCCACCCTGCAGGTTCTAGTGAGATGAATTGTTTCTTTGAAATATGATGAAACTGAAAAAGTAAGATTAAAAACCTTTAAATAAATAACTACTTTTTCATATACAAACATATTTATATTTCATTTATATGCTTTATTTCTCTCTTTCTCTCTCTTTTTTTTTTTTTGGTTAAGGTAGTTTTCAAAACTGAGAGTGACACCACAGTTTGCAAATCAGAATTAACACTGCCATGTCTGTGATTTAGCATTTGTAGACTAAGATCTCAACATATTTTTATAAAGTGGAAGAATTCTATGACTTTCCTTTGGGCATTTCAGCCCACAAATTAATTCAGTTACAGCAACCATCCTCAAAAAGTTAACTCCTTCCCATTTACCTTACAGCATTAGGATTCGAAACCTTTCATGAAAGCAGTTATTTAAATCTGTTCAGTTCAAAAAAGACACTGAGAGATGGTCTTTTATACCCTCATGAAATACTGTTACCATGAATATAGTGATCAAAATGATGGGAACTTTTTTTTTTCATCTATAAATTTATGACTAACTCAGAAGAAAAAAAAAAGTTCTACTTTAACCAATCTACTAAAACTAAACTAAAATCATATGTACACATTCTGAGAACATAAGCAGAATAATATTTTTATCACAATCAAAAAAAAGAAAAAAAAGTATTTCAAAGTCCTCAGAAAAACTTATGGAATCAATGATTTTAAATCATGTTAGGAAAGTGAAATGCTACTCCTTTTATTATTGAATTAGCTAATATAGAGTATTAAAATAAATCTTCAAAAGATTTGTTTTCATGTCACTGTGTCTTTTAGAGGTATTTCCACTGAATATTTAACGTATTTATTGTTAATATTTTATACATAAGAAATCTCAGCTTTGGTCAACATCTGACTACATCTATAGGACCTCTGGTTACCCAAGCTTTTGTGTATATCTATTTCTCCAGGTGAATTGTCCACAAATACACTGCAGATTTTTTATATATTCACAGGCAGAATCACAGATTCATGTTTAAAGTTCCTTAAGTGCAGCTTTGGCTGCAATATTTCAGTTTAACAACAATAATTGTCAGGGAAAACAAACAAACAAACAAACACACACACACACACAAAACTAGAACTTTGATACCATTTTAATCTAAGGTTCTGAGGATGAGATTTGCCTCTTTTCAGAGGTAAAGAAATTGAAAGATTCATACTGTCTAATTTCTAATTGTCTAAAAGTCAGATTTCTGAGTTACTTACTTCATGCTCCCCTTTATAATCAGTGAAGAGAAGCAGGTAACTGTAAAGCAATTCATTTTCTTCTAAGATAGGAAGGATGATTGCCTTTTAGGTATGCCTATTTCTATCTGCTGACTTTAAGGGTAGACAAGGATGACTAACTCAAATGAATAATTTTTAGATGTCTAAAGTAAAGTGAGATGAATCCCACCCAGTAAGTGTACACATCCTTTTCTTCCTGTTTCATCTCTTTACCAAGAACATAATAGTAAAGTATCTTGAACAAAATTTAGTAATTAGAGATGTGTGTTTGAAATAAGAACACTCTTGACATTTTTATATGGATAGATTCTCTCTCTTTCTCACACTATCAAGGCATCATCTCTTCACAACCTGCACCCCAGTACCTTTTTTAATAAGCCTACAATACCCATAAATCATTAATTCCTCTAACAACAGGGCAATAAGTAAGTAAGTGAAAAAGGATGTGAAAGGGGGATATAAAGGAGCTGGACAACACACACACACACACACACACACACACAAAAAGAAAAAAAAAAAAAAAGAGAGAGAGGAAAAAAAAAAACAACTTTTTTGGTCCTAAAATCTGAAGAAACACTTGCTGTTTGATGGAGCTTATAAGCCTGAGGCATGAGGGTGTCTGCAGATCAGGAACAAGCTGTGTCTTAATGGCTATGTAAGGCAGCCATCTGAGGTTTCTCTCACATAGCTGTAGATAAACCAAGGGAAACTGGAGGGTTCTTCTCCATTTAGTCTCTTCCAGATGTGCATATGTTTCCAAAATAGAAATTTTAAAAGACTCCAATAGATAATGTCAGTAATAATGCATAATGAATGTTTTATTATTTTATTCATACTAAAATACTTTACTAAATCTTAAATAGACTTGAAAATGTGAATACAGTATAAGCTTAACATTGTCACAGATACACAACTCATATATTCATTAAACATATTTAGTTATTTGGCACTAAATTTGTAATGGTCTGTCTGTTTCAATTTGGTGTTTTAAAAAACAAATCACAATGGCATTCAGTTTCATGCCAAAAAAATAATTTGAATTTACAGAATGAAAGTGTATGATTCATTCTTTTTCTTTGCTGTTTTCATAGGAGCAGTAATTCCCTATTAACATTTTTAATAAAATGTAAAATCACTATTATTATAAAGACATTATCATTATGCCAATAGTACCATAAAAGAATCACATCTCTGATATGTATGTTAAATAAGCCCAGTGGAAAAAGAAATGGAGATAGAATTGCTGCTGTATGTCAAATGAAATCACCTGGGTGACCTTGTAAGAATGGCTAAGACCATGTTCCAGACCCTGTGACTAGCTGAGTAGCAGGGATGAATTTAGGTATTATTAATATAAGGTTTTAATAAAGTTCTCTGACCATGGTCAATTTACTCTTTTGAGTCTTAAAAAAAAAAAAAAAAAAAAAAAAAAATTTCCATAATTACCAAAGCTCATGGGCCCTAGGGCTCAAAAATGACCCCTTGTTTGTTTTCAGCGAAAAATATTAGAGGCAGGGAATCAATTTAAATCAATATTTTCCATAGAAATGAATAGAGAATTTACCAGAATGCCTTCTTGTTCTTGCTTTTTTATATCTTGTGCCCCAAATGCACTTGCATATATGTAAACCCACCTCCTCATACCTTCAGGAAAGGGTGCTAATTAAATCTGAGCTAGGGTTAGAGAGTCAAACTATGCACATAATCAACTGGAGTAAAGGTTTGTCATAGACAATGACGACTACAATGGTTCTACACTGCACAAACTGCTTACTAGGAGTTTGCCAAAGCACTGGGCAACTCCTGAAGAAAAAAAATATAATAATAATAATAATAATAATAATAATAATAATAATAATAATAACATTTAAAAAAATGAGTGCTCTGTTTTTGTAATTAACTCTCCTTATAGCATTGCATTGTATCTTTCAGGATCTAGACCAAAAGTATTAGTTCTGTTAGACACCATGCCTGTCAAATGTATTTAGACCAGAAGAACACAGTTGAGAGAAGGGTTAGGGGATGGCAAAGAGATAGTTCAGTCTTTAATAACAAAGTTTCCTGTCCTTAAAGTTGAATTCTTCTATGTCTTCATTTCCCTTTAATGGTTTGCTGCTGCATCATAAAATAAGTTGTTGTGAATGAAAAAAATAAGTGTTCAGCTAATTAAAATGATGTTCAGCATTTAAAAGTAATTGTCTTATTCAATACTGAGAAACAACTAACAAATACTCAACTTAATTACTCAGTTTTCCAAAATGTCCTTTGAATAATGATAGTGCTTTAGGGCCATTAAAGTTTAGGCCATTAAAGTGCCCTTTCTGCCCAACTACCCAATGAATGCTTTAGGGAGACTCTTATTTTTACTGATTAGCAAACCTCTATAATCTATTTGAGAATACAAGTGACATCTTTCTTTGAGTATCTAGGACCCGTGACCTCAGGGAGATGTGCTGTGTCACAGGCTTGACTGATAGAAAGGCAATATTCCTCCTTCAGACTCTAATTGGAACTACTCAGTGCAGCTGAAGAATTGAGCAACTCCTTATTATTCCATTTAATGGCCTTTCTGCATTTACAAATCATTTATCAGAATCGTCCCCAAATGAAAAATGATAATAATAGCAAAGATATTTGGCACAATATGTTTGGCTTGTTATCCAAAGGCTTTGTAAGGAGGCATCGAAGTACAGAGAATGATGTCATACACTGGAACTAGTGCAAAAGGGGAATCATTCTTAATTTCTGGCTGACTTCCCAGGCTTTCTCTTGGTCCTCTTCTACCGGAATCTGTCACAGCGCTTTCTGTCACAGTTGTAAAATACTTTCGGAGAAACATAAAGTTTTTATGAGAAGAATGATAAAAGAGATGACTTATTCTAGGGCTGGGGGTTAATATTTGCACTTGTGTGCTGACTTTGAGAACTAAAAATAAAAAGAAATTGAGGGAGAAAGTCAGAGTCCTTTATTTCCCCTTGCAGTTACTCTGAAGACGCAGCAGCAGCTGCACAAACTCTCCTATACAAAATACAAGATACTGAGCTATGGGATTCAAAGCATGGTGGGTTTGTTGGTGGGTAAACTCTCTCACTGATTATTTCTGTTTTGTGAAAATAATAGTAATAATAATAATCTTTAAAGTTATGATTTATTTTGTTTCAAATTCATACACTAGTGATGAGAGATCTCCTAACCCTTGAGGACACTGGGTATACTAGCTCATGCCTTCTAGCTTAACTCACACAGAAGCCTGTATAGAATGACTTATTCTCTTTTAACAAATAGGACTGTCTCAGAGACAGAATACTTTCCCTCCATGTGTTTGCCCTTTTCATATAATATTTACTTAGAACCACCTAATGGAAAATGTCATTGAGGTTTTGAGTATCTTCTGAAGAATGGGAACATTAAGATACTAAAACTGTATGCTGTCAAAAACTATCTTAAGTGGTCTGGTTCATCAAGTAATACAGTGAATAGAATTGAATTTGGAGGACTTTTTATGTTTCAAAGAACAAGGAAAGACTCTATACCTGATACACTTGGCTTTTTTTCTTCTTCTTCTTTTTTTTTTTTTTTTTTTTTTTAATGACGGGCAGTCTTCTAGTTCTTGAAGTTTATTAAAGCTTTAAGCTGTCAGGTTATTACTGTCAGTTTCAAGAAAGGAAAGAGCTACTGATGTAAAATTAATTTATTGAATAGAATTGTTTTGCCCCAGGGGAATAACATCACCATTTAATTTAATTTCCCTATCATATTGTCTCATTTGCAGAGGAAAAAAAAAATAACTCCTTTTTCACAGAGCAAAGTATGTTATGCTGAATGGTGAATTTGTCCTTACAGTTTTTCCTTGTTCTAGATTATCAGTTGTCATAAGAATATTTCAGACTCCCTGTGGTTTCTACTTACTGCTGGTTTTGAAAATATTAAATTATAGAAGTTCTCTCTAAGGTCTTGTCCAGAGACTCTTGTCTGATGGACATATTTCCATTGACACATTTTGGTTTGGATGATGACAAAGAGGAGGAGAAAATAGAAAAAGGAATGTATTAAGTTTTAGAAAATACATCTGGACTAGTCTGTCCAGGATGCCTTCAGTATCCCAGGCAACCTGACCTTGTTCATCTGTAATGAAATTAGTGGACCCAGGTGGGAGATTGCTGCTGAACAGTAGGACGGGATTTATTTATCTCAATTTTAGAGCTACTCTGTCAAATTCATACAACTCCAGGTTCAACCTCAATGGAGACAGAGGGCTTGTAGTTACAACATTACTACCACCTGTTTGGTCGGAATAGTGTCTCACACATTTTAGATAGTTATATTGTGCTCATCTCTTTTGAAGATATAAAAATGTTCCTGCCTTTATTAGATCTGCTGAAATAAAAATAAAAAATTAAAAAAAAAAATAAATAAAAAATAAAAATTAAAAAAATAAATAAAATAAATAAAAAATAAAATTACATTTATGTGAACTGCCTCTATAAGATGTAAGTAAAATGAGGAAATAATTTAGGGCAGATTTTCTTGAGAAATTTCTTAACATTTTGTCAGTCTGCTCAGTTCTCTTTTTCTGACAGTATCACTGTGTCTTGCAGAAGTGATTAAGAGAAAAATGTGATGGTCATGACACATTCCAGTCTTTTCTGTAATTGCAATTCCCAGAGAAAATAAAACATAAGAGAATGGGTTGTCTGCAATATAATTTATGTACGTTGATAACCTGATGTGTTTTGTTAAAAAGGTTAATATTCTTGGTTTTGGTATCTGACCCACACCAACTTCAAAAACAGAAGTGACAGTTGTCTGAAAATCTCTTACCATAGGTCCAAATAGCTGAATGGTTTTAGACATCTGCTATTGCTTGCTGGCTGCAGAGGGTTACAGTAAAGTTAAGGTGAAGCACTGGGAGCCAAGATAAATTAATCAAGTCTTAACACTTGAACTTTAAGAGAATTCAATCACAGTACAGTCAAAAGCTAATATATCTACTTAGAAGACTAATTGCTGTAGAGATTTTGTGTGCCTAATAGCTGCAGATTCAAAGGTACCTGGGAGAGAACTTGCTGGACTGCCAATGTATGTGCTGGAAGAGGGAAGGGTCACCGTGCATTGAAATGTTCCTTTCCATATACACTGTGACTTAGAGTTCAGATGTGATGAGAGAGAAACTAAGGGGAGTTAAGACCTGGAAGAAATCCTTGTGTCAGTCCAGGAAGTTGAGATCAAACATGGGAGTCCTGGCCCGGTGATGATAATGAGCAGAGGTCAACCTGTCTCTGAAAAGTAGTTGCCAAAGGAAAGATCTCTCTTCTAGATGATAATAATAATAACAACAACATTTAGAAATCGTTAGAGCAAAACAGAACCAGCCGTTACTTTTTAAGTTGTTCCTGCTTATTAGCTCTCTGTTCTGGTTATTTCAAGAAACAAGCACAAAGGCAGGAGTTACAGTTCATCAATAAGATGAACATCAAAAGATGAAATTTTTCAAAATCCAGGCTAAATAATAGAAGCTTTTTGAGCAGTTGTTTAGCAGTTTGTTTGTTTGTTTTTTAACACCCAACCTCTGGGCTTTATTGATAGTAGAACCAGAGTCCAGGTACTTAGCTAGCCATAAGCTCTTTCTTTGAGTTTATTTGTTATTATCTTTTTTTTTTTTTTTTTTTTTTCCCAAGTTTATCTTCTGATGTCACACAAACAGGAACTATTACTGGTGAACCCTTCATTTATTTAAGCTTTTTTTTGTTTTTATCAGTGCTCTACTATCTATTAAAGTGAATTGGTTTTGTCTTGTGAGGCCCCTAGAGAGGAGCAACACCAGCAGCCAGGGCTCCCATTGCAATGCGCTGTGCACTGCTGAGAGCTTGGCTGGTCCCTATTAAAAGCGGAGTAGCCCCAAACACCTGTATGTGGAAGAGCAGCTTCGGCTTAAGCAGTGTTAATGGAATGGCTTCTGTCTTATCTGACATTAGGGGCCTTCAGAGATATAAAAGCTTGAGAATAACATTTTCAGAAGTATCTAGATAAACTTGAGGGTGGTGTTGAGCACTGTCGAAGGACAAAGCTAATCAGAATCTGTGGGTGGTCATTACATATATTCTCTTAGGTCGTATGCAGAAAGAGTGTGCATTGCACCAAAGGGCAGTGTGCATCTTATTGCACAACTTCTGTCACTCTTGGCTTCAGGAAGTGCAGGAGGAGAAACTACTGGCTGTAGTTCCCTGGGTCACGGTAGTTCCAGTGGTTCCCTGGATCTCTGTAGATCACCTGGGGAAGGTGATATGGCAACTAATGCTGGAAACAATTCCCAGTCACATGAAGGACAAGAAAGTGATTGGGAGTAGACTGCACAGATTTACAAAGAGTAAATCATGTCCAATACATATGGCGGCCTTCTACAATTAGGTGGTTGACTTGGTGGATGAGGAAAGAGCAAACGGTATTGTCAACATTGATTTCAGCAAGGCTTTTGACACTGTCTCCCATAGAAAAACTGATAAAATACGATCTAGATAAGTGGACAGTGAGCTGGAGTGAAACCTGACTGAAAGGATGGGCCCTGAGGCTGGTGATCAGCACCACAAAGTCCATCTGGAGGTCAGCAGAAGACATATATTCCAGGAGTTTGTACTGGACCAATACTGATTACTATCTTCATTAATGGCCTGGATAATGGGACAGAGTGCACTCTCAGAAACTTTGCAGGTTATGCAAAACTGGGAAGAGTGGGCTTACATGATATGGCTGTGTTGCCATTCAGAACAACCTGGACAGGCTGAACAAGTGGGCTGATGAAGATCCCACAAAGTTCAACAGAGGAAAATGCAAACTCCTGCCCCTTGGGAAGAGACATACTTTCCAGAAAGCAGATTCACAGAGAATGACCTGGGGGTTCTGGTGAACAACAAATTGAACATGATCCTGGAATGTGCTTTTGCAGCTGCAATTATCAGAGCATTGCCAGCAGGTTAAGGGAGATGATCTTTTCCTTTCAGCACTAGTGAGGCCACACCTGGAGTACTGTGTCCAATTCTGGGCTCCCCAGTATGAGAGACATGGATTTATTGGAGCATATCCAGAGAAGGGCCACAAAGAAGATGAAGGGAATGGAACATCTAACATACAAGGACAGGCTGAGAGGCTTGTTCAGCCTGGTGAAGACAAGGCTCAGGGAGACCTCATCAATGTGTATAAATACCTGATGAGGTAAGAATGCAAAGCCAGATTATTCTCAATGATATACAGTGACAGGACAAGAGTCGATGAGCATGGACTGAAATACAGGAAATTCCATTTAAGCATTAAAAAAAAAAATACTGTGTGGGTGATGGAGCGCTAGCACAGGTTGCCCAGAGAGTTTGTGGAGTCTTCATCCCCGAAGATATTCAAACTCTGACTGGACACAGTTCTGGGCAATCTGCTTTAGGTGAACCTGCTTCAAGCAGAGGAGTTGGACTACAGATCTACAAAGGTCCCTTCCCATCTCAGCCAATTTATTCTTACACAAATGCCTCATCTGTCTTTAGCAAAATTTTGACTTGAATTCCTTAAGCTTATAAGTAAATGGGTCCAGTAAGACATACGTGGATGTCAAGTGATATTGACAATGCTGTATTTATTACAGAGTTTGTTTCATTGCTTGGTCCCCTGTTGCAGTCTGAAACATCTCTGTATGGTACTAAAAGTAATGGGAGATATTGAGCAGCTCCTGTCAGTGTAAAAATATGACCACCTCCACAGGCATCCACAGGTTTCCCAAGAGTCTTTGGCTGTGATGTGTAAGTTCTTCTTGTATAATCTTGTCTGACTTCTTGGATGCTTCTTCTGGTAGGACCTACCTTTTGTATGTACACGGGCAACTTATGTCCGTGTAAGTGTTTGTAGTGTTAAAGTGGTTTGAATACAGACAGTGCTTGACAAAGCAAGAATACAGTGAGGAGAAATTGTTATAGTTCCTACTGAGCAATTAAATAACTTGTACTGCAAAATAAAGTCTTTAACAAAGTAGAGAGGACTTTCAAAGCAGTTATTAGCATATGAAATAGGAAACAGCAAAGCTCTGGAGCACTGCAAGTGGGTATCTCCTAGAAATGTATTTCATAAAATAAATCAGAATCTTAAACTTGTAAATGTAAAAACTCAGTGTTTAAAACAATGGGGGGTGAAAAGCTAATACAGCATAGTTTAAAAAGTTAAGCTCAAAATTTTAGAGGGATAGATGGTGACAGTTTATATCTATTTGGAGACAGCAGGGAAAATTAGCTCCAAAAGTACAGTGGAGTTAGTTACCGGTTATTGCTGAAATGAAATGACTCTTAAGCAGCACTAAGAGCATCAGTTTTAAATGTTATTTTGTTTAAATGGACAACCAAAGCTTCAGAAAAATCGGGTTAAAGTAAATGGAAAGATTCCCAGCAGTGTTTGCTAGTAGATCACCAGCATTAGAAAGAAGGAAAAATTTACCTTTAGTAAACTGCATTATATTGCATAATGTCAAATTGTCCCAACCTTATCCTGAAAGCAAGACACCAAAGAGAGCCAGAATGAGGCTTTTATTATAGCATCTAGTTTATGGATTAAAGATATGATTCATACTGAATGGAAGGGTGGGATACTGGTAATGCATTACACATTCAATATGGAGGTTTCTAGCCCTCTGAGGTGATATTAGTCATACACATTAATAAAATTATGAGTGCACCTTACTCATTTGTGAGTGAAATTTCTTCTAGAAATATTATCAGATAAGATTGAAAGTTGCAAGTCAAACTTCTGTAAAGCCTTTGGTCTGAACATGAAAAGAACTCTGCATTCTGCGGTATGCTGCAGTTTTGCTCATTGGTGGGGTTGCCATTGAAATTGCTGTTTGATTTTTGTTTACTTATTTATTTTTCAGTCAATGTGGAGAAACCATTGATGGCAACAAAGACTCTTTATATTTTGTACTAATCTAACTAAATAAATGCAACTACATTTTGTGCAGGTATTTTATAAAGCAAAAGATGGACTATACACAAGGAAAGATCTGGAGGAAATTTAAATTTTTTTTGTTCTTGGCTTGCTGTTCTGACTCTTCTTTTTCTTTCCTAGAAGAATGACTAGTTTGTCTTGGTAACACTAGTTTAGCATTATAATGTAACCACTACGATTTCCTCTGCCCTGTCCCCATTTTTCTGATTCACTAATCAATGAGGATAAATGTTGTGATTAAACTATTTTCATCTCTTCTCTAAAGAAAAGAATGGTGAGTAGACAGAGGTGGAAGTTTCTTGTATTTCTATGACATAAAATACAAATGATACTGTATGCCAAGTTTTTAATTCCCACCCCTCCATTTCTCCACTTATCACTGAAGGTACTGAACTGAAACATTTCTGCTTCTCAAGGAAAATCAGTTTTAATTGTCTATTTACTAAACAAAGCAAAGAACATGCTGGACTTTTTCTGCTTCCTTGTCTGGGGAGCAAAGTGCAGGACTGATACAGTCAGTGAGGCCACACAGCAAGTCTAATTTGCACACTTCATCCCCTTGTCTTCTCAATAGAGCCAAGCAGTAATGTTCAAATTATTCAGAACTAACATGGTTACTGAATCAAAATAGAAGTGTTACCATGGATCTCCATGTTTTCCAGCTCTGAATCCCCCTGCGCAGCTTTGCACTCAAAACGACAGAGGGATAAGCATATGCTTATTGTAGAAAAGGGACAGATGAAGGACTGGTAAGATACCTCTTGCTCAGCTTATACTCCCATTTGCAGATGTGGTATGTCTGCAGATAGTTCTTTCAATTATGATCAGCTTTCACCATATAAGTGTGGAGTGCTATCATGCAAAACCCAGTATGAGATGTACAGTATAGTACTCCACAACAGGGACATGAAACTGCAAAGAACTTTGGTATGCTTGTGGGTCTAAAACAAGTTTCACTCATCATAACTATTTCATATGGCCAACTTAGGCTAAGTCTTTCTAATGTTAGTGAATATACATATAAATATATGTGCATTTATGCAAGTGCATCTGTATGTATGTTTGGCAAAAGTACAGTAATGACAGTAAATCTGCTCTCTCAGGCAACATAATCTAGGGGATTTAAAAAAGAAAATTAAAAAAATCCAGTTTGTGTCCTGTAATTTATATCAAACAATTGCAGAGGCAGCAGTTCCCAGTTGTGGGGTGTGTGAGCATTTGACAGCAACAGCTTCCATTTTTACTATGAGATTAACAAAGAATTCTTTCCAGGGTCTGGAGCTGCCATTGCATATTGGTAAACATTAAATCACAAAGAACTTTATGTGCAATATCCACTTTCACTGTATCAACTGTTCTTCACATTTTTCCCTTTATTCAAAAGCATTATTATTTCAGTATCTAGAGCATTAAATTACTGTATTAATTCTTTTCTTAATCTGTATATATTTGATATAGTATCTATTTTTAATTATCAGAAGTCTTATTTAATTTTGACTTCATTAAAAATTACATATGGAATTGTACACATACTCATCTCTTCTATGTGAGAGGAGATGTAATATTCTGTTAGCTGGAAATAGTCAATTAAAATGTTCACTGCATAAACACAAAAATGTTTTCCCTTATCAAAGATAATACAGAAGAAGGATGGTCTTGTGGTTAAAATGCTCAATGCATAAATACAAAACACTGCTTCTCAACAAATATAATGGAAAAACCTTGTGATTAAATAGAGGGAGGTAAGCCATCTGAGTTACATTCCTGGCTATTCTAGAAATTTCTGATATGGCTTGTGGGAAGTTATATGCTGAAAATTTTCAAGCAGAGGTGAAACAGGTGCTATACTGGGAAAATGAATGCTATTTTCTAGAAGCAGAAAGTATGAGGAAATTCAGCACTGAGCTGCTGGACTTCTGCGTGTTTGTTGCTGTCTTGCTGCACCAATATTGCCTATATGGTGGCTCAGGAAATTTTGGGAAAGGAGCAGGAAGTGTCCTGTTTATAAACATAAATTTTACCCCACACTGCTTAGGACCTCTGAGTGCTGAGGGAGTAGGGCTTGGTCTTTGTGGCGCCTGAGATAACAAAGTACTATGTATACATGTAGTTGTTGAGCCGATGGCTTCAAACAACAATAATTTGTGATGGCCCAGTAACACTGACTGTAACAACCTTTCTCTCTGGCCTTGCTCCCTGAGAAGCCCTTGCTTTGCATATATGTTCAGAGCTTTCTCTTAGGTCCCAGCATGCCCCCTTGGTTCTTCGTCTCCCTCTTTTCCACTGCCAGCCAAGAGGCAGCACAAACCACTCCTGGATCCCAGATTTCTGGTGTAGGAGGTCACACAGAACACAAAGAGCTGAGCCCAGTTGTCTGAGTCCCTCTTGCTTCCCTGCTCCTGATCTCCTGAGGACTAGGAATTTTAAATATTTTAGAGTTATTAGGGGTGATACAGAGAGAGACAGACAAGACAGACAAAGAGTATCTTGAGTATCTTTTTTTTTTTTTTTTCCAAACTCTATCTACACATTGAATTACATTTACGTGATATGCTGCCTGTCTGTAATTCATTGTACAGACCTTCCAAATATGAATACAGGTGGTCTTTGTCTCTAGCTCTAATTCTCCTGTCACGGTGATTCCAGTTCATGTGGAGTAAGAATAAATAAGGTAGTAATAAATTAAATGAGGAGTTGGGTGTTCGCCTGCTTCTGAATGTTAAAGTGTGACATAAGCAAAGAAGTGGTCAAACTCCAGCTTTTTATTTCCTCATGTAGAAGCTACCATTAGCTTTTCAGAAGGAAAAAAAATCTCAAAAAGGTACCTGCAGGTCAGCTTAATCCCCTCCAGCCCCAAACAAAGGTTTTTGATAATAATCGTGGATTGACATAACTGTTAAAATTCAGGCAACCAAATCCTTTATTGAATCTAGCAATAGACCCCAGAAACTTGCTCTTGGCTCCCCTTAGTGGGATGGCAATTTTGTACCCATGAACTTGCTAATGTTAGATATCTACATTAGATTCCTTCATGGATATGGACATGCCATCTGGTTGCCTGCAGATTCATGTGCCACTTATTGTACAGTCTGGTTTAGATTACATTTTCTGAAGTACAGTAATTTGAGAGTTAGTGCCTTTGGATAAAAATGAACATGAACGTCCAGAGACTTTTTTGTTTGTTTGTTTGTTTTGTTTTGTTTCTTTGTTTGTTTGCTTTTTTACAGTAATTAGTTACATCATGCAGGGTCTCTATCCATATCCAGCACTGCAGTTGAGCTGCACAGAGATTCAGGACAAGACCTGCATATGATAGGCACAAATATATGTGTGGGTGCTCCCCTCTCTCACAGTGTGACTGTTCTTGCTAGTTGTGGGAAACTAGAGGACAGTGACATTAGGAAAATGATTGCCAGAACATATTTTGACATTGCCAGTAAAAATGCCAGGCTTTAGAAAAAACTGCAAAATCCAGAGCATCATAGCTGAGTGAACATGAAATTGTACCAGGGGACAGTCAAAGCTGTTAAAGATAACTTCAGGTTTGTGATCTGTGTACCAGAAGAAAAAGTAATGAGAAATAAGCTTGTCTGATTTTCTTCAGAGAAGAGGAAACTTACTAAATAACATTTGATAAGACAAAAACTGTTCAAATATTTACATTGAATTTAACAAATGATTTTGCCAAAAGGAAAAAAAATATATATTTTCTTTCTACTATCTCTTTTTCTTTATTTTTTTTCTGAGCTGCTGAAACATTTCATCTTTTTCATAACAAAACATTTCATTTCAGCTACTCCTTTTGGAATAGCATTTGTCATTTCAAAGTTGACCATAAAAAAAAAAAAAAAAAAAAAAAAAAAAAAAAAAAAAAGACAAAGGACTTCAAAACCGAACATCAAATCAAAATATTTAATTTTAGACCAGATGACAATTTTGGTCAAATCCCAAATTAGTCATTTATTTCCCTAAATGAAATCTGGTTTGATTTGTTCAAACTAATTGTGGTGGTTTTCTTTCCTTCTGCTTTTTGCCAGTCTCATACAGCTTTACAGCTTTTTTTTTTTCCTGCCTTATTTTGTACCTTTTTGAAATGAGAGAAAACAATTTTCAAATATTGCTTTGGTAGGAAACACAGGTCTCAATCTGTAATGCTGACTCTCACATTCATTTCTCTGCCTTAAGAATAACCAAAAACTCTAAAACTTGCCAATTTACAATTGTAAAAGTCTCCTTAACTACTGCTGACATTTATCTAGGATAAAATTAGCTTTTAGATAAATAGATAGGTAGGTAGATAGATAGATTGATCAATTATATGCTGTAAGTTACACACGTTTTTTAGATGTATTCATCATTCTAACCATTCCCATGATACCAATTAAAGTTACAATAAGAAATACTGTATGTTTTTCACAAGCAGATTAAGATATATTTATCACTTTTTAAATTATTATTTTTAATTTAGCATGCTTTCTAATAATCCTAAATATTTAGCAATTCTTATAATCTTGCTATGGACAGATGAAAACATTACCAAAAAAGTGGTATTAGAAATCTCTTTCCAGAACTGGAAACAGATTCTTTCCATTCTAAATGCACAGTGTCTTACCATTAAAGCAGTATTTTACCTGTATACTTTACATACTCTAACCGCTCTAAATTTTACCTCATGGTCTATCCCTGGGTTAATATTAAACTTACATGTTATTGCCTGAATCATGTCTTTTTCCAAGATTAATTCAGAAAGCATTTTGAAAAATATGCTTATGTTCAGGAGTATCTGAGCACAAACACATCTCTGCTAGGTACATTTCAATTAATATATAAATGCAAGCTTAGTTGTTCTCATTACTACTTCAACAAGAAAGGTGGTTTCTCTTACTTTAAAGCAAAATATTATGTATTTGTTCCATTCTTATCTCTAAGGCACAAATACTCTCGCATCTGTCACAGAAATTTAAAAAGATTTAGCTAGTTCTCTCAAAGGTACAACTGTTTTTCATGTTATACCCATTATTGCAAAAAGCTTGCTGTAAACAACAAATACAATCATGTAGCCAATGAAGACTTTCTTAAGCTGATAAAAGTCCAGGAAATTCTTTGGTAATACTGGAACAGTCATTTTGTCAGCTTGATGAATCTAAACTTCAGATCTAATTCCACCAGAATGTTGATTTAGTTATTTTATCATACAATTCTATGGATTAATTCACAGTACCAAAACTCCAGTAAACAACAAAGTAAGGTCAAAATTAATTCTATTAATTTAGACACAATGAATTCCACATAGTAAATAGTGTTTCTCATACAGTATTAATCTATATATACCGTCAATTAAGCAATGCTCATTCAGTAGGCTTCATAAAAATTCTTCCTAGAGTATAGCTACATTTTATGCAGAAGCCCCATGCAGAAGCTCCATTGGTATTAATTCTCTGCTCTTTGGTATATTTAGTGTATTTCAAATCTCAGCAGAGCAGAAAAAATACAAATTTTGTTTCATATTCTGGCATTTTTTGAAAGAAACACAAAATTCCTGTTTCAAGTCTGAAGCTGGGAAAAAAAAAAAAAAAAAGCAGAGGTCTTTGGGTTAAAGACACTGTTATCCTGATACATCACACTGGCTATCATTCCCTAGAGTATGGACTATAGTTTTCTATTTAGTTAGATATATCAAATTTAAAAGCAGTGAATAAATGAAGTTTAAATAGAAAGGTAAAATTCTCTTTGAGGTACTGGTGGCAGGCAATGACTTAAACCTCTTTTTTCTCTCTGCATTCATAACTCTCACCACTGTTAGTGAATACAGGTATTCACTGTTAGTGAATACTTAAATTGAACACAGTCATACTTGGATACTTGTGACAGAATTCTGATTCTAACTGATGGGAAAGGAAGGTGAGTACAGCAGCTGAAGAAAATGTCTGTGAAGTGTCTTCCTTTCCAAACAATCCAACAGTTTACACCCACTTTGTGATCTTAAACACTAGATCCTCCAAATCTTCCCTTTTGTGAAATAAGCGTGCACCTTGCATTCCTCAGAGGTTTGACATTGTTGTATCTCACTGATCAATGAAAAATGCTGAGAATTATTTATTTATTTATTTATTTGAATGCCAGAGCATTGTACTACTCTTTTCAAGTCATTATAGTGGAGAAAAGTATCTTGTGAGGTGACACAATACCTTCACTGTGGAATGTTTATAAATATTGACCAATGATTAGCAAGATTCTCCAGGATTCAGAAAGGGTTATTATTCTTTTCATAACTTTAAAAATAAATTCCACTGTCTGTCATTTGCAACGAAGAATGTTAAAGATGTACTGTACTCTATAGCTTGCCAGCAGTTTGAGTAGTAGTAATGGGTAGATGTCAAAAAATGAAAAATGGCACATTTCATTGGCTTAAAGAAATCTTAACATTTAGAAGTGAAATCTTGAGTATATCAGAACTAATGAGAAATCTTTTAGAGACTACAGTGAACTTGCTCCTTTAAGCAAAGTCTCTTCGACTCACAAATTGAGGGTGGGAACCTGTCAGCATATCAGCTCTTGCCTTGTGTATTATTTTCCAGGCAGTGGCATACTGCCATAAAACAGTCCAGGAACATGCATGGCACAACACCCAAGGTGATGAACTCTGATGGATTTGTGCTGGAGAAGCAACAGAGGTCTGAGTGTTCAGAAGTGAGGAGTAAGGTGGGGATAAAGAGACAGTTATTGTATGTGAGATGGAGACGACAAGCTATCCTGGGTGAGGAAGTTTCAAGAAGGGATACAGGTAGGAAAAAAAAGAGAGTAAATGACAGAACAAAAGATTTGAAATCATTCTCCTTTTCCTTAGCTTTGAAGGTCCAGAGCATCAATTAAATTTTTTCAAATCTGAGTTAGATTGACTTCTCTTCCTCTGTTTATGATATAGTTGGTTAGTCTCTAGTAAGTGATGAATACTTGGCTTGTGTTAGGGTGGGTAGCTAGAAAGCTCCTGTGTCAATATCTCCTGAACCAAGGAGACCCCTCTACATATAATGTAGCCTGCTTTGATTATTTCCTAATTCTGCCTAGATTAGAATAAGGAAATAGTTTGTGTGCAAGATCATGTAACACTTCAGTTACTGGCTAGAAAGAAAGAATTAGAAAAGCTTAGTTTAAATCTAGCATTCTGCCACATGCTAATTAAATAAAGAGATAGTGAAATGCAGATAGATAAAAGATGGTGAATATGTGAGAAAATGTGACAGTTCACTTTCTTGTGTCTGTAGGGATTACAAAATAGCACTTGAATAAATTCTTTAACCTATTCTGCCCTAGAGGTATTAATTAGATATTTATAACACTTTAGGAATCTATCATGAATGTAGCTCTAAAACACTGCTGGAATAACTTTAAATTTAGAGCCCTTCCCTTCCCTTCCCTTCCCTTCCCTTCCCTTCCCTTCCCTTCCCTTCCCTTCCCTTCCCTTCCCTTCCCTTCCCTTCCCTTCCCTTCCCTTCCCTTCCCTTCCCTTCCCTTCCCTTCCCTTCCCTTCCCTTCCCTTCCCTTCCCTTCCCTTCCCTTCCCTTCCCTTCCCTTCCCTTCCCTTCCCTTCCCTTTCCCTCAGAAAAACAGGTGCACATTTAAGAAAAAGTCTAAATGAGCAACTGAAGTGAAGAGATCAATACTAAGGAATTCAATTAAATTTCCCTCGCAGGGGGTTTTCTCCAAATCTCATTGAAGTCAACAGAAAGATTCCCAATGACTTCAGTGGGGTTTTGATGAGACCCAGGGGACCAAGCCAGAGAGGACCTAGACTGTTAGACTGTTTTCTGACTTAGAGTCCTTCCTCTAAGTCACCTTATGTTGTTATTTGGTTGATTGTGTTTTTCACTGTTGTTGTTCTTTTGGCTTGGGTTGCTGTGTTTGTGGTTTTTTTTTGTTTGTTTGTTTTGTTTTGTTTTTGTTTTTGTTTTTGTTTTGTTTTTCAAAATAACATATATTTTTTCTTTTCTAAAACTTGAACTTTGGGTCTGTATAAAGACTCTGTGCCCTGAACCTCTTCAAATGATGAAAACTTCTTCAAATTACCTTGGTAATGCTAAAAAAGCTGTGCAAAAAGATTTCTTGATCATTTTTCCTGCTCCTTGTGCTTCCTGGTCTGTTCTAGCTCCAAACAAGATTTCTATGGTTATGCAAAATATTACCTGGCTTTACTTTTATTAAGGACATGCTTTATTAATCTTAATAAATCAGTTTGTCGCTTGCTTTCTGACTGCCTCTCAAGTAAAACGGGGATTGACTGTGCAGTAACAGTGTTTATGTCATGCCTGAATAGTTTAAGGTGAGGCTTTGAGTAGTTTTATTGCTTTTGTTTATATAGGTAAACCCAATCTGCGTGTTTGAAATGATTGATGAACTGCAGTCCCACTTGGAGTGTTTGTCATCATTCATGTGCTGAAGTGACATTTCTTTATGTATTTTGGCATAAACATATGCAACTACTGGCAAAGCATTTGACCCTGGAGTCTGACTATTTGTCATTCTAATCTTTTTTTCTTTTCTACCCCAAAGTCAGGCAAGTTACTGTATATTCTGTCCGCATTCATGTTACTAATTATTCAACAGACAGTAAAACGGTCCTGTAGCTGGAACTGTGTAACTTGCTGAAAGTGCATTCTTCTTTTCACAAGTTCTGTACTTTGCTGCAATATAGAGCTGGGATGTGTTTAAATGTCAAGAGCAACAGCCATGTTGAGCTACAGTACCTTTTCAATAAAATCTGATGCTTATACTTTATCAATAGAGTAAGGTGAAACACCCTGCATGGAATTTAGCAAATCAAATGTGAACAGAGATTAAGTAAAATACATCAAACATGTCTTGGAATATAATTTTCCAGTAACATATTTACAATGAAAAGTAAGTAACCAATAATTCACATTATGTGGACAGAGATAAATGGATGGTGCCTTAACCTCCAGGCTCAGGGTTCAGACTATGTGTTGTCTTGTAGGAAAATGGCTGATTATTTATTGGGGAAAATGTCAGGAAAAAAATTAAACTGTAAAGTAATTTTCCCTGGAAAGCAATCACATGTCATTTATAAAATATATCAACTTCTTTTTTATCTCAGAGTCATAAAAATGTGATACCTCTTCAAAACTTACTCCTCTAAATAAAATTTTTGAATATTGAATATATCTACAATAAATGATATAGATTTAGATTTTTGATATAGAAAGCCAGTGATTAATGTGATTGATAGAAAATCAATCCCAAACTTAGATCAAAGAATATGTGTCCCAAAATGATATATATAAATGGCATTCATTCTGAGCTTGGATAATGCTTTCTAAATTTGAATATCTATGTCTGTATTTCAATATGTCAGTAAAATGCTTGTTGCAGAAGCACTGGCACATTCAGCATCAGTTTTCATGCATAGAAGATGACAAGGAAGATACCCTGTTTCCTGGACAGCATGAGTTTACTGGGAATTAAAATGACTGTCAGCATGGATACCAATATTCCTCCTTTACCTTGGGCTCCCACCCACTCCACACCAACTTCTTTAAGAAACCTGGGCATGAAGATTCACCATAGGTGTTCAGAGCTGTGTTGGACCAAACTGTTTTCAGTCAGTTTTCAGTCAATTCTACCTACTGTGATACCATGAATGTAACAAATTAATTAGCCAAGTTCGTCTTGAGTATATATGACCAGATTTGGTTTTACTTGCAGTATAAGGATACTGTGGATTTTTTTATTTTTTTATTTTTTTATGATCATCATTTTTTGTCCCATGTGTCTCCACCAAAAACCTTCCAAACAATTGTTACTTGTCATATAGATAGCCGTACATGTCACACAAGGTCAGCTGGGACCAGTGTTTCAGGCAACAGAATTTGAATGAGGTTTCCTGATGTAGATAGCTATAGATAGCATTTTCTCTGAAAACCTTGGTTTTAGTGGTGGTTTGTTTAACAGTGTTAGAACAAAAATAAACAAAAAATAAATAATTGTTCTTCCTTCTATTCTGCTCTTGCTCTCTTTAAAATCTGAAAAGTTGAAAAAGCTCAGATCATGGAAAGGTATGGAAGACCTAAATGAAACTCCATACACAAGCTAAATAATTCACTTTGGAAGTAAATTCATGCTACACTGTGGATGACTGAACATAACCTTTTAAGTTTACAACTAAGAGGTTACCATTACTGACCTATGAAAGAAACCACTCTGAAAACAGGCACAAGCCAAACCTGTCCAGATTGTTGTAGTTTTTTAATATAATTTTATGGACTTTTTGTCACTAATTTTTAGCTGCTGTGTCTGTTTTGTTTTTCTTTTCAGCACACATGCTACAAAAAGTTTGCTTAAGCAGGGCAAGGTTTGATTTTGAGAAATGCTTGAACAAACTTGATATTTCCTGTTTTGGCAGGGGGGTTGGACCTGATGATCTTTCAATCTTCCCTTCCAATCCCATCAGTTCTGTCATTCTGTGATATGAAATTGTCTTTTCAAAAAGTGATATAAGGATGAATTCTGTGGGTTTTGCAACAAATTTCCAAACATCTATTTGTGAAGAAGCATTATACAGGTTCTTCAGAAATATAGTGTACTGACAAAAGTTTAGGTCTTGTTTTTAAAATGTTCACTTGGAAGGACAGAAGACAAATAGAAGCTAGGCAGGAGACTCAGCTATGCATGACATTACATGTTTATGCTTAGGTAGTCAAGTCCATATCCTAGAGGCTGGTTAACTCAAGAGCGTCTGAGTTCTTTGATTCCCACTGACAGAACTGGTTAAGTTTTGGTTCATTTGCCCACATATAAACATCTTGAGTTGCTTGAGATCTCCAACAGTCTCCAGATGCAAGGGAGCTGTAGTACTTCAGTGCAGGTCAGCTGTGGGGCCTGTGGTATACCTGTTGCTCCTGAATGTAAGTCTCAGACACCGTAAGACAACTCAGATGGTATCCAGCTACTTGTGTGTGCACAGCTCAGTTAAGCCTTAGTTCACCACTGAATGGAAGAGAAGTTCAAATGCCTAGAACACATGTAGATAGAGATACATAAAGCCACCTACATTTAATAAAGTAGTTTTTAAATCAGTTGCCAAAATGTGAGCATTTGATGTCTTTTTACACGTTTACCTGGCCTTCAGATGTTGCTCCAGGAAGCCTTCATATTTGACAACTCCATATATATGTCTTAGATTCCATGGGTATATAAAAAGGTACTAAAAGGATATATGGATTTAGTCTTGAAATGAATTTAATGCTCACATATGTAGAAATAGAAATATAAATAAATAATTATAATAATTAAAAAAAAAAAAAGTAACTTACCTAATCTTGACATATATTCTTCAATTCCTATTACGCCATGAATATTCCAATAGAATTCATGTAGATTCTATGCAATGTATACAGTAGTAAAAAGTGTGTTATAAATATAACAGTGTATTTTATAGTTACCAATACCTGTTCAAAAGAGTTCTGCATAAAACTATATTATTTAAGTTGTTTCTGATATTTTCCAGATGTTTCTGAAAGACAGAAAAGCTATGTATTTAGAGCTGCATCCATTTTCCACACTTTCAGGCTAATAACCATGGTCATCTGCATTTCCCTTCCCTTTTTTATTTTATCCATGTCAAGATAATTTTATGTATTTTTTCCTATTGCACTTGTCAAAGACTTTGATTTCCTCATAGTTTCTCTATTAAAATTTTACTATGTTTCACAGTGTTAAATCAAATCTATTTTGAGCATTTTTCTAGTACCAAAAAAAACAGACAAAGGTTACCATCATGTTCACAGAAATACTTTTATTCTCCTTCTCCACCTCAAAATAACCCTGGCATAAAAAGGGAGAAAAGATGAGAAATGGTTTGGATTTTTTCATGGGGAATACTTGCCCTTTCAATGACGATACATTTCTTTGTACTTTTTGTTATAGGAAATGACAGATAGTTGGAAAAAATCTCTGAGAAATGCTTCTCATTATCAAATCATTGTATGCAGCAAATGTATCATGGCACTGCTAAAACCCATGATACAAACTAACTGTTTCTGTAAAGGAAGATTAGCAAACAATACACTGAGCTTGGCTGCAGGTGCAATGTTGTTGTTTTTTTTTTTTACCTCTGGCTTTTTTCTGGAATAGAGCTTAAGAAAATGATGCATCAAAATATTTGTGGGTTGAGGAGGAAAGAGGAGATTGTTTCTATTTCTGTCTGGCTTTTTTCTCAAGTTTGACTCCTTCTGGGATGTCACTGTTTTGGAATATGTGATAATATGTTGCATTAGATATGCAACAAGTCATGTGTAAAGCAAATACGGTACCACTTTAAGTGAATGTCTCTCTTGATAAAAGAATGTATTCCAACTACATTAATCCATTAATGGTTCATTTCCTCAGATAATTGGCTACTTACGTGCATCTTTATTTGCATCCAATAAATACATAGCCTAGAGTTACCAGTATCTATGTTAGGCTAATAATTTCATCCTAGGTTAACACTTCTAAGGTAGGAGCAGTTTAAAACAACATAACTTCAATGAATAGATTCACTAAGAAAAATAAATTTTGTTTATTGATTGATTTCCTGCCTTCCAGTTAGAGCTTATAGCTAATTCTGCAAGCCAGTGAATGAATGCCTCTTTATAGTATGCAAAGAAAAGGAAATGTTCCATTTGGCTACTAGATTAAAGGTACAACATTTAATTATTAAATTATGGTTTGCTGTTAATATTGTCTGCTGGAGAAAACATATCAAAACTAATAAAAATCACTGTTTTTCCATTTAGGTACTGATTATTTATGTATTTATTAACTTTTAGTAGGAAAAATCACCATTTTCCAACAAAGCACTAGATTTATTTCATTCTAGTTAAATCTGTCACACTCATTCATAAATATATGGTCTGGCATATTAGAAATAAGCTCCGAGTCTCACCTTTCTGAAATTGTGAGAAAACATTAGCTCAATCTCCAAGTTATGACTTATTTATATCTTTCAAGATTTGGTCCATGTATGTCTATAGGACATGACAACACATGGGTGCATTGATAAATGTTGAATGAACATCCCTTGATAGCTACTTAATTCTTTAAAAACATCTGAATAAATAAAGGAAACAGAAATCTTTTATCTTGTAATGCTATAAACCCCAAATTTCTTCCATTTTTCCCTACTTGGTTTGGTGTTTTGTTTTTTTGTTTTGTTTTGTTTTGTTTTGTTTTTCATCATCTCACACCTTTATTTTAGTTTATTCTCCTCCCTATTGACAACATTGACAACTGTCCCAAGTATTGATCAAGCCTCCTGGAATTCTAGCAATATCCTTCTCCTGAAATTTAAAGGATGTCTCAGTGTCCAGAAGCCCAGTACAGCTACCTGTTATCTTCTAAACTGATACAAAATTATTACACTTTGTCACATTTAAATATGCACTATGGGTTGAACATGAAATTGAATATTCTCTGTTAAAATTGAAAAAATAAATTCTTCATTAAAAAATCGTGTTTTCTACAGAATACTTTAGTATTTGGCTTTTGTTCATTTGTTTGTTTACAAAAAGAAAATGATCCAAGTCAGAGAGTGTTTCAACTCTTACTGAACTCCAGGGAAAAAATTAAGACAAGTCCCATGACTCGTTTTGTGGAGGCCATCAAATCAGGTAATCACTGTCACCCCCCATGGCTTTTGAAATCTGTGGAACGCCAAGTGCTCCAGTACACAGCAGCCTCTTGTAGGAGTTCAGATTCAATGGCTGCTTCTTGTTTCAGGCACCGACTCACTTCTGAAGAATGAAAGGGCTACTAAGTCATACTTTCTGCTGTGAGACAAAGAGAAGAGATGCAACATTTGATCTCAAAATTTCTGCCTGCCCAGAAAAATGGAACTGCTGATGACAATTGAATCTCTCTTCCTGAGTATATAATGTTTTTCTTGCACAGTTACATGAACCTAATAACCATATCAATCAGAGTTCTTGAAAGTAAAGCAATATATTCTACTGAAGTATATGATGAGATGTTAGGGTTAAGAATGTGTTTGAATTTCTGGATGGATGACAAGGTTGTTTTTGTTTCAAAGTTAACTGGGAATACGAAGCTGAGAAATACTAGGCAAACTATACTCAGAAAATGAACTGAAGTTTACAAAGAGAAGGAAAAATTGCTTACATGGAAGACCTTATGTTTCAAGTGCTCCTGGATTTAAATGTACACAGATGAAATCTATGTAGATTTGTAGTAAGAATGGTATAACTGCAGCAACTGCACTCCTCTGGCATATTTGGAATTGAAAATGTAGTAGTAAAAGGAACATTGTGAAGTTTCACTGAAGTAAGGGGCATAGCTCTGATACATTATTCCCTCAAAAATGGCAATAACTCTGCACTCTGGGAATAAAAGAACCTGAAAAAATGGAAACAGCTAGGAAAACAGGTAGCAAATACTAAGTTGCTAATTGGTACCAAAAGTACTGAAATCCAGCTCTTGGCTTCATAGGTATTTGTAATGATTCCAAGACAATAACAGGAAATTTCATCCAAAAATATATGTATTAAATGCAGCCTTTGGCCCCAAGTTCTTCTAACTAACCCTGTGACTACTTGAGACATTGTTGTTTCATACTCCTCCTTTTCTCCTCATTGCTGTCTTAGAGTACCCTTTGTTCTTGTGGATGTTTAGCTTTTTGGTGATTTTCCCTCTCAAATTCCATGAACAGAGAGGATCACTTTCTCCATATCTTATGGAACAATCCTAAATATATGCAGCCTGTCTCCACTCTCTTAAAGATCTTGAGGCTTTTCAAGAATGTTGGTCATTTTGATATTTAACAAGAGAAGCATTCAGAGTGTAATACCCAAACAATCAAACCAGCGGCTTGGCCAAATATCAATTCTCATCTGCAGGGGTTCTTTAATACATCTCCCTAAGAACAGATGTTACTTCACCTTGTATAAAACTGTGAGGGAAGAGGACCACTTTGCCGTTATGGTTTTGCAGATTGGCAGGGATTGAAAGAGGTTCAGCTTTACTAAAGTGTGTTCACTTTTGTGTAGTTGCTTAGAAAAGAGACACTGATATACTGAGAGGGAACTCAACCTTACAGAAAAGATTGTGGAAATTTACCATTGAAGGCTCTTCCTGAAATGATAGATGAGAAACTGTACAGAGTTTTTTTCTTATTAACTTGTTACCTCAAAAATAAATTAAAAGAATTGACACTATAAACAAATTTGACCATATGAGATCCCAAAAGCTGCTTCACATTAACTTTCACAAGCGGGAACCTAGTGTTCCTCTAGATTTCACAGTAACATGGAGTTAACTAACAGGTTCGACAAAGACATACAGATATAGGAAGATAGAAGTGCTTCTGAATGCTGTAGTATAGACAAGAACTGAGACAGTCTTGAAGTTATGATGGCTCTGGTTTAATGCTTGGAAATGGTAAACCAGATTCTAGTCTCTCTTTTATGAGAATCACATGCAAAAAATCTAATTCCCCAGCCATGAGGTTATTAGGTACATTCTTCTTGGCTGGAATAGTAAATTGGAATCTTGGTTGGAATTGTAAGAACAGCTCCAGATAAGATCCCTCATTCAAACACCTTTATTTAAAAATTTATAAGCCAAAAAATTGTTTGCTTATATAAAGGTCTACAGTTGCATTTGACATTATAAAATATTATATATATATATACGTATTTAAAAAAAAAATTAAAAAAAACTGTATCTGTTCACAGGTCACACCCCTTCCCAACCTCTCCCAGTTTCTAATCTGAATACAGCTGCTATCTTCATATAGTGGTCAGTGTCTATGTCTGCCTTAGCAAGTTATTTTTGCTCAACAGGAACAGATCAGTGGGCCACGGCAGGTGATGATGAGGTCCTTATATTTTTTGTACACATTTCAGCAGTTCTACTTCATACCAGGTTTAATCTTGTCCCCTGGACTGATCATCCCAACCAGCCATGCATATGGTGTAGTGCTATTCAGAGGAGAGTGGTCTCTGGTGTTTCTGTTTGTGACTGGATCACTAACAGCACACACCTGATTTCTCCAAAATGAACCCTGTTCTTTCATCAAATGGACTTTGTGAAGCAAAGCAACCTTTAGAAGTGGAGACATTCAGAAGTTTTATTTCAAAACTAGATCACTGTTTGAACCTAAACATTAATGCAGACAAAACCTGCATGACTTTATAGAGAAGCTTAATACTTGAGAATGTGAATGCAAATCTTGAATTAAACATTAACACTGAACACAACACAAAAATTCCTGTATTTCAAAGAATACATAAGGAATTAGAATATATTTCTAAATCTATAAAGAAGCAACAAAATACCTCAGCATACTGCATATGTATGTGTTTGTTGGAAAGTAACACTATATTTGGCAAGAGTGAAAAAAAAAAAAAAAAAATCTGTTCTATCTAACTTATTTTGGGTGAAAATCTACTGCTTTTCCAAATGATTTTTTTCCATCCTCTGACAGATGTAAAGAGGCTGCAGACTTTGCACAATATTTTTGCAAAAGGTAAGACTTTTGGGTGTTTTGACATTAGATTCTCTTTGAAAATGCAGCTAACACACACATCTCTTTCCCCATCATCCAAATCAATCCAAGCCTTTCATTTCTCCTCCAGAAGTCCTAATTTGATAGTACATCTCATGTCACCTTTAGAGAAATTCTGTATGTTGCTTACTTTGCCAGTTTATCAATGATGAGCAGATTACCTTTTCTCCCTAATTCTTTTCAGGAAGTCTGGTACTTCTCTCTCTCCAGAATCTCCTTTCTCTACCCTAATACATATCTTCATGTCAACATTTTCTTTTTAGCATGCCCATAATTACTCCTTTGGGTCTCACTTGTCATTCATTTCAGCCTTTAAAGTATCCTGACATACAATATGGTATATTAAAATTACCTTTACATAGACGATTGCAAAAAGAAATGCAGTCTAATCTTTTTAAAACAGTAAAACTTGACATAAAACAAACAAACAAACAAAAGTGTTATGTTGTTCAAAGTGTTTAGAGAATAGAAGGTAAACAGTCTGTTAAACACAGTTAAAGAGTTCTTTGTCAACTTGATATTAATACTTGATATTTATACTCTTGGCCATAATTCTCAGTAAATAACTTCTTCTGCACATGTTTTGTTTTGTTTATATATTCTATTTCCTAAAAGCAATTAAAAGCTAGAACAGTGCATTTCTGAAGGTAGATTATTTTTTCAATTATAATTTTCAAGAGCTGGTAGTCACCTGGCCTTCAGCTTCACGTCTCATAACACTACCCAAGACTTTCTATAGTTGCCATAACACAACATTCTGCAATATCTTGTCACTCGATTCAATGATATGTTAAAGAATATCAAATAAATATAAATATAAAGAAACCATAGTGATAAATACTGCTCAGTGCAGTTTTACTGCCTTGAACTGAGGTGGTATGTCCCTTTTGAGGAAGATGTGTATATGCATGTTTTGTTGCAGTGAGTCCTGAGATTTACTGCAATTAATTGCACTGTCATGTTGCATGGCCTCACATTGAAGCCCACCTATTGTTAGATTTTTTTCAAACGAATTTGAGATAAGTAGAAAACTGCTACTAAGGATGTTCATTTTGTTCCACCCTCTGTAAATTTCTTGTGATGTTATTCTTGTTCAAATACCCTCCCTGGGCTATAGTTAATGGAGAAATAAAAGGAACTTGCCTTGGCTTTTTGATTGGTCTTCCTGGTTTTCATTCATGGATATCTTTATGATTCTCCCATATTCATTCTTCAAGGTTGTCTCTGCAATTATGATACATTATTGAGGCAATTCAAAATAATATATAGACTTTTTAGCATTTCCTCTATACTGATGGCTTCCTTGTCCTTTCTCTTTCTCTCTTTTTTTTTTTTTTTTTTTTTTTTTTTTTTTTTCCTAATGATGAAACACGGTTAAAAGCAGTTTGTGCTTGCACAGTTTTGTTCATGTTCTCTGATTTACCTCTATGCCATTCTTGGTTTAGTGAAGGATAGGATGCAAGGCTGTTTATGAATATTTCTTTCCACAATACACTAAAAGGAACAACTATCAAACCAGAAAAAAAAAAAAAAAAAAAAAAAAAAAAAACAGCACACAAGCACACAGACTACAGTACAGAAGAGGGTTGGGTTTCTTTTTTCCTTCCTATTCTTCTAAAACAGAAGGAACCAGCTCAGCTGGGTATCACTCATCACAAGACTCTGGTTTGATTTCCGCAGGTGGCAAAGGTAAAAAGCTTAGCTATGCAGAGCCTGGGGTTTCAAAGGAAGAAATTGGTCAGAAGTTCTTTCACTTCATCAAATTCTGATGAGGAATACGTAAAATGGTACCAGACTTATTTGGTATCCCACTCTTTCTGTCCCTCTCTTGCAACCTAGAGTATTATCAAATAATAGAAAAACACTGACCAAAGATTACAGGCTAAAAAACCTCATGTTGAATACTGATGTTTTTACTTGGTATGTTTATGACCTGCAAATCCTACTTTTTTTACAGGAACTATAGGATGCTTGTAATCTCCATAGATGTCTTCATTGCTTATATAAGGAGCTATATGATAATTTTCAAGGCAGTAATAAATGTCTTCTATAGAGCTAAAAACTTGATTAAAAAAAAAAAAAAAGAGAGAGAGAGAGAGAGACTAAAATAGCATCCTAGACGTAAATATTTCCCATGAGGTGCTATCTTACAGTTCTGGAATTCCAGCAAATATATTTAGTCTTTTCTGAAAATAACAACTTAGGAGACTTGGTTAAGTATAAAAATATAATTGTGAAACATCTATCTCAGAAGCTGAGAAGTAAGTATATCACCTATGACCTAGGAAACTAAGGGGAATTAAACTGATTTTCTAATTATCAACTTCGCAAACATCTTAATGAAATATAGGGAAATACACAAGGCATTCTACAATAGATATACTAAATTAATGTACAGGAAAAATACATGAAAGATACTATTTTTCCAACAAAGTGTACCTCTCAGTAAATGAGGATTAAGTGATATGCCTTATGTCTTATTTTTGATGATTATCATTGCAACATTAATATCCAGCTTTGATTTATGTGCCAAAAATCAACTGAAAATTTTGGGGAAAATGCAGCATGATTAATTGTTATCTAATGTTCAGACTGAAAAATGAAAACATTTTCTGTCTTAACTAGAGATAATGAAACAGAAGACTAAGACAAACAGGAAGGAAGTGATTGTGGATGTTTTTAGAAATATCTCCTTATTAAATATAAATCTTTCTGATAGTTGATTCTCATACAAAATGAGGATATGGACAATTGTTAAAAACTGTGTAGCAATTGATAAGGAGAGTAATTGTTTAGTAGTGTGAAAGGCTCAAATCTACTTTATTATTCACTTCTCTGTGATTAGACCCAGGCTTCTGAGGTGAAAGTGCAACAACTTAGAGTGACATCTAGCACCTTTAGAATGAAAACTGGGAATTTTCCCCCACTATCACTGCGTATCAGCCCCTGGAAAACCTTCAGAGTTGTGTGTAACTCAACAGACCCCAGCATTATATGTTGGAATAGATAGTCCATTAGCCATGTGTTAGAATAGAGAGAGTCTCTTAAGCCTGTAGTTCCTTGTTGACCTTCAAAAGCTTTGTAGAAGAATGTGAAAGGCAGAGAGAGGTCTGAACATTGTATTTACTGTAGATTGTTTCACTGCCTTATGCTATCTTTCCCAATAAAGAATTTGCTCTTGCTGTTGTCTAGCCAACAAGATTTTAGCTAATATTTTAACATTTATTTTTGCTTAAAACACAAATCATATTTTATAAAATGCAAACTTAAAACTCTAATGATTTTTATGTGTATATATATGCATGCCTTTTTTTTTTTTTTTTCCAGAATATTCTTTTATTTTTCCAGCATGTTTTCTGCATTCTGGAAGAGTCTTTTGTACTCCAGATGCTTACTTTTTAGTCAAAGGAAACAGTATTCTGTTTCTTACCACAATATTTCTACACTGTCTGCATTTCAGTTCAATGCTTCTGTTTTTTAACTGCATCAAGAACATTGAAATATATTTTTAGAAGCTGAAAATAGAAATGTAGTTGTACCATGATTTAGCAAACATTTTAAAATTGGTAATGCATCTGAACAATAGGAGCAAATTTTCTTATAGATATCAGCCACCAAATACTTTGTCTTTAAGGAAAGAAAAAGGAAGCATCTCAAAGACTCCCTGTATACAAGCATTCAAACATTCAACCATTCATTTTCTGCTTTCACCCCATACTGTAAATCTGGATTTATCTCCTAAAAGATGTCAGAATTAATGATACGTGAATCTGATGGATATCTCAACCAGAGAACAATTTGTTTCTTTTCTCACCTGTATGTCACCTGTTGTATGTTTTTGTAACTTCTTTCCTCATAAAATATTGAAATGACATATGTTAGGACAGACTGCCTTAATGTTTTGTTTTGTTTTTTACATTTTGGGACATCCTGAGATCCCATCCAGCTTTACTATCATATTATATTCTTAACTTATGCATGAAATGCCAATTAGCATAACTGGGAACTGCATATTAAGTACAGGAGTGAAAAACCATTACAACAGTTATTACAAGGATACCAGCTTTCTAAATTACTTGAACACTAGCAGATATGAAGTAAAACGTTAAACTACAGAGAAAACTGTTGTTCATTATGATGTAAATTTCCCTTATTTGTTTAGTAAGTCAGTCTTTTAGGTTTTATTTATTTGCTTCTTGGTTGTCATACACATTTTCAGTGGTCATAATTCCAAAAGCTGTGAAGTTTGACACTTTTTTTATTTTTTTATTTAATTATTTAATTAATTATTATTTCTCTTTCCAAATCAAAGGAGAAATGTTGAAATTTTTTAAGGAATAGTAATTAAATTCCTCTAAGAAAGCTCTATTTGACCCATTTAAATTCTGTCATGAGTAGCACAATAACATGTAAAATGTGTAAAATAATGTGTAAAAAGGGTAAAACTGGTCAATGGAACCACTCTGCCATTTTTTTAAGAAAGGATATGCTTTAGGCATGCACCAAGGTATAACTACATGTGTGAATAAATGGAAAAGAATTCGTAGAAATTCAGGTCAAAGTTATCAAAGTGCCAGGTGAAAAGTTCAGCTCAAAGTTAGTATCCATACCACTGTGTGACTGCAATGATTGACCTAAAGCTACGTATTGTTCTGCACTACAGTGATGCAGGCTGTTGCAGACAGGGTTCTCAGATAAAGTAAAAGTTCTAAGAAAAAGGAAAGCAGGAAAAGCTCTCTCCTGCCTGTCACCAAAAGCAGCACCATCAGCAGTTTGTTCTTCAGGGAACTAAAGAATCTCCTCACAATAACATGCATTCCATTAGGCTCTGCGCTCTGTACCCACTCCACACCTAGACTTTGCTACACCTTTAAACATGGGAATTGAGCAAAAAAAAAAAAAAAGTGTTGACTTTTATAACCCTTGTTATAAAGACTCTATGTAGTATTTTAGTATTTTTTCTAAGATGTAGTAGATGGTAGCATGCTTTTGCTCCTTTCTACAAACTGTGCAAGATGAAGGTCATACAGAGGTAAGTCGTAATAAACGAAGGGATCTAAAATGCAAAACAGTGGTCTAAGTGAGATTTTTAAAAGGCAGTATCCTGAACTATGGTTCCTACTCTGCATATATTCTCTGCCACTCTGATCAAGTATATTCGTGTTCGCTTCATCAAAACAAGGAATAGATATCAAGAAATTTATTCTTCTTTAAAGAACAAGGAAATCAAAAAACTGGGAGACATTTGGGATACTTTCCTAGCCAGTGGGAAGGCTAAGCAAAATACAGGCTGAGTCTGACAGATCCTGCAATTCAGATTTTTGTTCTCCTTTGCTGTTGTTGATTTGTTATTACGAAAATTAATAACCAGGTAACAAGTTGTTCTGTGGTATGTATTGTTCAAACTTCTTTGTTCCCTCTTCACTCTGGTATCCTGGGTGGAAGATAACATCTACTAAGCAGGTGCTGTAGCAATTCTTTTGCTAAACACAACCTACCAAAACTAGTAATGTATGACAATTAACAATATTTTCATAGACATATATTTAAGCAGTTTGCACAGGGGTATGTAAGTAGGTAAATTTTACTCTCTTGCCCTTAATCTATTTAAAATTTAACAGATTAAAGATACAGAAACACACTGCTCAAAGAAGACTGGATGAGACTGGATGGTCATTCTATGAGGTATATTCAGCACAGGGAAATTGCAAAGTGGTGGTATCAGAACCTGGAGTTTTCACCTGCTCAAACTTTATTCAGTAGAAAATGTAAAAGAGAAAATTCTACACTGTAAGGAGTTGATGTCAGAAACTTTTCCAGATGTATAAATGTGTAAACCAGAACCTTCTAGCATCTAAAAATTGTTCTAAACCTACCCAGAACAGCAACTATGGTCACAAGCAACTGAAGTCGGAAGAGTCATATGTGATCAATATCCCAGCATCCCATAAGGCAATTCAACCATATTTTTGGCAAGGTCTTAGGAAACAGATAGCAAATCTGGATTGTCTCTGCCATCAGATGTAACACAACCAGAAATAATGCCAACAAGTTACAGAATTTCGTGTGTTTCTGAAGGTATTACAGGTCTACATAAAAGCACCAGGCACTACAGATGCTAACTAAACAGCTTTTTAGGATGTTTCAAAGCATCTGTAAGTCTGTGTTATGCTGATATAGATTCTTAATTCTTCAGTTTGTTTGAGGAGGAACAGGAAAGGATGACGTAAGGAAGTGAACCTGTAAGATACTCTTCTAGAGGCAATTAGTGCAGGTTATTTTGTTTTGCAGAAGCTGGTATTTCACACAATATTGATCAACTGGAACAAGATAAAGCAGAATTGATGACTGAGTAACATGCATGCAGTTAATTTACATAAAAATATATAGTCACATTCTATGGACTAGGTAGGATCCAAAAGCAGCCATGAAGTTTCAACAGGAACTTGAATCTCCATTGAGCTGTAGTTCCCTGCTTTCATAACTCTTAACAGTCTGTGATAGTTTACAGCATGGTTTACAGCTGCATTTTTTAATGCAGTGCAACCCACACCAATTTTTGATTTGTATGACTGAAATGTTTGTAACTATAAGCATGCATGTTAAATGTTAGGCCATAATTCTCTCCCCCAGTTGCATTATTTGTATCATCAATGAATAGTACTTCCTAACATAGTTCACAACCATTTCATATACTTTACCAAAATGCTAACAAACTGACATCAATTGTAAGTGAATCAATTGTAAGTGCAGAATATGTAAAAATTGTAAAATATTCTAAATAAATATTTCTGAAAATAATACACATGTACAGCTATACACAAAAATAACCACTCTCTGTCTAATAATAGGCTTATTCTTTCTTTAAATTCTGTGCTCACTGGTGATTCACCTAGCATATTTGCAAAACAACCCCACAGTGTGTTCTAAAAGAAGTGACTATAATAATTAGTGCAGGAAAAAGTCTAACTTTTAATTATGTGGGAAATAATTATAATAAAAACTGAATATTTTTCTACTTCTCAGATGTTTGTTAAACCAACAGTGGTGAAACATTAAAAATAAATAAATTAATAAAAAGAATACTTATTCTGATTTAGCATTATAATTTTATTGACTACCAAAGAGCTACTCCTGATTTACAACACAGAGATGAAAATCAGACCCAGTTCCTCTACAATATTCTTCCTTACATATCCTGTATGGATGAAAATCTAAGTAAGATTATGGGGATTTATTCATGCACATTTGTCAGCATTTTTGTATTTATTGGCCTAGCAGATATCCTTTGAATTTGGTACCTTTTTACTAAAGAGTCAAATAAGTTATTTGCTGTATGAATAAATATTTGATAGCATATCAGACAAAGATAAGACACAAGGTATGAGTTTGCAGATGCAATAAAATAACTAAGAGGCCAATTTATCCCTTGTGCAACATGACTGAAGTCAATTAATTTTATCTTTATTTTGAAAATCACACCTAAATACATTATATATATCAGAATTGTTTGTGTTGTTGTTGTTGTTGTTTAGTACTAACTCTTGTAAGAATACCCTGTAAAATGAGACCAATTAGATATTTCTAACTTTTATACATGCAAAACACACTGTATGTTGTTGTTGTTTATTTGTTTTCTAAATGTGTCATCCCAATTCATGTCAAGAAAATTCCAATGCACTTGCATAGTGCATACAACTGATGATCATTAGTCCAATTAATGAACATTAGGAATTTAGATGAGATATGACATTTGATCTAGATAGTATTCAGAGAAATCAAAAAGATGCACCAAGGCCAGGAACTGGGGAGAAAATGTAGTTCTGAAAATGGTGAAATCATGGATTGTCAAAAGAAGATGGGAGTAAAATGAACTGAGCCAAGGGCTAGAGGAAGAACTCTGACCAAAGACCAGTGAGCTATTCCATACTATAAAAACCCCAAGTAGGATAAGGTAGACAGTGGGGGGGGGGGGGGGGGGGGGGATGTGGAGGAGGTTGTTGCAGAAAGAGTTAAATTATAAGTAGATAAGATTTAAGCAAGATTTAAGCAACAAGTAGTACAAGTAGGTAGAAGGAGCACGTTAGTGATAAAGCCACAAAGGTACATTGATGAACCAAAAGCTAGTAAGGAAATTGGTAGAGAAGAAAGTGGTCAGTCTTTCTGTCTTCTACACCTGGGCCTCAAGTCAGAGAAGAAGCTATGACCAGCTGCAGGTCAGCGTTTCCATTTCCAGACTCTCAGACGCAGAACCTTCTACTGAGAAAATCTTCATCTTCTTTCTTGATTAAATATTGCATGTTTCACCATTCTGTTCAGTTGTCCACATCCAGGTAAATGTCTGGGTTCCCATCTACTGTCAGCAGAGAGAAAGAGGAACCTCCAGGGGTGATTGATTCTAAAATGTCATTTATCAGAACAGTTTTGAAAATTCATGGTGATCATATTGATAAAATGAAACTAACAAATATCTCCTGATTTCTTTAAAGACCTCTTGTAACATTGTGGGGCATGACTTCCAATGACAAAATCAGTATTGACTTCTTCAATTTCACCCACACTAAGTCTCCTCTTTAGTATGACTTCAAGGAATTTATTATCTAGGGGTCAGCCTGTATTCTCAAGTGTTCCTTGAGACTTTTCACATTTGCAACCTCTCTCCCCCCCAAAAAATGTAATCAACAATTTGAACAATACAAGTTGTTCTAACCTCTAAGTTCATCATTTAGCAATTTCCCATTTACAGCTTACATCTAAGTTAATCAATTAACAATTTTCCATTTGTGCTCATTTAAAAAATAATAATAAAAATGTAGTGAATAGCTTTACTCCAAAATGCATTAAGCTCAGAATTTCATTTCCTGATGTGGAATCCTTATTTTATTAACCACATTGCATTTCCTTGGTGGTCCTATGGCTGATGTTGTTCTTATTGAAAATTGAAATGTTTGTTTAGTTTTGGGGCCCTACACAGATAATTTTTAGTCCTGAGTACATACCAATTAATTAATAATGCTGTGTCTTTATCTTTTCCATTTTTACATGGATGATATCTCATTTTTCACATGAAATATCTGGCTTAATTTCCTAATTTGGCAACAATGCAAAGAATTTTGAAAAGTTGTCTTTTATCCCTGTACTTACTGACTACTCTGGCTTTTTCCAGTGAGTTCCTTCAGATTTCTTTGGGCTGATTGTAGCTTCTCAGTATCCTTGTCTAGGTGATTGCTTCTGTAACATGGTTTTGCATATTATAATGCAGGATTTATTTTTGTTTGGAGCAGACATAAACATGTCCTCACCCTACTTAAAGTTTTATGATATTTGCATAACTGGACAGGTTACTTGTGACTTAAATTTCTTCATCCCATTTACAGGAGCTGGTGGGAATGTCTGCAGAAAAGTCATCATTACCTGGGAATACAGCCATCTGCAAATACTCTGGAGTTTCCTTCAGGCAGATCTAATTGTTTGAAATCCAAGCACACACACACCAAAAAAAAAAAAAAAAAAAAAAAAAAAAAAAAAAAAAAAGATGTTATCTTGAAAACAGAAAACAGAGAGACAGAGAGTATGAAAAACATGTATAATTAGCAGGGAAATTAACTTAATGCTGAGAGGCAACAGGTGCCTAATCGAGCATCCAGGCAATCTCCTTGTTTTTATATCTTTTGGGGCTTTTTCCTTGTTAACTGACAGATGAGAGCTAATTATGATACTGATGAAAATGAATCAGTTAAAAATCCTGAGGAAATCCCATGAATAAGCAAGAAACAGCCAAAAGACTGGCAAGCCTGCACTTAGAAACAATCAGAGAAAGCTCTGTCAATAAGCAACAAAAAAGAAAAGGAGAGAAAGGCACCATCTGGCTTTACCCTTTCCATAGAAAGGTCAAGCTCTTCTCTTGCTCTGGAAATGTCCAACAGTCACACATAAGCGCTGGGAGACCCCAGAGTGAGGGTCCTGGGAAATGCATTTTCAGGTAAGCAGCTTTCCAAGTTAAGGCATTATTCTTTCATCATCTCCAAACTTTTAGAGCCACATTCATACTCAAAAGATAAAGTAGAGGTCTGTAGAAGCAGCTCCTCTAGTCCCATAACAGTGTTAGGGAGAGTGCTTTCTCAAATGTTTCTTTTTTTCCCCTATTTCATACTCCTCGCCTCCCTAGCCCTTGAAAAATACAAGCACTTTGGGGAGGTAAAGGTTTCTTGATTTCAGCAAATATACAACCATGTTTCTAGTAAAGAGGTATGCAGTTTTAGACTTGAATCAATGTGGATTTTTTTCCAGACAGTCAAAAAAAATATAGCTGTTGCATTTCTTCTACACCCCAAGTTTTGCATTCTTAACAAAATACCTTCATTTGGAACGTAATAATTTCAGAGTTGTTAAATCTTTACATTATCCCAATAACATGTCAATTAAGGGAGGCATTTTATACAGATTACAAAGATTTGTCTAAGGTGGCCACAGCTTTGTTAAAGCTGTTTTGTGGACATCTTCATAATTAATGGAAAAATCATTAGGAATTCAGTCTTTATTAACCCCTGTAGCTGCAGGGGCCCATTTCATCTTAATTGCATTCATTTGGCACTGGCAGTATTATACAGCATAATCACTAATAAATGATCTTTTAATTTGTACCAATCAAGAGAGCTTGCTTTCATGCCAATATTCCTGTTTCTTTGATGTTGACCTGTCTTGATTTTTGATCATTTGAACTTAAGATGATTTACTGGAAAATCAATATCAATACCAAATCTGCCGTATGCATACATCTGTGGTTAAGCTCAATTTGACTGTATTTTGATTGAAATAAATAGTGCTTGATTATCCATTCAGATTTTATGAAATAATCAGGTTGGGAAATCTGGGACTGTATTCTTATTCAAAGGCAAATTAGAAACTCTAGGAAAACTGCAGAGCTGGGACAGCATTAGAAGTAACACTTCAGATCCCACTAATTAACCAACTTTGTCTGTAATCTCCTAAAGACCTCCACCAATAGAGTAATATGCTATTACCCATTTAGCAGGGCCAATGGGGGCTTTGCCTACACTTGTTAATAAGAAAATCTGAGACAGTTTCTCTCATTATACCCCCTGTCAGCATTGTCTCTATAGTATAAAATAGCCATCATTGTTCTGTTGGTCAGTTAACCAGAAACCATACTACGGTAAGTAAATAAATAAAAATTTACAGCTAATTAAAAATGACTGAAACATTCCCTTATCAACCAGCTACTTTGTGTTATTGAAGAAAATATAAATGTTGGTGAGGGAGGGCAAAAGCAGAGTTCAGTCTTTTTAATTAATATCCCCTGCTTGAACTAGGATGAGTGACTTAGCTGAACACACACACACACACAAATCCTTAGAGCTATTACTTCAACCTCTTGGTTATGAATTAAAAGGAAAAAATAATAAAACAGATATCTTTCCTAATATTATAGCACTTACTTCCTAAGTACTGAATTAATTTATTGAGCATTTACAAGTAAATCTGTTAATTACTATGAGCAATACTGGCCTTGTCTAACTATTACTGCACTGTTACACTGCTCCACTACTGGTTATGTAATAAGTGAAGAACTTAGCTTATTCTGAGGTGGGAGGGAGCAAGCTGGACCACTGCAGCTGCATAACAGTAGGCCCTGTGGGTGTTATATTCTTGTGTCGCTGCCTGTCCTCGCTTAACCCTCACTGTTTTGCCTGCAGATACTGGATGACTGACCCTTTTCCTTGAGCCTTTGGTGATCTCAGGCAGTCTCCAGTTCCAAAAGATAGAGGTGAGTGTGTGCATATGTGCAAGTTAGATGACATTTAATTTTACGTCACTCCAATTTTTCATACAAATGTTATCAATCCACAAAATGCATAAGCAGTATTAAATAATTGATCTCCAATTGCTGAGATATGGTTGTGAAGGAAGCAAATAAAACAGCTTTAACACTGCCATGCAGTGATGTCACATGGGTGAATCTCTGGGTTTGGGGGACAGAGAGGGACACAGGAAATTCTGTAATCAGAAACTACAAGCATGAAATTGCTTCCATTAAGCTTGACTTCCTGATTATTGTATATCATTATCAAAAGGAACACTGAAGGCTATTTTGGTGCCATAAATAAACATTACCATACCTAAACACATTTAAGATTAATAATGACTGCCCTTGATGTGAAATGCCTGCTTAGTTACTGTGGGATTATTAATTTTTTCAGGATTTCTGTAATGCCATCTGTCCTAAAAATGGATCAGTATTCTCAGCTATAAGATAATTATACTGTAGTGATTTTCCTGATAGATGGATATTTACAATAGCAACCTACACTTCTTAGAACTTGTTTCTGGAAAATTCAGCTGCTGAATGGGTTACCTGAGACCCCATAAAGCAAGCTTTTTCCAAAAAAAATTACTTGCTTTATCCCTATACAGGAAGGATGACAATATCTGGTCCAATAATTCAATATTAACATTCCATGATAGTGATAGAAACACATACATGTATAACTTAAAATAATGGGGAGGAGGCAAAATCCCCTAAAATAATACATACCATAACTCATGATGGCTAACATCTGTTTGGGCAGTTCTTCACAGATTCCTTTCTCTTCAAAATTTTCTGTTTTTTGTTTGTTTGTTTGTTTGTTTTTGTGTGTGTGTTTTTTATGGTTGTTGTTGTTATGTTTTGTTTTTTTGTTTTTTCCTGTTGTGAACCCTCTAATTTCCCCTTTAAGGTGGAGTGGTTTTGCTTCTTTTTTTTTTTGTCAAAGGTATTGCCATACCTTTTTCAAAATTAGAGCAATATTGCCTCTATTCCAGTCCATCACTAAGCAATAATGTTTATACAGCTGCTTGTATTTATCTTGTTTCTGGGCTCCGAAGAGCTGATTTCTCCAGTTGTTCTCTAATGTACTGATTTATTTTGAATTTTTTATCTAAAAGTTAAAACTTATCACGCTTCTGTCTTTGCATGTTCACCACTGTGGAAATCCCAGACCCTTGCTAGTATTGCACTACATATTACTTATTAACATTGCTAATATTTTAATACATAGTACTTAATAACAGAAATATGAAAACTTCCCTTCCTTTCTGACAAAGTCTTTTGGGTAAACAGTAACACATAGATAAGTACTGTGTATCATATTTGCATATTTGATACTTTTATACAAAATCTTGTATCAAGGACTACACAAGCACACATCTTCTTTGTTTATTGTGACATTTATTACCGTGTGTTATGTGATTGGACATGGTTTATACTTAGAACCTGAATTAGACTATTAATGGCTTTCTTAGAGGTTTTTGTTTTGTTTTCAGCAATGAATATATACATATACAAAACTCCCTTGAAACCTTAACTTTTCTCATCAATCACACTAGCCTGTAATACCTCCTTCAAAAAAAAAAAATATATATATATATATGTAATATATATTTACTCTTATAGAAAGAAAAAAAACAAACAAAACTTCTGTCCTAAAGAATTATTGTGTAGTTCTACATGTAATTCTTGTAGATTTGTTTCTACAAATTATAAACTCCTTCTTGAGAAAGGCTTAACAAAAGTTCAAAGCTGATTTTGAACAACTAAAAGAAAATAATATCTTCCATGCCTCTTTGCATAAAGGTTGCTTGTAATTTTCAGGGTGAACATAGGACTTCACAGGACTAAACATTAATAATTGCCTCGATAAGAGCAAGACTGCTGAACTCTAGGACTATTTTTAAGTTAGATATAATTTTAGTAAGACAGAAAGTTAATGGGAAAAGCATTTTATTCACCAGCCTATGCCTCTATTACTTAACAGTGGTTTACCTAGGACATCCACTGCACATCCTGTCAGAATGACACCAGTCTCTTTGCCTCAAATCCTCAGTAGCCAGGCCAATTTTTTCATGTTTATTATTCTCATCATGGATGAGCACGTATGCCTGTTCTGAATTTGTTCTCCTTTAATTTCCATTTATGTTCCTCTTGTCCTATCTTCTTGTGCCCACTTGAAAATAGCAGCTCATGTTGACATTATCTGTTCCATTTAAAATTTTAAATACTTCAATTAAATCTTCTCTTAAGTGATTTTTCTTTCTAGACTTCATAGATTTAGATGTTCAGCTTGTCCTCAGAACTTATACTTTCAACCTTGCCACCTTTTCAAGAACAGCAATATCACATCTATAATACATAACAAAGGTAACATTGTGCAGTTTGAATGTTGTCTCTGACTTTCTTAAGTGTATATTCTGCTGCCCTGGCTAACTCTCCTAGATAACATGTCTTTGGAATCACTTTTTAAAGGTTCTTGTCAAAGTCACCTGCATTAGTTATATTCTATTCACCTTTAAATTTGCTTTATATTTCTGACACCAGGGCTTAGCTTTTATTATTTTTTTTTTTTGCCTTTTTTTTTTTTTTTAAACAGTATTAGCTCTTATAATCATGTAAATACCCATTTAGTGGATGGAGTGATTTTTATTTTTTTTTTTAATTTAACTTTAATATTATTCATTACTCTTTATCCCTGATATTTTGAATTGCCTTTCTTCATGTGCTTTATTTTTATAGAAACCTACCAATTTTTAATTTGTGGCTCTTAGACTGGTAGTTACACACCTTCACATTTTTCCCATCCTATTTCCAATTCAGATACAAGTCCCACAGCAAAGTACTGCTACAGGCACATTTTCCGATTTTATAGCAAATTGTTTATGCAGAACATCATTTGTAAAAATACTATAATAAATTAGAGGACTTATTACTGAGTGCTATTTTCATTTCAATATCCAAACAGCAGAGAACTGCTTAATTTCCGTAGTGTAGGAAAGAATCAGAAAGAGCATGAAAATTATCTAAGGACGGGAACTTGTCTGTGAAGAAAATACTAAATAGCAGGTAACACAAGTGAGGTCTTTTTTTAGTGCATGTGATGTAATCTTGAGCATATTCCTCAGATGCTTGTATGTACATGTATGTTAGCGTTTTTGTTGTTTTTTGTTTTTTTTCCTGACACCCCACTAAAAAAAAAAAAATCTTACCTAAATCATGTCATTTAAGACCCTGTAAAGATTTGAATGTGAGATATTCATTGTCTGGAGTTTCTATATTGTCTTGTAACTTCCTACTACACTGATACAAGCAAATTACCAGCATGTTGGAGATGTACAGCTCTCAGAGAAGCACTCTCTGGCAGGGAGAATACCTTACAAATAGTTAATGGAAAGGAATTTGGGGGATAGAAAAATGAGGAAGGAAGGAAGACAACGAGCCAGGACATGGGTATTTTGCATTGGGTTGGGCCTAGACCTCATCTGTACCTTTAGCAAATAACTGTGATGAGTTGGGGTGTAGCAAATCATAGAAGCTTTACCACTGACTTCAGTGAAGGGAGGATCTGATTTAGTTGCAGCCTACTCCTCATTTTCTCATCTGTCAAACAGGGTAATTATCCTTACTTAACTCTCTGGTATGCTACAAAAAGCACAATGAATTTCTCCAACAGGAATCACAGAATCACAGAATTTCTAGGTTGGAAGAGACCTCAAGATCATCGAGTCCAACCTCTGACCTAACACTAACAGTCCCCACTAAACCATATCCCTAAGCTCTACATCTAAACGTCTTTTAAAGACTTCCAGGGATGGTGACTCCACCACTTCCCTGGGCAGCCTGTTCCAATGTCTAACAACCCTTTTGGTAAAGAAGTTCTTCCTAACATCTAACCTAAAACTCCCCTGGCGCAACTTTAGCCCATTCCCCCTCGTCCTGTCACCAGGCACGTGGGAGAACAGGCCAACCCCCACCTCACTACAGCCTCCTTTAAGGTATCTGTAGAGAGCAATAAGGTCGCCCCTGAGCCTCCTTTTCTCCAGGCTGAACAAACCCAGCTCCCTCAGCCGCTCCTTGTCAGACTTGTTTGTTATGAAGCACAGCACCTTGGAGAGATACCTGAGCTGGCTTCAAGTGAAGCAGCTCCAGAGCTGGCAGTACAGCAGCCTCATCAGCTGACACACGTGGTTCATTAGCACAGATGGAACACCGTGATAATGACTTTGATTGTTTCTAGGATCTCAGCTGTTTTCTTTGCTACATAGACATACCAGCTTGATAAGACCTAGCATGAATTGTTGCAGAGATTTGCACTGCACAGTGTAAGCACATGTGGCGAGTTCTCAGGTGTTGCCATGGCCTGGGTGCAGCATAGTCTGGGATGAGGTAGAAAAGCTCAGGGACCTTCACTCACCTGTGGAGAACCTCCAACACACTTCCCAGTTAAGAGGAATTCTGAGTGTCAATAACAGGTTTCTGTCTGAAATAGACTAGTTGATAACTAACTCTGGTGGCCTTCCTATACACAGCATCCTGCTCACTCCATAAACGGAGGAAAGCAAAGCACAGTGTCAGCCAGGCAACTCCATCACTGCAATTTCTTTGTGGAAAATCAAAATTTTACATCTTTCAAATTGAATTTGCTTACTAAAGGATATTTAATACAGGCCAAAATATGTCCCCTAAAATGTGCGGTTATTTTCTTCATCACTTAAACTAAGTAATGGAGACAGCTAGATTTACGGGGGGGGGGGGGGGGGGGGGGGGGAAGTGTTCAAAAAGAAAAATATAATTGACAGACAGTTTTGTTGCCTGCAAAATAGGTGAAAGATTTTGTTTTGCATTAATCTTGTGACACTCTGCAAGACACACAAAATATATTGGATTTGTTTAAAAGTTGCAACAATGTAGTTTAGAAAAGTCTCTTAAAACTGCTTTTTTTTAAAAAAAAAAAAAAAAAAAAAAAAAGAATCCCATCTTACAACTAGCCTTCACAGTGTGTTCTTGGGCACGCTTTTTGGCATTGTGCTGTCAGTGCACTTGATTTGCTATCTGCATGTGATGTTATGTGCCATATTGTCACAACTTAGGAAGAAACAGTAAATTGAAGACGAGTCCTCATTGGAATGAAACTCCCATTTTAAGGGAAAATTCAGATCTATTCAGTTTGACCTTGGAACTTGAATTAAATCTTTAGAAACTCAACTTGCTTGGGGGAAGTGTGAGTTTTGTATAAGTCTGGATATATTAAAAGCTTGTTCAGCTCTGGTATAGTATATATACCAGGGTGGTTAATTTCTAATTTAGAGGACAATGAGAAAATCAAAGGGTTTCACCTAAACTAATTTTCACTGAGTTAATTTGTTATACTCAAAACTGGTTTATAAGCATTTAACAACCCATTAAAAACATTATTAAGAGCTCAGTTGTGATTTAAACTGAAAGATTTTTATATGTTGAATTTTAACTTGATTTCTGAATGGAATTTTTATAGTTTGGGGTGGTATCATAAAAATGCACATAAATATAGGCTGGATTCCAATTTTGTATTCTAATAAGCAGCATTTTATGTATGGGTCTGTATTCACAGTCAACAAATCATTCAGAAAGAAAAATCAAGTGGATGTGGTTATTGAGGATGAGGATAGAATTTACCTGCTTGAAATTTGATGCATATAATACATAAGGGAATGTCCTTGCTTCAGTCATGAAACTAATCCATTTAGATTGTCAAGTCAGGGAGTTAGGCACAATAGGTTTATGAAAGACTACAGCATGTCACCACCTAACAGTAGCAGTGCAGCACCCACACTAGAAAGCAAAGACAGAACCCTCACTTCTGCCCTACCTGCAGCAGAGTAAGACAATTATTAAATACTTTCTTAGAACTGAGAAAATAAATAAATACCCTGCTCCCACACAGAGGCAACACCTGAGATTTCTGAAATGGCCAAATGTTTTGCTCCTTGTCTCTATCATTGCTGAGTAAATGCTGACTTATCTTCATTAAATCTGCATGCAGCAAATCAATAAGAAGTTGGGGTGCTTGTTTGTAGAAGTAACAGAATCATTTTGGCATGCTGTTAAGATGTTGACTCATTTAGTGTGACTTCAGGAGTTGCCAAGAAATATTGCTAAGCAAATCTCAGCCTGGCTAATGCAGAAATGATAGGTACGCTGTGACCTGTGTGTCAGAGTAAAATAGAAGGAAAATAAAAATCCCCTGGTGCATACAGTTACTTACATTGCAGTAAGACATGTTTTTTAGGTTTAACTACATTTTATGCCTGTGCTTTTCCAGGGGAAAATCATGGCCCAGAGCAGTTTTCTCACAGTAAGTAATGAAGAAGGTAAACTACAGATATTCCTCTAGTTCTACAAAGTGGCAGATGGCAAAGGTACCATTTCCGATGTGTGATGCTCTGCAAGCATTGTGTGTTTGTGCCCTGGAGTGTATGAACATGACTGAGGAGAGAAGCTGCCCACAAGGACTGAGGAACGTGAATGGGAAAAGGCAGAAAGGAAAAGTTTTGCTCAGGATGACCAGCATGCCTTTTTACTAGTTGGGGTGAGCCCCATGGTAGGGCCAGCCTGGGAAAACATTTCTTGATGGTGACTTTTCAGGGATCTTTCTCTTTTTTTTTTTTTTTTTTGGCTTTTGTGCTTACAGAAAATGGGAGGGAAAAAAAATCTTCATACCTTTATGGAGTCCCTCTTGTAATATGGTGCTGAATAACACACTGAGCAGATTTCTCTGTTAAATTGCAGGGCAATAACAGCACAACCAGCATCAGTGGCCAACTTTGTAATTCAAACATTCTTCTCAAATCATCTCCTCCCCTGGGCATGGAGGGATTTCAGTACTTTTAGCCGCTTTGACTTGGATGCTAAAAGAGCATCACTGTATGCTAATTGCAACATTGTTTTCTTGTGGGGACTTCTTTCCATCAGCCTCAAAGATAAAGCATCAGATGCTTCACTGAACTGGGGGACCTAGAAGTTGAAGTCTCTGAATACTCTCAAACTAAGCTGTGTTCCTGAGTTGCTTTCTCTCTTAAGGGATCAAAGTGCTAATATGCACATAAAAGTGCAAATAAAATTGTGTGGGGTACACTGCAGCAAAAGAATTATTGTACAAATTATTGGTGACTTTTGAAGATCACAAAAATAGTCACAGGAGCAAAGTATTTTAGAAAGTACTACAGAAGACCAGTAATTAATGCACCTCTCTTCTGAGAAGTTATTATTATATAATCAATTTCCATATGTAATTAGCTTGCTTTTTTTTTTTAGCTGATTCACTCATTTCCTCTTAAACTCTTCACACGTATGATTAAGAAGTGTCAGCTTGCACATGGGGGAGTGGGAAAGATATAATCAAGCTATATGGGTGATCTATAAGGCTGGTATAATCAATAGGGGCAGTTTCTGGTATTTGTCACTTGCAGAGGAAGGGGAAAAAGTCAGTGAAACAGGTAGTGAATTTTTGATGGGAGAAGAGTTGGAAGGGGGTGGGACAGGCCACTAAGAATAGGTGCCTTTGTTCAGTGAAACAAATGTTAACACCAGACTACAGATAAAACTTTATGTATTATTAAAGAATACATTTTGCTGTTGGAAAAATGTAATGCAACCTAGAATAATTTATTCAAACTGGTAATTCTTTTCATGTTGTCACATTACAAAAAGTCTTGGTGTGTCTTGTGTCTGACTGAAAATATAAAACACTGTGGTAAAGGCAACTAATAAGGACTGTATTTTCCTTACCCTGAAAGCCACTGCAGAAATAAATTAGAAAAAAAAAAAAATGATGGGAAAATAAAAGGGGGGGGGGGGAGGAAGGCAAATATATTCTGATAGGTCATTTTTTTTTTTCTTCATACATGAGCATTTAGTCTACAGTAATCTACCAGGACTGTCAAATTTGATTGAAAGATAATGCAAGTTTTTTTTCTTGCTACAATTTATAGCATGTATCCATTAGGAATAATTATGGTTGCATGATTTTGCTAGCTGTTATCTCTACAAGTGTTACTAATGGTTTTATCAATTACTCCCTGTCCAATAACTGCATGGTTGTAACCTAATTTAAAGACACTCTATCACTAGGCTGATTTGTGTAGTAGTAAATGACAGCATTTGAGACACCAGCCAAACGACTCACTTCAGTGACTTAGTTAGTCTCTAATAATTAACAATTAGTAGGTACCTAGTAAAAACTCAAGGGACTAGAGCTCCCATGTTTCCCTTTCTTATCTAAATACAAGAAGTTAACAAGACAATCTCCTGTAAATATAAGCCTTGTAAAAAAATCTCCTTCTTCTGTGGCTTTCAGAAAATGTGCTTTATTAAGGTTAACATTTCAGGAATAGAACAGAAACAAACTTTAGGATCCATGTATGTGAGACAGTGAGACACTGACAACCCAGGGAAGAGACGAAGGATGATTATACTTTGCAGCTTCACTGGTAGTGCTATAGTTCAAAAGCAAAACCAGTGTACTAAAAGGGGAAAAGTGCTGGCAAAATTGTGCTATTTTCTTGAACTTTAGAGCAAAAATGCTGGATGTGCAAAAAGAAGCACTTCATTACAGATCATTAGTGAGGTTTTATGTACAGCTCAGAAAGGTATTGCCTGCTTAGAACAGACTGGAAAGAAGTAGAAAATCTATTTTAAATGAGTGTAAAAGATGGTATTCCTCCAAGGATGTTATCTCTGAGGATTTTAAAGAATTTTTCCATTAAAAAATCTCTCTTCCTAAATAAGACTTTGAACTTTAGGTTTAAAGCAGGATCTTGTACTCTGCAAGCAACTATTTCTTTGTAGGCACAAAGACATTTAAAATAACAGTGAGAGAGAACAGGGGCTGAGGTTTTTGCAGTGCACAGTCCTTTGCACAGTCCATTAGTATATTTGAATTTAGCCTGATGGGGCAAAATTGCCTGGAATAATTCATCATTTGGGTTATTGTGTCAGATCTTAGTACATCATCCCTTTCAGATTATCCAAGATCCCAAAGTAACAATCTTTCCCTAGGAGCCTTGAGAGTTGTATGTTTATAAAATGCTGCACTTTACCCACTCAACAGTCTGATGACATTTTCAGGCTTACATGCAAAACCAATATCTGCTATGAAGCTTGCACAGTCTTCGTAGGAACACGGGAACTGCCACACTGGATTAGATCAGTGATCCATCTAGTGTGGTCCCCAGTCTCTGACAGATGCCAAATCCTGACTGCTTTAGAGGAAGGTGCAAGAAACCTTGTCAGAAGGGGGGGAGGAAAAAAAAAAAAAAAAAAAAAAAAAAAAAAAAAAAACCTGCTTGTAAAAGGGAGTTGCTTCTTAAACCCTCAGTAAGTGGCTAGTTTACTCCCTAAAGCATGACTGCATGTATGTTTTTAAAAGTAGTACAGGGGTTTTGTTATAATTACAGTAGCTGTCACTATGCTTATAATGTGTGTATCAAGACTTGATCTCAGTCTTGATCATTACTCAAGGCTGTTCCCCTTTGGCCAATGTGGCCAAGTGGCACTGGGTCCTAGCTGCAGATGGTGTGAGGTGGAGGATGCCCACTTCCCAGCTCTTTTGGGAAGAGCACACTGTTAAATGTAGCCACAGAAACCAACTAGCAATTAATTAATTCAACTGGGTTGGTTTAGGCATTTTTAAGTCTATTTTCTTGGATATGATTTTTTTGTTGTTGTTGTTGACCTCATGTTTTTGATTCCTAAGAAGAGTAAATAATTAGCCCCCTTTTTTTTTTTTTCCCCACTGTGTTCAGCACTCATCATTTTCTGCTGTTCACCTCTGATCTAAAGCAAGCAATTCCAGTACTTTTTAATTTTTTTATGTTAACATATTTCTAAACATTTATTTGCCATTTTGGAAGCTCTTTATTTTGTGCCATCTCATTTCTGAGACTGTATGCTGAGGGTGTATCATTCATTTATCTAATTCTATGAAAACATTTTTGGTTTTGTTATCTGCCTCCAGATGCTTCCCTAATGGAAATATTATTTAATAGTGCTAAACGACAAAATTCATGCCTCTGATTTTAGCTCAATGTGATGATGATTTTCCAAAATAGGAATAACAGAACATTTTGACCATTTGTGAGTTGCTAAAACAATGCAAAGTCTGGGTTACAAAAGCAAGAGATAATCTGCAAAATGTAGTTTTAACCTAATCCACCCTTTCTGGTTCATCTGCATATTCTTTTGAAAACCACTCATTGAGTATCTGTAGCCCAAATGATGTCATCAAGCACAGCATGCAGCCACTACAAGTGGGACAATTATAATTTTTGTAGCTGATTAATCATCATGAAAAAGTAACAGTCAATTGACTCAATCATACATCCATGGTGATTAATCACACTTCACTTGTGTTTTTTACAAGTATTTTACCGACAGTGCAGATGTTGGATGATTTTTCTCCTTGAGCCTTTTCCTTGGTCACAGATGTTAAGTAATCACCTTGTCCTGATACTTGACTTATCTAATTTTTTCTTCTGTAGAGCCTTAAAAACAAATGTGTGTCTTATGGGGAAAGAAAATTTTAAATTAGTTATTAATTTTTTTATGGTTAATCAATATCTGAAATCACTGCAATTATCATCTGTGGTCATAGTTTTTTCTACAGGCACATTACTCTTAAATTTGACCTGTGCTATATATGACAGCAGAAATACTAATAAAGTATTGACAGGCAGGTAGCAGAGTCCATCTTATATTTAGACTACAGTTAGAGCATCTAATCTCAGTTCATGAAAAGACTCACTTGTAACTAATTGGCATACAAACAAGCAAACAAGAATCTTCCGGCACTGAAATATAGCAGTTCACAGATATTCATACCAGCTTATAGGCTTTAGTCTTTAACCTCACAACAGTAAGGAAAATTGCTGACATGTCACAGCAGATGAAAGTATCTTAGTGTATTGTTAGAACACTGGTAATGACATTTTCTATGGAGCTATGTCTATTCTGACAAAGCCATGAGCATCCACAACTGCTGCTGTCCCATGACTGTTACATTCTACTGCTTTATATCTTAAGTGCATATACAGAGATGATTATGTAATTGTTTTTAGGACTGCAAATTTGTTTCTACATAACATCCAAAGACCTATTTCAGAGGACTCCTTCCAAATAAAATACATACAATATTTCCCAGGCTGCCCTCAATATTGCAAATGGAAATATTTTGTTGTGTAGGGTAAAATAAGGTGTTTATCTCAAATGATTCAGGCCTCATCGATTCCAACCATGTTTCACTCTTCAGAAAAAAAACAAACAAAGATACCCATTTTACTTAGGAAAAGGCTAGTGCCAACCTCTTTGCCATTTCTTAGACCGCTGCTAAGATCAATGCATACACTGGAAATGCTTTCATGAAAAGATGACACAGCTGCATTGAATTCTGCACTAGACTCCAGTCTTGATACTGTTAATAAAGAGCCTAAGGTTGGGTATAATTGTTAATACACTAATTCTAAAAATCCACTCAAATGTCACTTATAATCAGGATTTTCTACTGTGCTAGGACCCCTGGGGAAACCTTTGAAGCTGTGAATGGTGTACACGATGACAGGGATGAACATAAGAAGGTAGAAGGCCACCGATGCTGTTTAGCTTAGTTGTATAAAACTATCACGTATAGAGAAGCTTAGAAATACTGGCAGCTAGGAAGATGGGAAAGCAAAGTGTGAGATGGAGAAAACACCCAGATCCAGAAAGAAAAGCTTTACACTAAGCCCAGTTATTTCAAAGCATTATGGGGAGAGGTGAAGAAACTTTATAGCTTGTAATTTACAGTAGAAATAACAAAGCAGAAAAGACATTATAACAGCATTTTATTGAGAAGACATCCATGACATGAAACTATGTAAAAAAATAAATCAAAAAAACTTAGTTACTTCATTAGTAGTACAGATGAACCCTACTTTAGATGTGAAAAAACATGATGGTTATGAAACCTTTAAAGGAGAATGACAGTTACAAATTAGTTTAATACATTATATAAAAAAAAAAAAAAATCTGAATGTCAGCCAATGATTATACATTAATTGGGTTTTAATTGTATTAAAGTTGTGCACTCTTGTTGTATTGCTTCTCTCCTATTTTTGATATTATTATTCATAACATTTTGAAATGTAACTTTGTGTACTACCTTGCAGTGCTTGTTGCACTTTATTTATGATTAGTGCTTGGGCTGGTGTGGAGTGAATGCATATACTTCAATAATGAAGTGGAGGAGATTCAGGTGGATTTTTCAGAGTCACAAGGCCTGCCGTAAAAAATCCCTCATGAATCTTTTACAGCTATAAGTAGTATGGCATTGGTAATAGCTCTACTACTATGGGAAGTTTGGTGGAAAACATTTTTTAAAAGCTTCTGAGAAAGGGAGGATGTCAGGATTTATGTGTGGTGGTGCTGGGAGCAGTTGTTTTCAGCAAGGGTAAGTTCTCTTGGTTTTCGTTTGGAATAACTAATTGCCACAGATAATAGCAGCTTGCTCTACTTCCTACTTGTAGTCAACACAGGGTTTTCTCACACTCCCACCTGACTCTATTTTTTGCACATCCGAGTATTTCATCTGAGTTGTAGGTTGCTCCCTCATTACTCACTTACATGGATTTCTTTAATTATTCACGCTAAGTTTAATCATATGCTAAATGTAGATAATTCTTGTTTGGAAGTGTATTTCTCTTACAGGAAAGGGCAGTACTTTTTGTAAAAAAAAAAAAAAAGACGTGTTTTCTGGTGCCTGTGAATATGAACAAAGATTTGCTAAGACATAAATCTTAATAAATAAATAAAGGAAGAAATCACACAATCGCACACATATAATAGGCAGCCATACTGCCATACTACTCAAGAGCAGGTGTGGGAGGAGTCTGCTGTGGGTTCAGGCTGGGAGTCTGTCTTTCAGGCTTTCTCTTTAGTTGGAGTGCAGATGACACAGGGAATTTCAAACCAGTTCATTGATAGCAGAAGATGGGGACAGCAAAGAAAAAGAAACTGAAGCTGCAATTGTGGCTGAAGGAGGGAGAGTACTACCCTACAAAGGTAAAGGAAAAAGGAAAGGAGAGGTGGAGAAAAGCAAATACCAGAAAGATGAGATGAAGGTTTATGAGGGCAGCAGATTATCACAGGAGTGAGACAGGAAGAATGGCAATTAGACTACTTAAATGGGGATCATGGTGCTGGTAAAAGAGACGAGGGGTGAAACACATTGGAAGGGGAATAGGAAAAGACCTTGAGTTTGAGGAGGAGCTGAGCCCACAAAACTCTATTGCCTCCTAAGGCTGAAATGCAAATGAGTATTTCTGAATGTTGTTGCTCCTCTGCTCCAGGTAAGTACATAACAGTGAACTTGCTGCCACCATGACCCTGTCTGCTTCTAGGACCAGCGCTCCCAGGTTCCATGCTGCCTACAGTGACAATCCTCTGGATCACAAAGCAAAGGGCAGAATGGTGGGTTGCTTTCCAGCCCTTCCTGCATCAGTGTGATATCATTATTGCAGACTGAAAAGAGAGCAAGATTCAATTTACTCCTAAGTAATAAGAGATAAAAAGGCAGAAGGATAACTTAGAATTTTTTAAAAAGTACACACAAGCTATCAGAGCTGGGTAAATCTGAGCCCTGTCCCACTTTCCTAGTTATATATCTTCCTTCAGGTGTAACACCAGGGGTGCCATTATATGCCTGTGGAGCTGATCCTGGAGGCAGGACCTCTAAGACCTGTGCAGGAGTACTGAGCCTAGCTTACAGTCAGGCAAAGGATTTAGTGGGACCCCGGCAGACTGTTTACCAACAATCTGGTGGTTAAAATCCTCACATCTATGCAGACTGTTTCCAACTTTCAGCAGAGCAGCATTTTCAAAAAAAAAAAAAAAAAAAAAAAAAAAAAAAAAAAAAAAGTTCTGAGCTGCTCCAATTGTCACAGTTACAATCTGAATCACTCTAAAGTTAAGAAATGTCAGGATCTGTGCTGCCCAGGTAACCTTAATGCTTACGTGCACACCTCTTTTTACATGCATTATGATACACTCTTGAGTTATCTGATTGCTTGTTATTTTTTTGTCTGTATTATTTGAGGCATGGGATGCACCTGCAGTAGGGATGAATCAGAGTTAAACAATGAAGGGTGTTGCTCTCCTTATGGTCCTTATTTTGACTGGTGCAAAGACATGCAGGCTGTCATAGAGATAGCAGGAAAAGACAGGGAAAGGCACTAATTATTTCCAAAAAAAAATGCTGGCCAGAAGACATAGTTCTATCCAAGTCTCTGCCACAGAACTCCTCCAAGATGCTGGTAAAGTCACTTAAGGTAAACTCTGGGCAGGTGATCCTTCAGGAGAGGCCCTGTCAGCTCTGAAAATCAATGCTCTCATAGGAGGTGAAAGATTTGAGAAGCTAGGGAATGCTGCCTTTTTTCTATGCTTTCTGGGTTCCTCATTGTAGACCTTGGGTTTTGATTTACAGAGCTTTGGAGCAGTCACACCTGCAATCAAAATCAATAATGGAAGCTGTACTTTGACTGCAGTGGATGTCACTGATGTCACTGTACTTTGACTGTACAGTGGCTGCCAACATCTCTGGAGAAAAAAAAAAAAAAAATATCCTCAGATCCTAAACACCTGAGCTAGGAACATTGAGTTAATGTAAAAACTGGATCTTGATTTCCCCATAACCTGGTTCTCCACTTAGAAAATGTGAATAATAATCATAACATTCAAATGCCAAGAATATCATGAAAACAAATTTAATGTATATCTGAGAAGCAGTCAGACTGTAAAATAAAAAGGCACAAGTAAATTAGGTGGTTTTGTCTTCAAATGAGAGGTTTTGGAGTGGTAAGTAAGGCACAAAGCCATGAAAAACAATGAGAAGGTGCCAGATAGCTAAAAAGTGAGCTGTTCATTGCATGGTCATTATCTACATTGTACCCTGAAGGAAGAAGGGATTCCAGGGAAAAATAATAATATATTTTTGTCTCATTACAGATTGCATCAGAAGACATGAGTAAGGAGTTTATGGCCAGTGTTTGATGACAAAGTAAATCCAGTTTAAGGATTCCTAGAACTGGGAAATCAACACAGCACCACAGTGACAATGTTGATTTATTTTAAACTCCTTCTGCCAAACCAAATTGTTAACAAGTTTTGGGGAGAAAAATTGTTCATAAATTTTCAGTTCATACACTTGGGATTCAGACCTGCCCAAGGATTATTCCTGAAGCCAGCACAGAAACATAAGGTTGACACAAGCTTGGAACTAGGTGTTTTTCTTGGTTTAACATTAGAGTAATTTTGTTACCACATTTAATTTGGATCCAGCTTGAACTGCTGGGTGTATATATAATGTCTCTGGAGGAAAACCCAACACAGATCCTAAACATTACCTTGGGCCTGTGTCCTTGACTTGGCAACCTTAATAAAGGTTTTGGACATTTCCACATTTCCTCAAGTCTCTTGTCTGATACATGGAGGTTCACGTAGGGCTGTTTGTACGAATCCCCAGCACACCAGAAACAAAATAAATATATTTGCATCAGTGTAGTCATCTGATAACTTTATTCACTACTAAAATAGTCTACACATACAGTATATGTTCTCAAATATTATGTTAACTTTTTACAGTATTTCAATCATATTACTATTCCAATTTTGTGTGGTGTCTAAAGTCATTGGGATAGAACGTTTGCTTTATACAACCAAAATCTGGTTTAATCCTAGGTTTAAAAACACATGTATACAGCAAAACTGACTGCAAATTTTTAAAAAAAAATAATTTTTTTTTTTTTTCTTTTATGAGCTACAACTGCAGTTAGATATTTTTTTCCTAGGATTACAAATTTTAAAATGCCTTCAAGATGCAGCTCTATTTTCCTCTGCTGATGGCTCTTTGGAGAAATGGATATATTCTTTATTTTTGCTTGCTGAAAACATCCATTATTCTGAATAGTCCTTCCAATCCAAAATAAACTGAGCATATGCTGTGTTTTGTTGTGTCATTTTTTGTTTGTTTATTTGTTTGTTTTGGAAATATTAACACTTTTTAAAAAATTTCTCTTCTACAGGTAGCCAGACTTAGAGCAGTAAAAATGTGAAAACAGCATTCATTGTTATTCTTGATCAAAATCTTCAAAGTTTTCTCTTTTTGACAACTTCAAAATTTCCAACAACAAAAAAAAAATCATGTTAAAGCTTGAAGTTCAGTACTTTCTTGTCCTTTCTTCCCTCATTCAGTATAGAACTGTTCTGTGCCAAAAATGAATTTAATCTCCCCAAAGCCAAAACTTCGAGTTTCAACCACATTGCACATGAAACAGCAAAGACAGAAACAGAACAGCATTTCAGTAGGCAGTTGCCATCAGGACATTGTGGCACACTCTAGTTTGTTGAAAAAATATAGTATAATATCAAATGGAGGAAAAATCTGTTTGGTTCCTAGGCTACAAAAATTGCTGGATTAGACAATATGAAAGGGATGGAGGTTTCTCTGACTTTTCTTATTGTTTCTGTTGACTCCCATGTAAATTTGAAATGGTTAAAAAAAATGCATAAAATTATCTAAACGTTGTCATTTTCCCAGCTAACACAATGCAAAATTTGATAAAAATTGAGCTGCAAGAATAGTATACCCCAAAAGACAAGGAGGCCATTTAATCTTGTAAGCAGGCTGCTTGCAGATTAAATTCATGTTCACCGATGGTCCCCCTGATCCTTAGCCTTTTCTGCTGGGCATGTTGAGCCAAAAAGCAGGCAGTGGGCCTTTCATCTGTAAAAAGGTCTTTGTAAATACAGTGGTCTATACAGAAGTTTGTTTTTACTGTGTTGATGATTTCAGTCTATAACCACATTTATTTAAAAGGCAGTTAAAAGCACTTGAGGATGGAATCATTCAAGACCCTTCCTTGTCATGTCAGCATCAGTCATTTTCAGGATGTTCTCTCAAACAGTTTGGTTTCCTGCAAAATATTTTCATATATTTTCAGCCAAAGGCCTCAGTGGACTAATTTATTAATTTAAGTCTACTCATACAATTAATCACAGAATCACAGAATTTTCTAGGTTGGAAGAGACCTCAAGGTCATCGAGTCCAACCTCTGACCTAACGCTAACAGTCCCCACTAAACCATTTCCCTAAGCTCTACATCTAAATGTCTTTTAAAGACCTCCAGGGATGGTGACTCCACCACTTCCCTGGGCAGCCTGTTCCAGTGCCTCACAACCCTTTCAGTGAAGAAGTTCTTCCTAACATCTAACCTAAAACTCCCCTGGCTCAACTTAAGCCCATTCCCCCTCGTCCTGTCACCAGGCACGTGGGAGAACAGATCAACCCCCACCTCGCTACAGCCTCCCTTGAGGTACCTATAAAGAGCGATAAGGTCGCCCCTGAGCCTCCTCTTCTCCAGGCTGAACAAACCCAGCTCCCTCAGCCGCTCCTCGTAGGACTTGTTCTCCAGGCCCCTCACCAGCTTCGTCGTCCTTCTCTGCACCCGCTCAAGCACCTCCATGTCCTTCTTGTAGCGAGGGGCCCAAAACTGAACACAGTACTCGAGGTGCGGCCTTACCAGAGCTGAGTACAGGGGGACGATCACCTCCCTAGCCCTGCTGGTCACACTGTTCCTGATACAAGCCAGGATGCCGTTGGCCTTCTTGGCCACCTGAGCACACTGCTGGCTCATATTCAGCCGACTATCCACCATCACTCCCAGGTCCTTCTCTGCCTGGCAGCTCTCCAACCATTCCTCTCCCAGCCTGTAGCTCTGCTTGGGGTTATTGCACCCCAGGTGCAGGACCCGGCACTTGGCCTTGTTGAACTTCATGCAGTTGACCTCAGCCCATCGGTGCAGCCTATCCAGATCCTCCTGCAGAGCTTTCCTACCCTCAAGCAGATTGACACACGCACCTAACTTGGTGTCATCTGCGAACTTACTGAGGGTGCACTCGATGCCCTCGTCCAGATCATTGATGAAGATATTAAAGAGGACCGGCCCCAGCACCGAGCCCTGGGGGACGCCACTAGTGACCGGCCTCCAACTGGACTTGGCTCCATTCACCACGACTCTTTGGGCCCGGCTATCCAGTCAGTTTCTAACCCAACGAAGCGTGCGCCAGTCCAAGCCAAGAGCAGCCAGTTTCTTGAGGAGAATGCTGTGGGAGACGGTGTCAAAAGCCTTGCTGAAGTCAAGGTAGACCACATCCACAGCCTTTCCCTCATCCACCCAGCGCGTCACTCTGTCATAGAAGGAGATCAGGTTCGTCAGGCATGACCTGCCTTTCATAAAGCCATGCTGACTGGGCCTGATCGCCTGCTTCCCCTGCAAGTGCTGCATGATGACTCTCAGGAGGATCTGCTCCATGAGCTTTCCTGGCACTGAGGTCAAACTGACAGGCCTGTAGTTTCCCGGGTCTGCCCTCTGGCCCTTCTTGTAGATGGGCGTCACTTTTGCTAGCCACCAGTCGATTGGGACCTCCCCCAATTAAAATCAAGCACAAATATTTTTGATGTATATAAAAAGTAGACCTCATGGCAAAAAGTGGAGATGGGGTATGGTTTGCAGTGTAATTTAATGCCTTGAAGTGCTAAGCACAAGTAATTGAGTTCAAAGCCCGAATGGGAGGAAATCGGAGAAAATAAACATAAGGGATCTTCCCAATTAGAAAAATCTGCGTGGGAAAGACTCACACCAACTATCTCAGATGTCTTTTAGGTAGCTTTCCTAGCTTACTTTTTATTTTTACATATACTCCATTATTTAATTTTATTTGCACATCTTAGTAAATGCATTAAATTCTTATAACCAAGTATTAATATTTGTCATAAGTATATTCAGAGTATTTTTTCTCTGTTGGGAAACTCAACAACAACAACCTTAGAACTTTAACAGTTAACTCATTTACTGGCATTAATATTCCTTTGTATATATTTGGATTTATACCTTGTGTATTTCAATTTCTTGATTTGTTGTTTTGCTGTGTTGTTACGGTGGTTTTACTCAGATAGGCAGCTGAGTTCCACCACAACTGCTCTCTCCCTCCCCTCCTCACAGGGAAAGGGGGAGAAAACACAACAAAAAGGGTTCAAGGGCTGAGACGAAGACAGGGAGATCACTAAACAATAATCATGGGCAAAACAGACTCAGAATAGGGAGACTAGTAAAATTTATTGCCTATCAATGACAAGGGAGAGGAGAGGAGAGGAGAGGAGAGGAGAGGAGAGGAGAGGAGAGGAGAGGAGAGGAGAGGAGAGGAGAGGAGAGGAGAGGAGAGGAGAGGAGAGGAGAGGAGAGGAGAGGAGAGGAGAGGAGAGGAGAGGAGAGGAGAGGAGAGGAGAGGAGAGGAGAGGAGAGGAGAGGAGAGGAGAGGAGAGGAGAGGAGAGGAGAGGAGAGGAGAGGAGAGGAGAGGAGAGGAGAGGAGAGGAGAGGAGAGGAGAGGAGAGGAGAGGAGAGGAGAGGAGAGGAGAGGAGAGGAGAGGAGAGGAGAGGAGAGGAGAGGAGAGGAAAGGAAAGGAAAGGAAAGGAAAGGAAAGGAAAGGAAAGGAAAGGAAAGGAAAGGAAAGGAAAGGAAAGGAAAGGAAAGGAAAGGAAAGGAAAGGAAAGGAAAGGAAAGGAAAGGAAAGGAAAGGAAAGGAAAGGAAAGGAAAGGAAAGGAAAGGAAAGGAAAGGAAAGGAAAGGAAAGGAAAGGAAAGGAAAGGAAAGGAAAGGAAAGGAAAGGAAAGGAAAGGAAAGGAAAGGAAAGGAAAGGAAAGGAAAGGAAAGGAAAGGAAAGGAAAGGAAAGGAAAGGAAAGGAAAGGAAAGGAAAGGAAAGGAAAGGAAAGGAAAGGAAAGGAAAGGAAAGGAAAGGAAAGGGTGGTGGGCAGCCTATAGCACTTCATCTCTGCCTCTCCTTCTTGGTCACTCTCTGCCACTGCTCCACATGGGGTCGCTCCCATGGGATGCCGTCCTTCCCAAACTGATCCTGCGAGGGCTGCCCACAAGCAGCAGCTCTTCATGACAGGCTCACACATGGCTCCATACCACAGGGTCCATCCCCCAGAAGCAAACTGATCCAGCATGGGTCCCCCATGGGCAGCGCAGCTCCCCACAGACCCTCTTCTCCTGCGTGGGCTCATCTCCAGGGGCTGCAGCTCCGGCCTGGGGCCTGCTCCTGCGGGGGCTCTCCATGGGCCACAGCCTCCTCCAGGCCACATCCACCTGCTCCACCAGGGGCTCCTCCATGGGCTGCAGCATGGAGATCTGCTCCATGTGGGACCCATGGGCTGCAGGGAGACAGCCTGCTCCACCAGGAGCCTCTCCACAGGCCGCAAAGGAACTGCTGCTCCATGCCTGGAGCACCTCTGGTCCTGCTTCTGCACTGGCCTTGGGGGCTGCAGGGCTGGTGCTCACTCCTCTCTCCCAGATGCTGTTGTGCTGCATTTTTTTTTGTTTTGTTTTTTCACTTTCTTGAATATGCTCTCACAGAGGCACAGAGAACATCACTTATTGGCTCCGCTCTTGGGCAGCAGTGGGTCCCTTGCAAGCCTGCTGAAACTGGCTCTTATATAACATGGGGCAGCTGCAGGATTCTTCTCACAGAAGCCACCCCTGCAGCCCCTCACTACCAAAATCTTGGTACATAAACCCACTACAGTTGACTGGAAGGACTGTGCTAAAATTCACCTGCCACTCAGTTTAATTTCTTGTGTTTAGAGCTGTACAATGTTCCACATAAAGCTAATCAATACAAGGATTTATGAAACATCGAAACAGAAGTGTCTAAGGGAGGAAATTATAGTCAGTTCTAGTTATTAAAGATTTCCTATACTAAATTTAGTATAAGAGAATCCTTATACATCTTCTTTTAGGGTATTTGTCTTGTACAAAGACTGAAGAAACAATTGTGGTTGGTTCCACTGCAATGTGTCTTTATTTGTTGCATGCTATTTAATGCGAGCTGGAGGGAAGCAAACCATGTCATCATGCCGAGGTGAAATACTGACTCCATTTTAGTCACTAGCAGCTCATCCATTAATTTCTTTGGAAATTTTACCTCATGTGCAAAACACTGGGCAAAGGAGAGAAGAGGAAAAAAAAAAAAAAAAACACACACACAAAAAAAGCAAATTTGATAAGATGCTAGAATGAAAACATAAATGACTGTACATTCAACTGTCTCACACTGCAAGTTAGATTGTATATATATGTACATACTGTCGTGGTTTAACCCGGCTGGCAGCTAAACACCACGCAGCCGTTCGCTCACCCTCCCCCCTCCCTCTCTGGGACGGGGGAGAGAAATGGAAAGTGAAGCTCGTGAGTTGAGATGAAGGCAGTTTAATAAGACAGGAAAATAATAATAATAATAATAATAATAATAATAATAATAATAATAATAATACAATGATGATAATAGTACTACTACTAATAATATGTACAAACAAGTGATGCACAATGCAATTGCTCACCACCCGCTGACCGATGCCCAGCTTAACCCCGAGCAGTCCGGCCCCCTCCCCCCGGCTAGCCACCCCTATATATTGTTTAGCATGACGTCAGATGGTATGGAATACCCCTTTGGCTAGTTTGGGTCACCTGTCCTGGGTCTGTCCCCTCCCAGCTCTTACTGCACCCCCCCAGCCTGCCCGTTGGCAGGACAGAGCAAAGGCTGAGATGTCCTTGGCTTAGTATAAGCACTGCTCTGCCTCATTCTAAGCCAAAACACAGCATTCCACCAGCTACTAGGAAGAAAATTAATTCTGTGCTAACTGAAACCAGGACACATACACATAGAGATAAAGGTGCATTTATATAAGCAGAATATATAAAAGAAAAAAGTGAGTGAAGGAGATCTCCTTATATCAGTATGTCATTTAAAAGCAGGATTCGCAGCTGAACATACTTGTGTCTTTTCCAGATTAGCAATGCATTTCCTAACCTTCTCTGTTTGCCTTCAACATGCATCAAAGACTTTTATTTCTACTTTCATTCTTTCTCATGACTAATTGTCATGTTTTATGACTAATTGTCATGTTTTACAGTGACAGCAAATTTTCTGAGAATATTTGTGTCTCAGAGCACTTTGACTACCTTAAACTTCCATAGATATTTTCAAACAGTTCCTATTTTCAGGAAGACTTCAAGATATTCCCGACTTTGTTTTGTTTTGTGTTTTGTCTTGTAGTTGACAAATGAGAAAATATTTTGCTTCTTTAAAAAATAAAATAACACACATGATAATTTCTCCATCAATACTATATACATATATACGTATACATGTACACACACACATACACATACCCCATAGAGTGTAGTTAGCTAATAATAAAATAACATCAATAGTAACTATAACAAGACACTCATCTGTCACAATATATAAAATCTGTACCATTTACAAACCAACAAGTAAATAATATTTCAATACAGAAACATGCAGATCTCTTTTAATTACTGAAGACAAAATTATGTGTGTATTTCAGCAGAATTCCAATTACTTGGCTAATTTGTCCAGCTCTGCAAGCTGGTTAAAAAATTACTGACCATAGTTTTCTTAGAGTACTTAATTTTTGGGGTCTCAATTATGTAATTTGAAATCCTAAATGAGTTATTTGTTTTGCCTCTAAGAATAATGTGTCAAACCAAAAGTTATTATCTAGTTACTATTGTTTTCCTCACAGCTGCCAAATATTTCTCTGTTACTTGATGGCACACTAAGTGGGTTGCTTCTGCGTCATTCTTGATTTAAAATATTATCTCCACAGCTCCTGATTTGCAGACAGCTTCCCTCTCTTGCCTATTGTACTTGTTTCATTTGCAAACTGTAACACAACAGGATCTGTGAAGAGCAAATAATAAGCAACTACACTTGGCTATAGACCACTTACAAAATTAACTTGTACAAAAAGCACTGGCACAGACCATACAACATCCATTTAACATGGCAAGAAATAGTTTGTAATTTCATTAAAAAAAAAAAAAAAAAAAAAAAAAGTTAAAAACAATGACTATGAGAAACTGCCCAAAAAAGACAAAGACATATCATTATTGTTTCAGTTTTTGTTGCCTATTGTTTCTACCAGACACCGGTCAACAGGCAACAAGCAGGATATAAAGACTTCCAGTTAATACATTTTAGTATTCTTATTCCTCCAAATGACTCTTTGCTTTTCAAGAAGTTTCCTGGAAACAATTGTATACTGCAATGTGGAGATTAACATGTACATTAATAAAATAGATATTTTATCACTGCACTTCCTACATATCTGTAAATGGTAGTGTTATGTTATTAACTGCATCAGTCATATTATGATATTAAAATATTGTCTGTAGCCAAAACTGGTTTGCTTGTGAAAAGTAACTGGTCTGGAGCCAAATGACAATATACAGGTTCAGAAATGAGCTGAGAAGTCCTTAAGAGTGTTAACAGACAGACAAGACCCTGTCTTTATTTATACCTGAACAGGATCAGGCTCCTTTTTGGGCTCACTCAGTATGTGTTGTAAGTATTCAATGCCAATGTTCAAGACACAATCCTGTAATGTCATTACAAGGTCCCATCACAGTCACTTCCACATTTCTTTGGCACAGCAGATTTTTTTTTGATGGGGGACAGGGTCAACAGTCAAGAAATCCCTGCCCTCTAATAAGACAGCAGGAGAAAAAAAAACACTTGCTAAGCACTTCAGCTGTTCTCAGATTCATAAAAAACATCATATTGTGGAGATTATAACGTGGTTGTGATTTTTTTTTTTGTTTGCTTGTTTGTTGTTTTTTGTTTTGTTTTGTTTTGTTTTGTTTGTTTGTTTGTTTTTCCTGTTGGCCAGTTTTAGAAAATCTTGTGGAATTCTCTAGGTAAAAGTTCTAGCAGTCTGAGGTGCTTCTTATTCTTCCCTCAGTTAAATACCTATGGGAGAACTTCTAATGCCCTATTTTCCATCACAGAACATGATCCCCATTGCTGTCACAGGCCCTAGAGATAGAAAGGGAAGCAGCAGGCCTATTAGTTGTGATGTCTCTCCCAGATATCACAACTTACTAAAGTAGTAATAGAATCTCTTCAGATATTAAGAATGCTGGTGGAGAGCACAAAAAAAGCTTCATGAAAGACAGGAGTGGCAAGACACTGATGCCTCCAAGGAAAAAGAATCTGGGACCAGAGGAGAAAGGGCATCTGGATTATCTGCTCTGGAAGTTTGGGTTGGACTAAAACTTGCTCAAACATGAAGCCCCTGGGAGTGAACATAGCAGGTTTCAGATTGTGCACTACACTAGCAAAATCACACAGTTCTGCTTTTTCTCTAATTTTGCACCCTTCACACTGTGGGAGAGTCTTTTTATCAATCTTAGTCTGCATCCCAACCTTCTTGCGCAAAGGTTAAAAAGAATGTATTGATTATACTGTGAAGTGTGCCAATGACATTTCTAAGGTTGTGTAGTACAAATCTATAGATAGCTAGGGAGTGTTCATGCCTGATCAAGTTCTTGTTATTACTGGGAGAAGCTCAAACCTTAACTGATGAAAGATGTTTCTCAAATTACCTAGCTCTGTAAAATATTTTTCCTGATTCGGAGCGTTTTAACTTCCCTTTGCTATTAACATACCACAAATCACAGAAAAGTCTACAGAAAAGAACCAGGATGAAATTCTGGTTATGGGAGATCTGTCACCAGCCTCACAGTGGTCAGTATTTCACTTCAGGTTCCTGGTATAAACAACAAGGAATATAAATCTTCGTTTGCAAGCAAACATTGATCAAGGTAGTTGTGTCAGATCTGCCCTGGGCCTTTTTTTCCCTGCCTGTTTTGCAGCTGTCACTTCATTTCTTCAGCTATTTTCCTCTGCTTCCAGAATGGGACAAGAAATTCTGGAGCTTAGCATCCCATTGCTGTTTTACTTTGCTTCAGTATGTCCAGGAAGACAGTCATTAGTGAAGGCTGGCTTCTCAACAATTTGTGTCCTATGGTCAGACCACTCAGTGTCTCTCTGTAGAGGAGCCATGACTGCTGTTTGTGTCATTGGGGCATCACAGCACTTCTTTCCTGGGCAGGTTCTCTGGTTTGACAAGGATCTGTCTTCTGCTGAAAGTTTTCCTTCAGGCTAACACTAGAATGTCCCCCCTCTCCTAGCAGTCTATTTTCATGAACTTTTTAGGAATCTTACAAGTATTAAAACTGCCAGCCAACAGCAAATTGTGTTTAAATCTTGTCTAGATAAGTAGATAATGTACACAGACTGGAAGACAGAACCACTTAAGACTTGGTTCTACAGAAAGACAAGTTAAAAAAAAGTTATTTTTGAAACACATTTCTGACAGGGTTACTCTGTAGTCTTTAGTCACAAGAGCTCAAAAATTCATCAGCACTGTCCACCCAGCAACTGCTCAGCTCCATATAGCTTTTGTTACTGTTGTAAGCAATTCTAGAGACTACTGACAAAAGGAGAGAAAACATGCAATAACCCTCAAGGGAATAAACAAATCAGCCTTTGAGTCTCAAATGAGTGTTGAGACACAGGTCTCAGGGCTGACACTTGAGCTCCAGACTTTAAAATCTGCTTTGCTCATGTGTCAGCTGTGGTTTTGAATACCGAAAGGCTAAATGCCTTTCTTGCCAACATGAATTGCAGTTCAGTTCACGAGTCATTGGCTAAGCAGATGTCAGAAGGCATGATATATAAAGTTAATTTCTGATAGAAATATCAAAAGAGGTGTCTCTAATGCTGAAGTTAGTCCTCTGTGATAGCTTGCCTCTGGTTCATAACTTCACCCATCTGCCAAAAGAGCTGCTGTGGTACTACTACCTTGCACTGGTGTTCAGACAAAACTAAACTATACCCTTGTAAATGAAGCATAAGGCTAGACTGACTTTTAGGTTTGGGGCAGAGAGAGTGTTCTGAAACTACCTATATAGCTATCCCTTCATCATGAACTAAATTTAGGAGTTTGGAAGTATAATGTATGTTTTATATGTAGCAGAAAAACTCACATTTAAAGGTGTCGTTCTAGAATTGCTTCTCTCCTCACGGTTCTGAGTGCTTTCTAAGATAGTTAACACACACACACACACTATATATATATATATATATATTATATATATATAACAAATTTGGCCTTATTCCCATATTCCCAGACCCCCATCTCCAAACCTGATATCACAGAGTCAAGATCACTAAAGGACTTCTATTTGTGAGCAGTTCAAGAGACTTTGATCCAGGACAAAAAGATGTCTGCAAGATTTGTATATAAAGGAAGTGCTTTTTCTCCTGTCTGTTCAGAGGTACATTCAATCTTCTGATCTTTTGTTCTCCATTTTTAATTTTTTTCCTGTGAAATAACTAGGTATTATCTCTGAAATATCTCAATCTGTTCAAGTAATAATAATAATAATGCCATGCTTTGATATCGTCCCTTTTATTTGGAGATCTTGAAGCACTTCATAAAAAAGATTATTATTATCTTCCTTTTATACATTTGGAGACCAAAGCATAGAACATTAAAGTAACTTTGCCAAAGCTACTCAGCAGAGCTAAGAATGGAACCAAATTTTCTTTTGTCCTGGTTCCCTCTACCACCCTAATTCCATAAAATATTGAGAAGTTATATGAAAAAAACATACATATATCACATTCAAATACAGAAGGGAGGAGTAAACAAACTAAAAGAATTGAGAAATGTTCCTCAGTAAATTACATGGCATATGCTAGAACCGGTGTCAGCTCTTCTGGGCTGTATTTTCACTATTCACATTCCTGCAGGTTAAGATCTTTCACATTTCACTATATTTTATTTTTTTCCCCCAAAAAAATCATGGATTTTAATCTGTTCTACCTGGAACTGAATATTGTTGTGTTTTCTTGATGTACCTCCTTTCTGAACACATATCATCACTTTATCATCTCCCAACACAACAGCACTTGCAGTAGTTATCACTTCATCTTGCAGAATATGCAAAATGCAGACTTTGGTAGGTCTCTCATCAGCTTATTCCCTATGGTCCAGAATTTTGTGTGTGTGTGGAAGTTGTTTCAGGTTTTTATTCAAATAAGTTTATACACTTACCAGTATTTCTCCCAAGCTTCATGACTCTCCCACAGAGACTAAATATCATACACTTGATGTTCTTAGAGCTATGTCCTTTCATCTTTCTAGAACAAAGCCATTTTGAGAATCTCTCAGGCTTTTTGTAGCTTTTGGTAAGAAATCTAGGGGGACATTTTTTCTTCCCAGATGCTTTCACAGGGGTTTTAAACTGTATGAGGGTCTCACATGCATTGAACAAACTGTCCCTCCCCTCTCAATTAGGTTTCACTTTACTAAGGCTCAGGCAACATCTGTAGCTCATTTTAGGGCAACCCCTACTTCTGAGCTATGTAGGGCAGATATTGAGTTCAGTTCATAAGCTCACCAAATATTGCTTCAGGAAAATTTCTAGATGAGGTCCCCTGGAGTTGTTTATCTAATTAACATTTTATCGCCCGTCTTCTTGTAAGGTAATTGGTAGATGCCTACAGAGGGATTGAAGTGGACCACTGCTGGAGGAAGAAAGATTTTTTTTTATTTAAAGTTCTCTGAGACACTTTGGGTACACATATCCCATGTTACATTCCCTTCCCCTTCCCTCCCCACAGAGTCCATTATCCGACATTTATATAGATACAAAGCCAGGAAACTGTGACTACTTTGCCTTTTATGTCCTGTTCTATGACATATAAGCATTTACAACCCTAGTGGATATACTTGTCTTTAAAGATAAGGGGTTGCATTTGTGGGGTATAGACCCATGTGTAAGTCTGTAAGGCCAAAAGAATTGCAAAGATGACACTAAATATTCATGCCATAAAGTCAATATATACATTTTTATCCTCGTACAACTTTTGCATGCTTTTTCCATTCATCCAAGTTCTGTCTTCTAAGCCAAAAAGCGTGACGTGACTTTACTGATAAAATACTATTATGCTCGTATTTCATCTAAAATTATACATCACAGTTCTAGACCTATTTGAGGGAGTTTAATTTTAGAAAAATTTCTTCTCATCAAAGGAATAAGTGATTTGAATAGCCATATGAATTCTCTATATTTAGATAAAATAAACATAAAATAAGAACAACTTAAGGTCGTTTTGAGAGACTGGACAGCAGATGGGTTGAGTTAAATACGAGACTGAAACGAGCATGAAAGGGATCAAAGAGGATGAATTTCCTTGCACAAGTGTGTGAGTACCCTTTTCATTGACCAGCTATCTAGTGTTGCTATTTACTCTTTCACACTATTTACATTTTGGTCAGCAAGACACAGCTGGAGGGGAGCCATGGTTCTCTAAAAGCCTCTTCTCTCCCCCATCCCACAGAGCCCCAGTCAATATAGTCGATTCAATACCAAAGAAGAAATAAGCTCCCCAAAAAAACAGTGTAATTTCCCTAGAGGACAAAGGAAGGAGAAAGAAAGCTATGACACTGATTATTGGGAGATCCCTCTGACACAGCTGTGCTTTGGTCTTCATGCATCGTTAGGAAAAGAAAGCTGAGTCAGTTATTTGTGTTCCTAAACTATTTAGTGTACAAAATCACAGATTCAGAAATAACATGATGGGATGGAGCATTTTGTGGTGCAGTATATCTGACATACATCTAGGCCATTAATTAAAGAGAGACACTTTCTATTTCAGTTGATTTACAGGATCTAAATTTTAATATAGTTTAGAAGTTGGAGGTGGAAAACATCTGGCAGATCATCAGCTTCTTCCCAATGCAAGATGCTTCTGAGCTAAAGTATGTAACCAATAATCTGATAATGGATAACCTTTTCTGAGTTCTATTCTTATTTGCCAAATTACAGATGAGGAACAGGAAATAAGACCTGAGATGATATTTGAGCCATGAGTCTTAAAAAAAAAAAAAAAAAAGGACAACAACTTTGCCATGTGGGAAAGGTCATGATTTGATTGCAAGATCGTGAAATCAGGATGCTAAGCACTGGGATAACAGGTCCAAGAGACACGTTCAGCTAAAAGTCTCAATAGATTAGAGGACATTCCTTTTCATTTTCTGGATAAAGTAACAGTAACATTGCAACACTGTTGATGTAAAAATCAAAGAAAAAAAAAAGAAAAAAAAAAAAGAAAAAAAAGGGAAGGGAAGGGAAGGGAAGGGAAGGGAAGGGAAGGGAAGGGAAGGGAAGGGAAGGGAAGGGAAGGGAAGGGAAGGGAAGGGAAGGGAAGGGAAGGGAAGGGAAGGGAAGGGAAGGGAAGGGAAGGGAAGGGAAGGGAAGGGAAGGGAAGGGAAGGGAAGGGAAGGGAAGGGAAGGGAAGGGAAGGGAAGGGAAGGGAAGGGAAGGGAAGGGAAGGGAAGGGAAGGGAAGGGAAGGGAAGGGAAGGGAAAGAACTGATGTAATTTTAAATCATAAAATTACATCAAGACAACCCTTTAAAAATAAAATTCCTTTTACTTAAAATAAATCTTATTATATCAAACCTTCAAAATCTTATCCTGAAGTATTTATCTTATCTGATTTTATCAGAATCAATTATATAAAGAGTGATCAATGAAACATAAGTACCAGAAAAATAATTTTAGCAACTATGGCTGAGGTGAGATAACGGAGTAACAGGTAGACTCCTGTTGTTGACAAACATCCTATTAATCAAAAGTACAATGCTGTACCTGTAATTATGAAATAATATTATATTCTAAATAAGATAATATTTTTCAGTGTGCCAAAATGAAGAAAAAATACTCAAAGCACTCTTTGTATTTATGTAGCTTAGAAATGTAAATGGTATTCACCAGGTGTTTCACAGTAACTTATAGAAATGAATTTTTATCTTCTAAAATTGATTTCAGCCTTCTGAAAGAAGCTGGATTGGTATCATATGGGACTGAACTCCTCAATTTATCCAAATTACAGATATGTTGCAGGCAGTACAATTTTCCGTAAGCTATCTTGTCAACTTGTCTCAACCCTGACCTACTTATGGCACTTCCAAAGATGAATGCATTTTTCAGTCTCCATGTTCAGTCAACCCTTGGTGTCTTTGCTGAGCTTGTCAATCATTGTCCCTGAAGAAGCGGGGAGGAGAGCTGTTTGATATGGACACCAAGATTTGAACCATCAAGTCATACCTCAGAGTTGTTTCCATTAACAAGCCAGCATGTACCAACAGTTTCCCACCATAATACCTCATATCAGTTTTATGTCTTTACCTATGCTTATGATATGAAATAGCTGTGTTGTCTCACATTCTAATGCATGAAATCTGTTGGCAAGTGTTGATGTATTTTTTCTTAATTCTGACTGCTATACACCTCTGATTAACCATTACATACTACAATCTCTTGTGTATTTGATTTGAACTAACAGATTCCACTATTACATCCACTACATAGATAAGCACCTTTAAAGATGGATAGGCCCAATTCCATGAAGGTGATAGACTGCACACTCCAGCAACAATCCCCGTGTCATTCAGTCTCCTGTTGAATTTGAATTTAAATCACTTAAATCCTGAACATTTCTGTCCTTTGAATGTTATAAAATTTAAATCCTTTATGAATTTCTTTGGGAAAAAATGAATCAAGAACAAATGATAAGATTATGAAAGCAATTGTTCATCTGGATTTAAAAATCCATCATGAATTTTTTAAATCTCAAACTATTTAGTTAGGTTTTATTTTTCACATTTGATGTGCTTGATCTTAAACCATTCAGCAATAAAGTGGAAAAATTACAAATCAGACTGGTTAAATTAGAATATTCATAAAGTGAGGTGCTGTAAGAAAGTCATTTAGTATCTCAGTTCACTTACATAGTTCAAATAGATGAAAAATACTCCTCAGTAAAAAATAGCATATGTATCAGCACCAACCCTTTTGTATATTCACTGGGATTTTATGCATCTCTGGATATTGAGAATAATCCTCCAGTAGTATTAAATTCTTTGGAAGTCTCCTAAGCTTCCAGACACAATGGCTGAGGGAATGGTTGTTCCTGGTCCAGTCCAAGTCAGAAGAGAATTAGATGGGTTAGATAGATTGCTGAGCTGGCAATTTATCTAACCAGCCTAAATTTAGAGTGAGACATGCCACCATCTGTCATTCCCACTTTACTTTATGGTTATTAGGATGATTGACTCTTAGAAAGTAAGTACCTGTCCTGAGTAGGACTAGGCTTGGGAATACTCTAGATATTTTTACCTTTTAGTTTTCCAGCTTCAGTTTTTCACTGTTAGATGTAAGGGAGGATATAAAGTAGTGGAGAAAAACATGAGAAAACAACAGAAATGTAGTCTAATGTAGTCTCTTATCTTTAGTTAAAAAAAAAAAAAAAAAAAAAAAAAAAAAAAAAAAAAAGGTAGAATAAACTGGTGGAAGCTCAGAGGGTCAGAAGATCCATTACATCTTCTTAATGAGAAAGCTGAGCCTCTGGGACTCGCATGCTCCCTGTGAAATACCTTTCACAAGAGCCAGAGATGTGGAGTACCCTGCTCACCCCTCTAGCCTTTTTTAATGACCCTCTTTTTAAAAGGCAAAAAAGATGTAAATTACTTTCACAGCGTTTGGTGTTCTTTGGCACTTCTTTTGTTTTGCACAGTGACAGTGACTTGAAATTTTTTGAAATATAAAATATGCATCAGCAAATTTAATGGTTGGAAACCACAGAAGGAGGAGTTTAAATAGTGCAAATTAACAGAAAAAGCTTAGGCCAAATTATACTCATGGTTCTGTTCAATCTTCATTGCTCTCAGAGTGTTCAGAGACACCTGGCTTATCAGTTTCCATTACAAGGACAGCACCATCTGAAAAGAGTGGGCTGCAGAAGTGTAAGCACAGCCTTAATTTATCCTTCAGAATCACAGAATCATTGTTATGAAAAATACCACAAGGGCTGGTAAAAGACAGAGTGACAATTGCATGTCAAAGTGAGTACAGAGGTTTTTTTTTTTTTTTTTTTTTGTTTTTTTTTTTTACTGATTTCTTTTTTTCTCTACCTTGCAGAATTTATCTGAAATGTAAAAATCAGTGATAATGGAGTCAGGAGGAGGGCTACTTTTACATCTTACATCAAAATAAGTTGAACTACACTTTAAAGTGTTCACACTACAATAGTTTCAGTATTGGCAAGACAAACCTTGAAGGTCTTGAGTTGAACTGAAAGTTACTTTTGAGATCAAACAGTTCATAAATCTACCCTTTTTCTTCTCATCTCTTCTTCCAATATATTGTGGACTATGAAAACAACCATTTACATAAGTAGTCTTCAGATTTTGTGACCAGACTTTTTAGTAGTCAAATCTCAATTTTTTCCTCAGACTGTTTTGTGCTTGAATCACCAAATTTTCAATATATTATACAAACAATGCAGTTTCATGGAGAAAAAGAAAAAATCAAAACATTCCAGATGCATTTTTTCTTTTCATTCTCCAAATTTAACTTTCCTATGTCACACATTTCCAAAAAACTAAGAGCCTGATTTTGAAATGTTTCTTTCTAGTAATCAAAAAGAAGCAGTCAGAAGCAGTAAGGAAGTCAGCATATATCCTATAACTATATAAGAGTTATTTCCTGAATATACTCATTGGGGATATTTAATCACTGACTATCTGGAGTGTAGCAAGTAACATGAAGCTGCTGCTTCATGAAGATTCTATTATTTTGAGGTTATGATTTTGTATTTGGAATTTAAATGAGACACTCGTAAACAAATAAATAAAAGAGAGAAAAATAAAGACATTGGAATATTTGACTACACCAATTTAACTTTCAAAGTTGAATCCAGATCATAGACTTCTTTTACAGTAGGATGAGGGCCAGGGATGACCCTGTCCATTGTATAGAACTAGACATTATGCTTTTAATATGTCCTGAATTTATTTCACCAATTTTTACATTTTAGTTCATTAGAATATTTCTAGAAAGGGCATGTGATTTTTTCTGAAAGGGTGTTCCTAATGTTTTTATTCCATGTCAGTCTATATGTAGTTAAATACTGCCTACATACAGCTGCAATGGTAAAGCAGGAATCTTTCCCTCTCGCTCTTTCTCACTCCCTCACACACATGCACACTGACATATACATGTACATATACATGTACAACAGGAAGTTTTCAGCCCCATTTCTCAAATTGTTTAAATGCTTTTCTGCATAAATGCCAATAATCATCCCCACCCACTCCACCCCTCCCAAAAATAAAAATATAAAATAAAATAAATAAAATTAAATTAAATAAATAAAATAAAATAAATAAAATAAAATAAATAAAGTAAAATAAAATAATTAAAAAAAAAAAAACTACAACCACAAAAGAATGCAACAGCAGGAAAAGGGAGAGGTGAAGAGAAGTAACTGCACTGTGACACTGTACCTGGGAATTCTAGGGTGCAAAATACAGTCTCACACTGAAAAGCAGATCATCAAAGCAGACTTGCTAAATCACCTTCCACTGGTGAGTACATAGGCCAAGTGCCCTCACCCTGTGGCAGCCAATGAGCGTCTACCTATTTGTAATGCTGCAAACAGAGTTAGCAACATATTTGTTAGCAGGTGTCACTGTGATGAGAAGAGCAGACGGCAGTCAGACTGTAATTATTGTGTGAACCCAATAGGCGTTACACACTTCATTTTGGAACACATCACAGAATTCTTTAATAGCTGGCCTGATTATTAGGATCTTACGTTAATTTGTGCAGAATGTTATAAAAGTTAAGCAAGAAGATATTAACATTATACAAATGAGCATGGTTCTGCCTTTTAGCTTGAACATACGGCAAGAAACAGAATGACACTATCCAACACTGCAAATTTACATTTAACAAAACCGCTAAGTAACAATTTTACAGTCATCCTAATTTGCATCACTAAAACCTGGCAGCATTTCACCCAAAATGCATTAGCAGGAACTATTTATAAGATCAGTATCAAGGTTTTCATATAAAGCTAGTGCATTAATACGATTGTTAGAACAATTCCTGTGATGGTGATGCCTAACTTCCTCAGAAAAGTACTGCTAGGGATAACAATTGCTGGTCTGTGAATGCTTGTAAAACAATTCATAGCAAAATGACTGTGACAAGGTAAATTGGGGCCAAAGGTGGGAAAAAGCTCCAGCTTCTCAGAGCGATCAAATATCATCATATTGTGTACTATCTTGGGTGTGAGCATAAGCACTTCACAGTGGGGATGTTTTTAATCTATATTTGTCCAACATGACACAGAGGAGCCACAACTTGCATTGATTTTGTCATTGTGTTTGTGCAGCAGGTGTGAACTAACAGAGGCAGGTTCTCGATGCCCCACTTCTCCAAGCTGGGAGACCTCCCTTCTCATTCTAATCCTGCTTTTCTCCTCAGTCAAGGGGGAAAAGATGCAAGATGGAGGGATGCTAGAGACCTGAGTCTTACCTTGCTGTGGAGCCAGACCACAGTGCTCCAAGACATGCAGACAATAAACTTTTCCAGGTCCTACAATTTAAGAAATACATTGACATCAATAATTAAGTATAGTAATAAAATAAAATAAAATAAAATAAAATAAAATAAAATAAAATTCAAAAATTGCCTTTGAAAGCATGATATATTCTTATAGGGTCAAAATTTCCCCTCACACCTGCTCTATAGTTCTTAATTACACTGATCTCCCATAATGACCTATGTATTTTCCTTTATACCAGTTGGAAATCTGCACCCCTAAGGAGTCCAGAATGCTGAAGCAAACTACTATGATGTTGATTTAAAGAGAGTTTTGCCCTCACGTAAAATAAAATAAAAAACAAACAAACAAAACAACCTTAAAAAAGAAAGAAAAAAAAAAAAAAAAGGCTGTTTCTGACAGAGTAGAGCACTTTTATGCAGCATTATATAATATGAATAATTTATATTGCTAAAAGTGATTCCTCTGAAATATGGTTAGAAGTGGGTAATTGCCCATGGATAATACTTTATATATTTTGTAGGAGGAACATATCTCAACCCAAGAAAATACACTGGTGCTAGGTCACAACTTTCAGATATGAATGATTCAATGAATCATGAATGACTATGATTTTCTTGGGATCTAATGGTTTAACACACGCTTAAATACATAACAAATGCATGGAAAACTCTACAAGATCTAAATTGTGTAGCAGAGTAGACTGCGAAGTCTTCTGACCACTTCAACTTTTTGAGGTTTAAACAATAAATGAATATATATGTACAGGAGCAGCTTTTACCCTTCTGACAGTGGCATCCATCTTCACTAGAAATTTATAAATCTTTCTGAAACCTTTCCCTATTGCTCTGTCTTAATAGTGACATGCAGTAGCTGCATGGTTTTACTGTTTCATGAAACAAGAACAGCATTTAACACCTGGCATGGATCATAACGTGTAATACCACATAGCAAGTTTCCAAGTTGTTTTTACTGGTGTTTAAACACACTATACAATTCCTGTTCATTCAAACATTTGTGCAGTGGCTGTCAGTGAGGACTTTAATAAAAAAAAACATATCATAACTCAGGTTTTATGGGCCAGAGTGTAGGGTTGCCTGTACTGTTGGATCTGGAATAACACAAGCACCACCAGACGGAAAGCAACAGGTAAGAAAAGTTCCATAAAACATGAAATATTTTTGTATTTTGAATATTATCATTCAGGTCAGGTGATCATTTCACAGTTGGACAGATCAGCGAAGTCAGAGTCCTTCTCCATTGTGTTAAAGGCTCTCCTTGACCGGTCATTCCTCTCTCACACTCATACCACTCACATCTGCTGCTATTACTGGAGCTGTCCTTTCATTGCTTCCTCTTTTGACCCACTCATCATGGTAAACTGGGTTGAATTTTATTTTGCAGAAGCTTCTCTGTCTCCTGTGGATTGCTGATTTAAGCTCAACAAACCTACCAGTGTCCAAAAATGAAATTGATTTTGCTGGGACTAACTTCTTTAAAACAAGTAATGCATAAGGCAAGTTTGTTGTCTTTAGCCATTTTAACTATTAAAATTTCGTTAAAACATGGACCTCAACCAATTTCTATTATTTCTTATTCTGGCTTGTCAGGTATCATTTCTCCCTAGAAACAGTGTTTCTTTTAACTCCCCTAATATCTGGCATAAAACCATCTGACCTTCTTCTGGAGACCATGCTACTCCCAATGATATTTAGATACTATTGCAAAGCTTCATCTATCTGTCCAGAGCAGAGGAGGCATGAACTATTACCTTCTATAAATAAAATAAGTATTAAAGGGCAGAGGAAAATAGGTGCTGATTATAGTTCTAAGGAATTTGGATTTATAGCAAAAAGAATGAGGGGATGCAGTCCAGCTAAGTCCACTTTACAGCAACATGAGACAGGAAAAATGGAAAATTCAAAGCTGTCTTTAGAAATCATGGCAAACTTTACTGAGTTTAGAAGTGTTATTATCTGATAGCCATTTATGTATGCACAGTGACAGTATGGGGCATAGTTAAGATCTTAGGTATAGTTACGTTTTTCTGTATTTTAATTTCTTTGCACCATTTTTAAATGCAAATTTTATTTCCAACATTCTCATGGCTATAGCAAAAATGCACCGTTCACCCTTCTCAACATTTTATTTCTGCTGTGTATCTCTGGGCTTTCAGGTTAAATAGGGCAAAGGTTGTTTTTGTTTTCTGTGAAGAAAATATATATTCTAGGAGCAGAACTGTCTTGATTGATACGTTATGCATCCATCAGTTGGGTTACATGGACTATGAGTCAGGGTATAATTCTGCCCTATGTCAGCATTTTCCTTTCCAAGTGCTTGAGACTGTGCATTGCAGAAACATGCTTCTGGGGAGAATACTTCACAAAATTGTGCTAACTCCTTGGTTCCTTCCATCACCACAATGTCATATTAGGAGGCACAAAGTGACATCTTGATATATTGCTTATAGCCTCATATAAGGTAAAGTCTTATTAGAAAGTAATAAAAGTGACCTCCTGCTTTTTTGTCCATAATCTTGTATTACGTTAAGATGGAAAATCAGAGCTGGTTATGTTTGCCATTATTTTGTTGCATTTAAAATAATATTGTGCAACACCAAGGTTGGAATTTGAAAAATGCTAAGAAATAATACTGTCTGGAGCAATACATAAAATATTGATGGAAATAGAAAAGACAAACATACTTCCCTGTGGTTCATTTTGGGTGTGTCTGATGAAGAAAGCAAATAAAATATCTGTCTTCATTTACAGGGTGTTTTCAACTTAAGTAACTGCAATACTCAAAATATTGTAGTCTAAAAACTTCTGGAAATATTGTAAAAATCAGATTAGTTTTTACTGAAATATGGCTTGTAAATTCTTCATGCTTGTGACCTGGATTACACTATTAAGTGTAAAGGCATTCTGTTACTAAGTGGGGAAAACATTGTGCCACCTTAAATGAGTTTTCTCTGCTAGACAGAATAACTTGTTTCTTTGAAGGAAGGGTTAGGTTTTGAAACCCACCAGGAAATCAGACTTACAGGGGAATTTAAATGAAATATTTTTGACATATTTAACTTCAGAAATGTCTACAATTCTATATATGCCAAAAAAAAAAAAAAAAAAATCATAATATAGATTTGATTTAATGCAATTAAAGTTTAGCTTGTCCTATGTTAGGAGCGTTACTCTAGGGGGAACAAAACTGGTTGCAATAGTGAAATTATAAAAGTTGTTTTATGTCACATTAGTTAACATATGCAAGCTTATTTAACATGTGGACCACAAATAAGTGTAATTATATTAAAACAAGAATCTGTAGCTCAGAAGCAATAAAAATAGACTAGGTTGTATTATTAATTCTTGTGTTAAGGGTTTTGAGCCATGTTGATTGGCCTGAATTTTTTGATTTTGTTATGGTACAAAGGGATTGTTTGAAGTAATTTGTCCCCGAGAGAGGCTCACAATCCCAAGCGGGTTTCAATTCAGCAAAGCAAATCTAATTTTGTTTGCTTTATGCAAACCAGAAGGGGCTGTGGTTCATTCTGTTTTCACTGGAGGGGAAAGGCGCACTAATGGGACCTGCTGAAATGCATGCATTGCAAACATCATACTCCTGCATATATTAAATTTAGCTATGTGATGCACTGTGTTCATCATCTCATTGTGTACACAGATACGCTTTAGAACAAAGCCTTTAATAGTACAGGAACCTTACTACATTATGCCAACACACTATTGTATTTATATTTAATGCTACAACTGGAATTTCTTCCCTTGGATAAAGTGTATCGATACGTCGTCTCTTTTTCCCTCCTGTTAGTTGTTATAGTAGGCAGTATACTGAGGACGTTACATGTTTAAGCTTCAAGCCATCTGAAGATTAATTATATGGAGGTCTCATAATGGTTTTTAATTTTCCTTTTTTTACAGCCCAGAGTTAAATAGGAGACATGTTCAGGATCTGATTGCCAAAAGAGCAATAATCCCCAATCCATCAGATCAAGGCTGGAAGATAAATGAAGGGGAATAGCACCTGCAAGACAGGTAATGCTCTAGACAATAACCACTGTTTTGACAGATTGCTGCCCTCTCTTCAGAGTGGTTGCTTTTTAGGCTTTACAAAAACAGTATTTATATTGCCTAAAAGGTACACCAGATCTGAATAAATGATGGATATAGAATGAAATCTGTTTCTCTGAAAGCCAATAGAAAAGTTGACATTCATTTTACTGGGAGTCAGAGTGGACCACTAAAAATAGTTGATGGTAAATTTGAAGGGTAGATAAATTTATTTGCATATAAGTCACATTATTTATTTATTGAATTTTCATAATAGTGCTATGGTTCACGTGGTGTTGCTCAATTTTTTTCCCGGGTGCTTCTGTTTTGAAAACAATTTCAATATTGCACAGAGACAGACACATCTCAAAACCCTTCAATTTGTCATTAGACATTTGGCTGCTTGCCTATTTTACTGATAATATTGAAAAACCACATTAATTTACTGAATGATTTTTGTGAATCAGTTCACACAGAATCCAGAATGATACTTGTCATGCATCAGATGATTAACTATTAAAAGCATAGGTTTACTTGTTATGCTTATTGTGTGGTACAGTTCAAAGTTTGCTTAAGTGTGCAATTTAAATTCAAAGATGAGTTAGGAATGATGATTCTTTTGTTTTTAAAGTTCCTTCATGAAACACCACAAGACTATTCTTTCCAATTATGTTCTGTATTGTCATTTGCCTTTCTCTCCAGCCAGTGTTCTTCCTTCATATCTCATGAAATTTGGTTCTCAACAAAATAAATAAATAAATAAATAAGTAAAAATACTGTAACATAGATATTTTATCTTGGAAGCCAAACCCCTGATCACAGAGAAAACTTGGATGGGTGTTCTTGTGCAAAAGGTCTCTTCAGGGGTGAGCACAAATGCAGAGCCTGGGATTGGAGCTTTCCTCCTTGCCTGTTCTACAGCTCAGAATGCAAAACTGTTCTTGACATAGAGAAAATGCATCCTAATGTTTTGTAATCCTGCAAAGCCATTCAGAAACAATGCAAACAAGTAAGATTCTGGTTGAAAGTTTTGTTTGTTATGGTAGAAGAAATATTTTAAAATAATTATATCACCGCGAGATGCCTGAATGTTCTTTAACATCTAGAAGTGAATATATACAAAGTTATGATGCATTCCCTTCTGCCAAATTTAGGGGGAAAAGAAAAAGAAAAAAATATTAGATTTAGGTTCAGGTTCTAGGTAAACTTAACATTAATGGGAGAGATCTTTCCTTCAAAATGATAATTACTTATGTAACAAAGTAAATTTTCAAATTAACCAAAAACTTCTAAGTATGTGAATAAAAAAAAAAAAAAAAAAAAAAAAAAAAAAAAAACTTAAAGGCAAAAGTAGCCAATAATTATTTCAGAAGATAAACCCTTCTGAATGTGGAGGAAAGACAGTGGTGTGATCTGCTCTCAAGTTAACAGTTTTCTGTGATCTTCATTGAGAGGGAGCGGGCCAAAACCTCAACATTGTATGAAGAAATACAGGAGATCCAAGTCGGAACAAATCAGCACATGCAGGTCACTATTGCTTTTCAGAGCTTCACGCTGACAGAACCACTTTGAAACTTGTTTGACTTGCTTCAGCTGAGGATCTGGTTCTATCTGCTGCTGCCAAATCTAACTACTGTAATCTACATCAGTACAGATTTAAAGAAAATGTTATGTATTCATTTACGGTCATCTCTAGTTATTCGATGTTAATTTGGTGAAACCAAGTAATAAAACTCTTTTCTTAGAATCTTGCTCTGAGAAAGATATATATACATGGACACAGTTTATAAATTCATTCAGTCGCCCTGCCACCCCCCGCCCCCCAATAAATAAATAAATAAATACAACTTAAAGGCTTAAAAGATAAGTAGTCTGATCAAAGTAGTTTGTTATCTAAGGTTATTGAACAAAAACTATCTGAGACAGTTTAGAATTAAGACAGAATGTTTGTCAGAAGAGTTTAATATGAGAATTTCACAGAGGGGTACTGGGGATGTGTTGAAATTGCCATTAATTGCAGTTATATATTATTTTAATTGCTAAATATTTTTTATTATTTGCTTTCATTTTTATCGTTACTCATATATATAACCTATATATAGGTTATATAAATAAACTAACCACATTACAGAAATTAATAAAATAGCACATGCTTTTAGAACCTTAAAGGCTAACTCAGATGAACATAAAAAGAAATGAAGGCAAGGGATACAATGTCACTTCAATAATACAATACATATAGGAAGAGACAATCCTTGCTTGAAGGTGTCTTCTGTACGGATAGACAAGTCAGATAAAGGAGTTAATATTAATTCCTTAATTTATGGATGGAGAACTGAGGCACTAAGAAATCAAGAGATTTACCCAAATTGACAAAGAAACTCTTTGCCTGAGCTAGACACTGAATCCATTTTCTTCATGCTCTAGTTCAATATTTTTCCCTCCAAAAAGGTTGTTTTATATTAGAATAACATAAACTTTATACAGTAGGAACAAGATTATATGGGGCTGAATCTATTTCATCGTATACATAGCTGAGGGTCTGGCAGAGGATGTCTGAATATTATACTCCAATTCTGCAAGTGCTTACATAACTTCAAACAAATAGATAAAGTTGTCAACAGTATTGGATCTATGAGCAGGCTTAAAATTAAACACTTACATATGTTGTATTGATTAGCAGCTAGTTGTTAAAAAACTTAAAATTTATTACTAAAACAGGTCTCATGCAAATGAAGACATACCCATTAGAAAACAACAGCAACTACAACAAAAACTGTCCTTTATCAGGATTTGAAGTACAGAATGAACAAAAGCTAAATTTAATGAATTTTTAGTTACACAGAATTCCAAATGAGTATGAAGCTTTATTACACATACCTTATGTTCCTGCTTTATTTGAAAAAAGTAGTAAGACCTCTGCAGGACTTCATGAGTTAGCTTTAACCAGCTTAAAGAATAACTGGAAAGAAGTAGAACAGTAGAAAAACAGAACTCATTTATTTTCAGTAGATTTTTGATTAAGGAATAAAGGAGAAAGAAAAAGAAAGAAGAAAAAAGAAAAAAGAAAAAAGAAAAAAAAAAAAAAAAAAAAAAAAAAAGAACCTGGATAAGCTATCATAAGAAAAAACGTAAAAGGGTTCAAGTTTGATTTATTCAGATAAAAGGATTTTTGTTTTCTGTGTACAGCTCAGGATCAAATTTGGTGATGATTTACCATATTTAAAGAAAAATCAAATATATACAAACTAGAAAAGGATATAAGGAATCTGATTATTAGAAACACCTACTTAACAACAACAATAAGTGCACACAAACCACAATCATTTTATGTATATGAATTGTCATTTGCTAGACCCAATTTTAGAGAAAATTCTTTTTTGCCTTTTTTTCTAGTAATAATACTTGTTCTGAGTTTATAGGGAAAAAAAAATATATATATATATTAAGTTACTGGTGCCAAAGCAAAACATGACACTTGTCTGTATTCATATATTTGTTATGCCTGTTCTTGCAGTTCTCATTGGGAATTCTGCTGCAGAAAGTCCTTCAGAGTAAAACCTTTAGATTTCCTACAGAAAAGCTTCAGTGATGGTCTAGCTTTGCAAGTGGAAAAAATAAAAAAATAAAAAAATAATAATACAGTGTTGCATAAGAAGTTGGATCAATATTTAGCTTTTTTTTTTTTAATTTTCTTTTTTTTTTTTTCTCAGCCTTTTAATTTAAGAGATTTGGGTGACATTCAATGAAGTATTGCTTTTGCAAAAGCTATATATTGAATACAATAAAATCGTAAAAGTTGGAGATGATAAAACACCAGCTCAGTGTTTTCATCAGGTCACTGAATTTTTCACATGCTTGCTCCCTGTGAGATAGTTCCTATAGAACATAGCATGAACAATATCAGTTAAATTTAGGAACAAAGCTAAAGAAAACAATTTAAAAAAAAATGCTATATATACATGAGTTGATGCAGCTAAATATAGATATGTGTATGTACGTATGTATATATACATATATTTTTATATGTAAATCGTGCAATAAAAATGTAGCTGTAGATGATCATTTCATAGTCCTGACCCTTGCTCAGCTTAGGACTTACCGACTTGTGGTTATGAAGCCTGAAAAACAAGAAGGACTGACAAAACGTCATCTTGTAAATTTCCAAATAAATTTGATGTTTTTGTTTAATTTTCTTGGAGAAAAGATGCTGAGTGTTTTGTGGAATCCCTGCATATTTCTATCACTGCCCAAGGGTTGGTCGTATTTGTACTCTATGTACAATGTACTTCATAGGATTTTATTGTAGTAATTATTGTAGTTCATTAACTTTATTACAGCTGAATTAAAATAAAACATGGCTTAACAAACTCTAAAATAATAAAACATATATTGTTTATTCAAAATGATAGTGCTTTAAGAATAAACCATTGGTATCTTTTAAAAGGACTGGCAACATGAGTGGATGCTCTGCAGGAAACGTAAGACAATGTTCTTAGCAAAGGGAAGGCTCCTTGTTCTCTGTAGCGTATTACCTTGTTACACATACCTTATGTTCTTGCCTTAATCCTGTCTTCTGTCCTGTAGTTTTGTTCTACTGACCCTCATTCTGAAGTACACCACAGTAGAGATTTGCATGTCCATGCAAGTTAGAAACAGGTCAAGGAGCCTCAGCAACCTAATCATGAAAGAAACCTTCAGCAACCACCAAGCGACTTGTAGACAGAACATGTAACAAGGGACCTCACTAGGATGGTGAACCATTTGGTGAACTATTACTTTCTTTTCAGACGTGTCATTTAAACCTTTTGTAGTCTGAGAACTGTGCTTGGAGGGTAATCAGACCTAGCAGTGTTAGTGCCGAGTTCCTCATTTGGCACGTCTCCTTAGGGCTGCCAACCTTCTGTTGAGCCTCAGCTATGTATGAGTAGCCTAGAGACCTACAGGTTCCACTAGGCCTACTCATTTCTACTCATCTAAATGTCTGGTCCAACTAAACAGCTATCAATATCTTCTCTGGAGTTTTTGTGTGGCTGCATACAAGCAATGGGAAGTGGCAGGTTGGGAAGGCCTTGAGTGAGCACCCAATATCATCCTGGGAAATCCAAGAAAAATGTAGCCAGTCATTTTATGTAAATATCAAGAATATTAGGTAACACCTTGCAGTTCAGTCAGTCAGAAACTAGAAAAAGGATATCCCAGATGTCAGAGAAGATGCCCTGCCCAAGTGTTTGTAGTATCTGTACTCTGTGTACATGTAATGTAGGGGGGTACCATAAAAAGGACAAATCCAATATTAGGATGGACAAGCAGTGTCTTTCCAACAGACACTCAGAGGTATGAAGGCCTTTATATAACTTTGTATTCTTTACCTGGAATTTCTTTTACAGCTGTACTCACACATGTTCAGTTTGACTGAAATTGCTGGATGTATATAACTGTTGCTGGTATATTTGAGGTAGTGACAGGAAAAGACTACTGTGATGGCCAGGGACCCCAGAATCCATCATATTAGGAAGAAATCTAAGGTCTCAGTCAGTTTAGCAAAATGAAGCCTAAGGAAGAGGCTACATACACATCAGGCTAGAAACACCTGGGAGAGAAAAAAGCTATTTACACAGATTTAAAGCTATTTTGAAAAGATTGACACAAGAACAAATAGGTATAAACTGCCCATGACTAGCTTCAGTCTGGAAAATACAGGATTTATAACCAGGAATGAAGTAAACATCTGGAACAGCCACCGCTGTTACGTGAAGACAAAATGTTATAACTACATGAAACAGCACAGCTTGAAATGTCTTGTCCTTCCAACAGATACAGAATGGATTTGAGAAGGGCAGTTTTCTTTGCTGACCTACAGATTTGACATTGCTGTTATCTGAATCTTAGAGATGTTGTTGCCAATACCAGCAGTGATAGAGATTTTTTACTGTTTGCAGCCATTGGCAATGAATGGAATTTGATCTGAAACTTTTAAAGCAGTCAGTAGAAATTATTTTGCTGATCAGGAGGTCTGTAGTGAGCATGTCTCACTAAAACCAAAAGATTCCCTAAATGTCTTTCTTGTGTTGTGCAATTAAGTCTGCATACAAGTTGTCCCTAATATAATTTGTTGCATGCAAATACCAGATCCAATTCTGCCAGCCTTACTTATGTTAAGTAACCCTCAAGCAAATAGTTTCTAAGAATTCCCAGTGGGACAACTCACATAAGTAAGTGCTGCTGCACATAACTAAAGGTGGCAAAGCTTGGCTTTGAAGGAAGAGACATGATGTTTCTCTTTATTATTTTCAGTTCTGAAATGATGCTACCCCAAAATCATTTGGTAGCAGATTGACAAAAGCTTTTCCTTTAAATCTGGGCCACACCAGCAAAATAAATAAATAAATAAATAAAAATAAAAATAATAAAAAAAATCATTCCAAAGTATGCATATATTATTGAGCATATTTATTGCTTATTGACTGATTTCCACTGTTCATGTGGACAGTTGTGGGTCCAGTCCAGCTGTGTGACAAAGGCAGAATAAAAGTAAATTTTGGAAGATGGTTGTTAGCTATTTTGAATAGCGCTTAGTGCCAACAGAGTTACCTCATCATATTATATCCTCAAAGTCAATTTTGGCACTACCAATCATCAGTGTATTTTGAAAGGCATCATAGCCCTCTAGCAGTGAATTATGGAAGGCACGCCACCTTTCTCAGCAGCTTGTTGAACCAGAGTCATTTATTCAGTTGGTATTGAGAGTCTGGGGGCATGACAGTACATCTGACCCCTTTTGGGTAAAATTTGATCTGGCATTTCATTTCACGGGCTCAGCTACCAGTCTGTCAAATCTTCATTTTGCTGGTGCCCACTAGAACTGCTGACGCTTGTCTCTAACTCCTGGTGCTTTCATCTTTCAGCAGCAATAAACATGTCACACTGCTGAGGTGAAACACAATCTGGAATTAAATTTACTGCATATAAAATATGGTGCCCTCTTTATTGGTTCAAATACTTGTCACTCATAATTTATTTGAAAGTGTATGGCATTCACGAAGCGAGCATGCTGCTAGGAGTGGAGGCGGGGGGAGCGGTCGAACACCGAAATACAGCAGTTTGCAGGAGCTCTTATTTCTCTTTAACACCCATTTCCCCATCCCTTGCCAGTCCTGACTGATATAAACACATCGAATACAATATCGGTGCCTCAGCCAATAAACAGTATGCATCTCAGTAACAGCAAGCTGGGGCATGTTTGGCTGCACAGCTGTACGTTAGCTACAAAGTGGCTGAAGGAAGATAACAAGCATTGCTCTCAGAAGAACAAGCTGAAAACAAGCGGGTATGTGTTTGTAAGCATATGACAGGAGTGGGAAGGGTGGGAAGGAGCCAGATTTAGCCCTAGTCCATTTCAAACTCGCTCGCCATGCCTTTCCTTCTGGCACTCAACTTTTTCATGATTTATTCCAAATACTGTCGATCAGCGTTAACTAATACAGTTCTTGTATGAAGCACCTCTCTAATCTCTTCAAAAACAGATGCAGAAGCGTGGCTTAGAGCATGGGGGCCAACAAAAGCACTTTGCCTGTACCAGTGATTAGCTTTGATTGACATAGTACACTTTTCCTTTCACAGGCATACTTTAACATCCATAAATGACTCTTTCAAAATGAGAAGCATTGGGTAGTACAGCTTTGACTTTAGTAAACATGCAGCACCAACATATTAGCAGGTAACTGTGAGAATACAAAGTGCCTGATATTCTTATATTCTCTTCTGGCTTTTCTTCTCCTCTTTTTCAAATTTATTTATTTATTTACTTGTGCATCCAGCACTTATTCCTAATTGAGAAAGAGAAAATATGACAATATTTAGACTGTAGTTTGCTTAAACCTGAACTTTCAGTCTTGTCCTATACACGTAGTGTAGACCTTGTAAAAAGAGTCAGTGGGATCAGAGGTCTGGTTCTTGAAAAATAAATAAATAAATATGAAAGAAAGAAAGAAAGAAAGAAAGAAAGAAAGAAAGAAAGAAAGAAAGAAAGAAAGAAAGAAAGAAAGAAAGAAAGAAAGAAAGAAAGAAAGAAAGAAAGAAAGAAAGAAAGAAAGAAAGAAAGAAAAGCTAATGCCTAATCTGAGGGGTTTCTTTGTCATAACATATAACTTCACTTGTGTTAAATTGATGAAGATGAATATAAGGGAGGATTAGAATGCCTCAGTTACAGGATGCATAGAGACATTTAGACTACAAAGTGGTACAAGGCATCAGCAAGAAAATGTCAAATCTGTGCAGCAAAACACATTTGTGGATATAAGTTCTGTAGCTAATTGCTTAATCACTTTTTTTTTTTTTTTCTGGAATCCACTTACAGTTATGGATACAGCCATGTGATGCTTCAATATACACTCAAAAGCAAAGTTCTAAATTAGAGATGCTATCTGAAACCTAAAATCATTTCCACTTCTACCCACCAAGGACTCATAGCCCCCTTATCAATCAGTACAGCCCATTCTTTCTTCTCCCCTCAGAAAGCCTCAAAGAAAAAACAGGCTTTGCCATATGACCTATCAACAACCCAGCCCACATTCTGATGGGGCAGCCTGGGAAGCAAGTTACATTTTTCATCCCCTTTTGATCTCAGCTTCCTGGTCACACATGAAGAGAGAGGCGTTTCCTCTCTCTTGATACCTTTGTAAGGGGGTGTCGAGAGGCAGGAGACCTTTTCTCCATTAACACCAGTGACAGGACCCGCGGGAACGGGGTTAAGCTGAGGCAGGGGAAATTTAGGCTTGACATCAGGAGGGGGTTCTTCACAGAGAGGGTGGTTGCACACTGGAACAGGCTCCCCAGGGAAGTGGTCACTGCACCGAGCCTGTCTGAATTTAAGAAGAGATTGGACTGTGAACTTAGGCACATGGTCTGAACTTTTGGGTAGACCTGTGCGGTGTCAAGAGTTGGACTTGATGATCCTTAAGGGCCCCTTCCAACTCAGGATATTCTATGATTCTATGATTCTTTGTGTATCAAGGAACCAAATTATTTAAAGGCACATGAACTTGAACCAGTGTATAATACCACACTAGAAAATGAACTGGAAGTAAGGGCAGGCAATGGGGCACAGACGTAACAAAATCCTGCTGAGAAACACCCATTAACAGGTGAATAGCTACTACTGTATGCAACAGGTGAAATTTCCAAGTGATCTTAAGATGGAGATTCGTGTAAGGTGTGTTTCCAGTAATCAGCAACCCAATAAGGTAGATACTGCTGACAGAATGGACTCCTAAGCAGTTCTGCATTTAGGATATATTGTAGAGACCTGAATGTGCATTTCAGTTATGTTGTTTCCTGAAATGACAGGACAGATTGGTTTCTTTCCTTCCACTAAGTAGGATATAGTGTTAAAACCCATGTGTGAGACTTCTAGTCTGGTCTGCAAGAGCAAACAGGGCTCTACAAATAAATACATAGTCACAGTGAAACAAAAGTGAAATGGACAGACAGCTGATTACAATACAAACTATATCAAAATTTATTTTACCCTTACAAAGAAACTCCAATAAATGTACACAAGCTGGGGGGTCATGCATTTATTTTAATAATTTTTCTAGACTTTCAGTGTTTTACACATTAATGGGTCAATCCATTAACCTGATATCTTTAACATAGCATCAGCAAGGTAATAAAACTTACAGATCTTATTAAACTGGTACAATTATTTGAAAGATAGTCTGTAAGACTATTTGAAAGAAAGTCTGTATTCCAAGTTTCCATCTGTGCAGGTGTGCATGTGCATGCATGTGCATACGCATTCCAGCATTTTTACATGTATGTGCACATATGTATTCAAGGCAAAAGAGAAAGAAAATGAATAGACAAGTAGTCTCTCCTTAGTCCAGTTATTTTAATCTCAGTTAGCAAAGACTGAATAAATTCTGATAGTGGAGATTTTCTTTTTTCCTTTCGAAATTGAACAGCACATTTTTTTTAATGTACATTATTACACGGGAGAAAAGAAAACCTGTAACTAAACAAATATAGGTCCTGGCTCTTCATGGTCCAGCTAAATAGTTTTTAGAATTATCTACACTTCTTCAAGGGTCTAGGAAGCTTTTATACAGATTTATATGCAGTTTTCTTGTACTGAGAATACAGTCAACATGCTTCAAGAAAAACATGAACAGACCATGCAGCCATCCTGCAGAAGGCAACCTGAATTCCACTCTTGCAAGGTTCACAAGACAAAAATCACTATGACAAATTTTGCAAGAACAAATATCAACCTTTTTGCATTTGAAAATGTTTCTGTTCATTCTTTAGCCTCCCTGTCAGACTCCAAGGATACTCTGGACTCACTGCACTTTGCACTTTGTCCAGAAGCTCTTTGGTTACCAATGCCCCTCAGAAAGTGAAGTCTTCTCCGTGAAAACTACATACAATTTGGCTGGGGAGAGAACAGAGGTCTGAACAGCTCTTTCCTGAACAAAGGATTTCTTAAGTGGAAGAAATTCTCTTCGTCTCGCCTGAGTGGCTGGGATGACATCCGGGGAAAAAGAAAATCCTATTCCCATTGTAAGCTGCTGATGGAGAGCCTTGTGCAGTCTTAATTGTTCTCTTTCTGTCTGCTATCTGACACTCTATACAGAATGGTACATTTCAAGTCCTCTTCCAATTTTTGTCTTCTGACAGGGATCAAAAATGTCTTTTCATATATACTCTTCCACATTTAAAACCCATGGCGACCCACTTTTCAGGAGAATCAGCGAGGTCCTTTCCTCAAAATCCCATGCAGAGGCCCACAGCTCTGAAAGTCTCCCAATCAGATTCAGAAACATTTCCCCGTGGGTCAGTGCTTTGTGTCCATGACTGGCAAGGTTCTCTGGGTGGATTTTCTTCACTTATTTCTGTTATTTCAATTTTTCTCCAGCTTTTCCATTCATCATATGTGCTTGTACTCTCCCCTTTTTCCTTTCTTTTCCCAGCTCATGCTCTCCAACATGCAATTTCCCCTTTTCTGCATGCCTTTGCTGTTGTGCAATCCCTTCATTTCTCTCTCCTTTTTCTCCTGCACCTTTGTTTCCATTCTCTGCCCTTCTTCCTACAGTAGACTGTAGCCACAAGGTTTGCCCAATTAGGTAACCAGAAATTATATCTGATATATTTTTTTAATCAAAACCAATCCTCAGTCCTACCTTCTGTGCATTCAACAAAAACAGTGCATTCTCCAACACTGAAATCAGACCACTTCCCATTTACAGGCCTAAGTATGTTTTTGGGAGCTTAATATTATACAGTTGGCTTTAAAATGATGGTCACTGTCTCTTCTGCATGATGGCATTACAGATTTGATGTTTTATAATTGGTTTAGTGTTTTGTTTTTCTTTGTTTTGTTTTCATTTCAAATCTCTATGCTGTCTACCAATACTAATTTACATGACAAAGTGCAGCAAAACACATTTCAAAACAATAATTTTGAGAAACAAAACTATTTTGATACAGCAGTCCACTTTGATATTCAGGAAACAAGTGAAAAGAGAACTTCTGTGTTGCAGATATATCATTTCTGAGCACACAGATCTTGTAAAGTCCAGTCCTAGCTAGATGAAGAATGTAACCCTGGCAGTAGGCTGCAGCCAACCCCTTACTTCCAGTCACTGTGACTTTCTCCAACCGTCTCATTCTTGGCCATCCCCTAGTGTCCCTTGCATGGCAGGAAAAGATCTAATCTGACTAAAAATTCTAAACAGATCTGGCAAATCTATTATACCTCATCAGCACTCTTCCATCTGTATGAAATGCAGAGTATAATGCAGATCAGTAGAACTGCTGACTCAGCAGAATAGAATCATGAGTGATCTTCTTTGAACATGGACTGCACAATGTTTCTAGGCATTCTGTACATTTTCTGTGGGTTTTAGCATTATGTAATGTAAACCTCAGCATTATGAGAATTTTTAACAAGTATCGTTTAATGGATATATTTTACAAGAATCTACACCCACTCCACCTGATAATATAGTTGTGGATCGTATCAAAATGTATCCAACAGCCCTGCATCCACAAAGCCATGTGGACAACATTTCTCATATTACCTCTAATGCTGTTTGCAGATGTTGTAGTAGGTTATAAAACATGGTAAAGCACGCTTCGCTACAAACTAGCAGCAGAAAATGACATTGAATGTCTGTGGTTTCCTACATATTACGGCACATAGCAGCTTGTGTGCCGTGCTGATACATAAGAAAATTTGCTTTCACTTGAATGGACCTAAATTAGCCAGAATAAACCTAGACAGATTAAGTTTATGCTACTCAACCATGAGTCATATTTCTCAACTATGATATTGCTCTTTAGCAATATTTAGCAAAATAAACATCTATGTGTGTGTATAAGCACATGTGTCTGTAGGCATGTGTATATTTATTCATCTATATGTGCTGTGTACATATCACAGCAAGAATTTAAGGCATTTTGCCCCAAGAAAAAGTACTGAAGTATCCACGTTGAACCAGTTACAGTGCTGATCATCAGATTATAGGTGTGCTTTTAAAAGCACAGTTTGTTTTTGTATTCACTGCAGCCTGGATTTTAGTTTTTATCTGTGGATTTTCTCCATAGAGGAATGAGATGGATGTGGAGGGAAAAAAAAATAAGAGAGAGAGAGAGAGAGAGAGAAAGAAAGAGAGAAAGAGAAAGAGAGGAAGAGAGAAAGAAAGAGAGAAAGCGAGAGAGAGAGAGAGAGAGAGAGAGAGAGAGAGAGGAAGGAAGGAAGGAAGGAAGGAAGGAAGGAAGGAAGGAAGGAAGGAAGGAAGGAAGGAAGGAAGGAAGGAAGGAAGGAAGGAAGGAAGGAAGAAAAAGAAAGAGAGAAAGAGAAAGAGAAAGAGAGGAAGAGAGAAAGAGAAAGAGAGAAAGAAAGAAAAAGAGAGAAAGAGAGAGAAAGAGAGAAAGAAAGAAAGAGAGAAAGAGAGAGAGAGAGAGAGAGAAAGAGAGAAAGAGAGAAAGAGAGAAAGAAAGAGAGAAAGAAAGAGAGAGAGAGAGAAAGAGAGAGAGAAAGAGAAAGAGAGAGAAAGAGAAAGAGAGAAAGAGGGAAAGCGAAAGCGAAAGCGAAAGCGAAAGCGAAAGCGAAAAAGAAAAAGAAAAAGAAAAAGAAAAAGAAAAAGAAAAAGAAACATTGATAGAAGACACTGCAGGAAAAGAACTCAGCATTCATATAGCACCTAGCTTGCATACAGCCCAAATTAGAATAATAAAAATAGCTTAAAGCTCCATAGGTACCTATGGCATTGGTTTCTATGCTTTTTTGAGGCTTTTTAATGCATCTTAGTGGATTGCACTGAGGGTCACAAATATGGCCTCCTCCATCCTAGCCACTGACTCACAATGAGCCCAACCAAGTTTGCTTACTTAGGAATCTACTGCAATGTAATTTAATGAGACTCACTAAAACAAATTGTTTTGTTTTAGACAGGTTCATAAGTCATACAGGTAAATAAATTACAAAGAAAAAAATACCCGTTGTAGGTGGTGGCAGTTGTCATCACCTTCAGCAGAAGTCTGGTCTTAATTTAAAAGAGCAATCATCTAGTCTCACTTCCTTTTGTATGATCCTTTTGCTTTATAAGGAATGAAACACAAAGGCAAATCAGGAATTACACTGTTGGTACTATAATTGAAACTTCTTTAGGATGTTTTATTATCTAGGGAGTGTTCACTGACTAAAGTTTTTGTAAGGATGGAATAATTTCTTAAAGATCTTCTTGGGATTGGAGATCTTCCTGAGCAGATAATATGCTCACACTGCCAGCCATTACCAATATGCTCCATGGGAACTGAAACTTCTTATGGCTTCTCAGCTTGGGGGCACATCACCCCATAACTCATTGCCCACTCTTGCATTATTTAGCATTTATTTGTAAACTTTTTCTTATGAAGTTATGTGTTACAGCTAGATCTCCACTTGGAGTTTAGAAAGCCTTCCCAGACCACCGAGTATTTCATCCCTATGGGATGAAAAATCTGTATAACAATCACATTAAATCACATTAAATCACATTCTGAAGGAATTCTTGTGATTCTGGGGAGTTCCTCCCTGTGATTTCCAAAATGTGCAGTGCTCCATGTTACACACACAAAACATATTTTTTTTCCACTTACTGAAGCTATTTGTCTTGGACTTTAATCAGCATAAATGACAAAACAACTCTGATGTGCCCCTAACCTGTTCAAAGTGACCAGAGCCTTCTTGTATTTAGAATGTTTGGCCTTTCAACTGTTGACAAACAGCCGACAAACTAATGACTCACATTCCTGGCTGAGAGAAGCAATGCCCCCATAGCCCTCCTGTGCAGCCAGTTCATGTTGCTCCACAGTCATCACCTATCCCCAAGTCATGGTGTTCCCAGATTCAGGTTCCTCTGCAGAAGCAATGAGATGTTGAGGATCTTAATTTCTCCCAACCAGTATGTGTTCTGCCACCTGTTACTTATCAGCATAGTTTTCCCTCTTGTGATCTGGCACCAGCAACATGGACCAGAGCTCTCAGTCTGCCGAAAGAAAGGAGCTACAGTGGGGTTTTCACTAGACAACCGTCAACATATTTATAGGTTCTGTATTAGTTAATATAATTAAGGCATTGATGCTGTAAATTAAACAAACAGTATAGAAGGCTTTCTGCTGGCATAAGATCTACACAGCATTTTCCGTATGCTTGCTTATGAAGCACGAAAAATGAACAAAATGTACAAATTAGAAGTCAAGATGCTCAAGGCTGCTGAAAGGCTGTACTAGTAGTATATTATTTCTGTTCTGAGGAAATTTCAGGACATTTACATAATGGATAGTTATGAACTTTTCTTCCTTCCCTTCCTTTCCCCCATTTCTAAATGATAGCTGCCAAATTTCATAAATCCTATAATGTTCTGCACTGTAATTAGTTTGGAAGCCTGTGATTGTTTAAGTTTAAGCCAGCAGATAAAGGCTGCGAAACCATTTGAGCAGAAAAGTTGTATTAATGGCTTCATATTATCACTTGCTGATTTATTTAATCTCTTTCGATCAAATTGTGATTCTCAAACAAAAACAAGAAAAACCCAAGCAGTTGTTTTTCACTGCAAGGAGGAAATGGCCAGAATGCGCATACACACACACAAACCCACAGAGACAAAAGGGCTTTTGTGGCAGAAAGGGTACATCGACAGTCTTGAAGGTCAGTCATGATTCAAAGGAAAATATGCTGTGGGAAGAGTTATATTCAGTAATGACAGCTAAAATTACACAACATTTGATTACAACCAAAAGGATTCCTGTTGTGCTCCTGCACTGAGGTATCCTGGGACATCTTTCTTACTGTTAAATGTAAAATAGTGCACTAGTTTTTGCTATTAGAAGTACACTAATCTGCACTGTTTACTTTTTTATACTGCTAGCACATCTCCATTCATATGAAGTATGTTCCTACATTTTGCTACATGGAGAGGCAGGAGTAGGATGTGAGAAAAGGGAAAGTGTGTTGAAAAAGAATGTGTCTTTGTTGACATCATTAATAAGAGTTATAGACATATTCTATTAATTGTCTATGCACTGCTGTGCGCCACTTATATAATGCTGCCATTCAGATATTCTGTCAACCTTTTGTATAAGATACTTTTAGACAGCTCAAAACCCTGATATAGAAAGCAGTCTATCTCATCGCTATCACTCCATCTCCAAAGAGTCAGCATGGTATGCTATACATAAACTCAGCTCAGCTGCATCTATTAAAAAGCATTTTTACTAGTTTTAGAGTAAAAGCACTCAATGTTTACAACTTGTATTACAGTTTGGTTTCACTCCTTGTAGCATTGTTCCTTGAATTTTATTTTTTTATTTTTTTGTTTGTTCCAGTGCAAGTTAAGCACACATTTAAATTTAAAAACTTGGGAATAATCTCACTGATACTACATTATTGTCTGTGTTTGAATTTTTAAGTTCCTTGATGGGTTGAGGCTTCTGTGAGAAGAAAATTTTATTGCAAACTTTTATTGCAAACAACAACAATTATACTCACATTGCATTCACTTCTAGGTTATGAGTGATGACATTCACTGAAGGAAACATGGTTTTGATTTGCCACCATATTTGCCAACATTTCTTTTTCATGACAGCTCATGAGGTTTCAACGCTTGTTTTTATTCTGGGTTGGAGGGAAAGCAAAATCTTTGTAAAATTTTCATAGGAAGGAATTGTGTTGAAGTTGACCTTTTCAGTAGATGTTTGGATATGGGAGATTGACTCTTTTAAAATTTTAGCCATTCAAATTCTGTAAAATAATTTGGCTGAAACAAAGATGTTCTGCCTACCTCTTTTTTTACTACAGCAAATTCGCTGTCTACAATTTAGAAAAGTACAGGTACCACCTGCTACATACTGTTTCCAGGATCTTCAACTTAAAAACAGCCTAACCATGGCTTTTAAGTCAGATTATTTTTAATGTTTAAATGTTTACTGGATATGGCTTTCTGATTCATATCCTGAGTAGCCACATTCAATTTATTGTGATTTTGAGGGTTTGTGTTTTAAATTAATCCATAACTCTGAACCTGGTGAGTCTGCAAACATTGGCAAATCTGGAAAATAAATACATTCCATGAAACAATTCTATTCTGATGGGTGTTTTATAGGATAATACTCATGTGTTGCATAAAAAAATAAGTAGTAGTATACGATAGCTATAGCACCACTATATGATAGCACCAGTAGTATCTGTTAATTATATACCATCCTATACATAAGCTTTTGTATTCAATACAAGTTATATTTAAATTAAAAAAAAAAAAAAAGAGAGAGAGAAAAAAAAATCCAAAGTGCATGCATGTGTAAATAAGTCCTGTTTGAAAATAAAAAAAAAAATAAAAATACATGTAAAAATAAAAATAAAAATAAAAATAAAAATAAAAATAAAAATAAAAATAAAAATAAAAATAAAAATAAAAAAGCTGTTTCTTCACATCAGGGAAACTGATTTTTTTTATTAAAAATTAGGGGAAAAAATATTATTTCATATTTGTGATGTTTTAGACTTTTTTTCAGTTATCGATTTTCCATTGAAAAATATTTACATAAATATTTTTTCTGTACCCTCTACCCTTCTGGCCAGTACACCACTGTTTTGATAAAATGGGATTTTCTCCTAGGTTCTTAAAATACATCTCTTCATCTACGTAAATGACTTTGATATCAACATCTTAAAGTACAATTCATTGTGGTACATCTCTATAGTTGAAAGTATGAAAGTATCTCATTTTACTGACTTACATTGTTCAAGTCCTATCAAAGTGCTAATTTGAAAATTTGGATACATAGACCTTGTACAAAGCCTCCCAACTCAGACTATCCTTCATAAGAATAGCTAGACATTATTGGATTTTGCATATACAACCAGATAGAGCTTGGCAAACTATACTACCATACTGCTGATAGGAAGGAAAGTACTAAATACAGATTACACAACATTTAATTTATTGTATGATATAGATGCAATAGAAAGCTAATTTAATTAACCAGTATAAAAAGTAACAAGGAACAAATGCAGTATAATTGCATATCAGGAGATTTCAGTTGGCTCTGTAAGTATTTTTGATGATGTCTACTCATAAAGACAAAGTAATTCACTGAGGGGTAAGGATCAGGTCTTTGCAACCTTCAGTGCATGGGAGAAGGATGGACTAGAAAAAGGAGACATGGTCACAAGTATTAAGCTATAGGAACCACATATTTCTTGTAGAAGAGACTGGGAAGGTAGATGAGTCCCGCCAAGTTATTTCCAAAGTATTAGAAGTAAGGATAAATGACCATATATTGGACCAGGACAGCAGTACCCAAGCACTACACATCTACAAGGGCACAGGATCAAGGGCAGTGCACAGTGGATCAGGGTTGCCATAAACACTCAGCCAAAAGAAAAGTAATGCTGAAGAAATTTTTGACTTGCATTGCAAAATGACTTTTGCTTTCCTATAGCACCAACACACAGAAGATACCTGATTGCCCAGCCTGGATTCCCCACTAAAGGAATATCCTGTTGAAAATGAATACAAAGGCTAGAGCAGCTTCAGGCACCAGCTCAGATGTGAGAAGGTATGTTGATTTCATTATGATTCAACAGCAGTCATGAAGGTTTGTCTCATATTTTGAGATTCTTCATTCAAAGAAAAAAAAATCATTAGAAAAACAAAATGAATTAGACAGAATGTGCAAACAAGACTGCTCCATTTGTGATTATGTCTACATGAGAATTTATTTTACTTGAGCAATTAAAGCATCTCTACTTGTTGCTCCTTTTAGCATTGACTTTTTTAGTACATTTTTGTACTAAGCTATTTGAAAATAAATAAATAATAAATAAATAAATAAATAAATGATAATAAATAAGTAAATAAATAAATAAAGCAGAGAATTTACAGAAAGCCTCACAAAATCCAGACATTATTTTTTTCTAACCAAACTCAGGTGGATCTGTGTGAGGTACTCAAAAAAAGAAACATGAAGGATGCAAAGAAAGACAGAGCATCATCTAAATTCTAGGGAAAAAATTAATTACTAAAATCTTAAAGCTGCAGGGAAGACATATGTCTGTAATCAAATTCTGGGAAACAAGACCCTGCAAACTCTTGCATTTCAACTTCCAACTCACTACAATTTCATGTTCATTTTGTGATGAAGTGTGAGCCTTATAAAACAAACAAACAAACAAACTTCCATTACAAAGGCCCACTTTTCTGTGCTGCTGAAAAATCCCCTCTGAGTGCGAAGTGAGTTGTCTTCCAAACTATTCAGAAATGAGGTAATGGCTTTGCGATTTCATTCCTTTGGCTGAAGCAAAGAATAGAAGCTGGGAAAAGAGAGTCTCAAAAAGTGTGCTCTTTATCCCCTCCCCATTGGCTGCCTTCTGCAGCTTTCAGCACCAGGAATGCGAGGGATGATGTAGTGCAGCCGGTATGTACAGAAGCACTTGCAAACCCATTGTACTTAATGAGACTTGGAAGCCAGGCAGGACCAGGGCACTTCTTCTTGTGGTGCTTTTCATCAGTGCCACAAAGCGGGACACCAGAGAAGCATGAAACATTACACAGTTTTTGTAAATATTTAGGGCAGGACTTTTAAAAACTAGCTGGCAGGTTTCCAAATGTCCCCAGCATCCCAGAAGCTCTGTCTGAGGATCCCATTGCCTTCAAGGATCCTCTTTGTCCTGCGTCAGGTTTCTCCTTCAGGGACAATGCAACAGCAGACCAGAAGGCAGAAGGAAAGAGATGTGAAGCAGCAATCCTACAAGCATTTTAATACTCCTGATTTTACAGTTCTTCATGGTGTAAACTCCAACACTTACTCTTAGGTTACACCAGAATACTTTTATCTGGAAAGAAATGGGTTAAAGACATTGTGTCCAGCTTTTGAAAGTGTGAAGTGGCCTGAGTTAAGCCCAAGGTGAAACAGACTTAGTGCAGCTATGAGGAGAAGTACATAACCTGCCCACTCAGCAGTCAGCATTGCTCAGGAGCATATCTCCAAGGCTCACCAAATAGATAATGCAGGCTTCAGGTGTGATGTGTTTCATTTACTAAAGGACATGTTCATACCACTGTGTACGTGGTTGTATTTGCAAATAAATGCATCCGTAATTTATGAAGCCACCTATTTAAGATTCTTGTCATTTATTAAGATGCTTTTGAGACTTGATTCTCATTTTGCAGACCAAATGTTAACATTTGATTGAATTTATTAACTCAATTAAACAAGAAGTGTTCCACATTAGAAAGCATAATGTCGGAATTAATACCCCCAAAATGTGGTGACGCTTTAACTAATATCCTATGACCTCCTGGTACCCTCCGACGTCGTCCCATTGAGTTCAGTATACATAATCAGATCAGAGGTTTCCTAGGGAGCTCTCTCTAGAGGATATCAGATGTCTCTCAGAGGGGATGTAGCCACCCCTCTTCGGGTAAGGGGATCTAAAGAATACACTCCTTGTCTTCTCCCAGCCCTCCATCTCTCCCTCCATCCTTCACAGCCATGAAGAACAAGCAGAACAAGATGATGAACCTGTCCATTGTGGCCTTCAGAAAAATATTCTTTGTTGACTTTGATCCCAAGCAGATGTATGTTGTCAACACTGGAAGACTTTGAACAGGGTGTTAGATGACCATAAGAGTGAGCAACTGGGAACAGAAATCCAACCACACACCCACAACCTAAAAATACCTCTGAGTTGTTAGTGACCATCATGAAAAAAACTCATTCAATAACTTTTAGTGATCAAAACAAGTGACCATACCTCTTGTTAAGACTTGCCAGCTGCAGTCCAAATTTGCATCAGCCAAAGCAACAGCACTGAACCTAGTCCGTATGTGGCCAGATTGCCACAACCTACCACTAACATCGTAATGCCTTAACATCTTCTCTACACACCACCCCACAATTGGAAGCAGTTCAGAAGTGTAAACTCTGTCACCAAATTGATCTCATCCTCTCCCAGCTCAAACTCTCCTTGCAGGTAGGCTACTTGGATTCCAAAAGAACAGGAAACAAACCCATTAAAGGCAATGCATGCAACAGATTTTCTCATAACCATTGCAAATTGCAATCTGGTAACATGCCAAAGGCAATTCTTGCTGTGCAAGAAGAAAGAATCATTAACCTATTCCCAGACTAGCACAAAATTCTTGAACACTTGCATTGGGCAGTGCTGAAAGTTTGGACACCATGTCATTGTAACAAAATCCTCCACTCCCCCCAGCCTCTCCCAGACAGTCTTTGAATTACAAATGAAAGTATTTATGGATTCTGCCAAAAACAGGAGAGTGGAGAATTTGAGGGGCCATTATGCCTAGGAAAAAGAAAAAAAAAAAAAAAAAAGATTAACATGCAGACACAACTTGACTTTAACCTTAACTTAACTAAATGAGACAGCTATATAGCTACAGAGAACAGGACACTTTCCATAACAGAGCCCCACAAGCATCCAAGATAATCCAATTCCAACCATCCTAATTACTGCCCAGAGGTGCTAGGTGCATGTGATTCTACAAGTAAAACACTGTTCAGCCCAAGCATGTCAACTGTCCTGAAAAGAATGAGGAAATAAAGACAGTGCTGAAAGAAAGGCTTTTTTAAATATCATTTTAAAGATTTGTGAAGGCTTGGTTGTATTTTCGTTTTTTTCCCTGTTCTGTTATTCCCTAGACATCAGCTATTAGTTGCTATTGGAGCTGGAATATTGAATTAAAGCGATCAGTTTCATTCTTGAATTCTTATGGATACAATAGCTGCCCTCCCCAAAAATGCATTCTTAAACTTGTAATTTCACATCACCATTAATATCAGGTATGCGTTTTCTTTCAGAAAGACTTTGAATTCTTGTTGATATCTTGTTCTACTTAAGATGAGACTAAAAATTTCATATTCCATGGCACATTCTCACAATAGTTAGAACTTTAGAGTCCCAAGCATAGTTGAGGTGTTAACTGACTTAACTGTTAGAAATAGCTCACATCAACTTTTTGTATACATGGAATTTTAGGGTTAGTATGCACTTAACCCTATCAGAGTATGCTTGTGCGATACATACTTATGATGCTTAAAACATCTTCCTGTTATTATGTTTATGTTCTGACTAAAGTCTTTGATGGAACCATCTCTTTTGTTGAAGAATGCTCTCAAAACTGCAGAAATAAAATAAATCCTTCCGACACAATCCACTAATTCTCTCATCTTGCTTTCTTTTTAAGCTCTCTTTTTTTCTAGTTACCAGCAGTGACTAAAAGTCTCATTGAGTTTTTACCTTCACCCTTTTTTCTATGAGAACTATTTACTGGCTTTCAGCCTCACTGAAAAGAAACTCCCATTTAACAAATGCACCATATTCTATAGTCCAATCAATATCAACCCTCTTTACTGATCATTTGGTTTAATTCAGAAGAAAAGATGTCATGCTTCACATAAATCACTTTTTTTACTCAGAAGAATCCCTTATTGAATAAACTATAGTGTCATTTCAGTCAACAAAAACAGAGCGCAAAGATCCTAGGCACCCCTTGGTAGTTTGCATTATGTATCCACCTGTAAAGTGATGTGATTCTGATGCAAATGAAATACATTTTTAACTTGCATTCTCTCTTCTAATGGAAAAATTACTAAAGGAGGCTAGAAATGTCCCTATTTATGTAAGTGGACTTTCAATTACTGGAATCCCACAAGCACCGTACATATATATATGCCTGTGTTCATTCACAGTTCTAGCAAAATTGAACCTATTAGACAATGCTTTACTTTGTTCTCATTGGCGCTGCAGTTCAGGTGCTTTGATTAAACAAGCAGATCAAGTCCTTTCAGAATGACAATTCAAAACTGCTCACACAGAGCTTTTGGTTTGGATCCATGTTGGGAATATTTACACACTGTAAAACCATACTGAGATGGATTTATGGCATAAAGCAATAGATGATTCACTGATACTTTTACTCATGTCAGGAACAGACAACAGACCTTAAACCAGCAATCAGTGTGAGGTTTGTAACTGCATGGTCTATCTTAAAACAAACAAACAAATAAAATTAATTAATTAATTAATTAATTAATTAAAAACAGAAACAAATCTAAAAGTGGGTACAAGACACCTTTTTTGGTTGTGGAGACACAAAAGCATCATGATATTGATGCTAACATGGAAACTTTAATCTCCACATTTGTATAAAATATCAACTGTAGCTTCAGGAAAGTAAACAATTGAAGTTTCCATAAACTCCCAAATGCAGTTTGAAATACAGACGAAAGCAATAAAATCCTGCCATGCTTCATTTTCAGGGATCACAGAAAAAGGTACAATTCTTATGACAGATATAACTGCTAAGTTGTAAGCTGCATAAGCATTCAGCGCACACAGTGCATCTCATTTTAAGCAAGTGCATGTTTGAGTTTGCCAGTTGTGTATTCTGAGTTCTTCTAGCAGATAGGGGAAGTGTGCGCATGCGTGTGTGTGTGTGTCTCTGTGTACTGTCATAACCATGCCCAAGCATGGACTGTCTTGAAAGATTAAGTGCACCTATTTTGAACTGGAGGCTGCATGCCATAATTTTTAGCTAACCCGTTTCCTTCTTAGTGAAAACAGAAATAAAAATATATTGTGCACACTTCATTGCTAGAACCTTTGACCTCAGCTGCCTGTCTAGCTGAGACTGTGATGAATGCTTTGTGTCTCTTCATTTTTAATTGCTCATAAATTGTTATCCCATGAAACACAAAACTAGCCTTGTCCTCATTTTAGTAGGGGTTGGAGGTCAGCCTAACAGTAATACAATTAAGGAGTGTCTTTGTGTGGGGGTGTGGGAGTGAGGAGGGCAGTAGGGTTACAGAAGGTTGTGGTAGTGAAAGATGTATTCCTTTCCAAGGAAATACAAAGCAAATTCCACACTTTCAAACAAAAGTCTTTAATGTTTGACAGTGTTAAGAAAAGCTCCTGGGAGGACATTTAGAAGGGCAATAAAGTAGACATGATTTTCCTTATCTGTATAATCATTCTTAAACATACATGTATACATGGTTGTATATGATAGCACTGATCTTCTCTTTAGAATGGCAGACTTAATCCTATGGGTCAAATTTTACCCAGGCGTGCATGTTCAGGCTTGCTGATTTCAGAAGAAATGATAGCCTACCTTTGACTCCTCTATAAAATAATCTAAACCAAATCTGTGAAGATAGCACTGCAGTTACTTTCCTCTGGCTAATCTTCTCTCTGTTGTCATGTATTTTCCTCCTGTTCTTGAAAAGCTGGACTACATGTAATTCAGATAATATACAGTATGCCAAGGCACAACAGTATCTTTCACCTTCAAAATATTTAGTAATAAATAAAAATAAAATATTAGCTCAGTGACATCAGGGAGTTTAACACGCCTACATATGAAACTCTTGATTTTGGTTGAATAAATCCATAAATAAAAGAAGCTTGCTGAATGCATTTTTACCTCACACCATACATAATTCTGTTTAACAAAAACATTATTGGGCTTTCAGAAACTGAGGATGTATTTAGATTCCTACAGACCAAACCATTCTGGCAATGCTGGTTTTTGTGTGTTTTCTTTGTTTGGTTTGGTTTGTTTGTTTTTCTTTTTTTTTTTTTATGTTGTTTGTTTGTTTTTGTTTTGTTTTATTTTGTTATGGGGGTTAATTTAGGCAATTTTCTCCAAAACCCATAACAGTCCTTGTTCTCTGATTTAGCTCTAACCAGACTCAGTATCTGCAGCAAAACCACCACCTTCTCAGAAACCTGACAGCCATGGAGTTTGGAAACAGTATTCCCTAGCCCATTGCATAGGTTAATTTTAACAGCTGTTTCAAAAAATGCAGATAACTATAAGGAAATATAGCATTTAGCACCCACTATTAAATTCTTCACGGAAGACAGACAACTTCACCACCTAGTCATAGCACAATGTATGCTATCAGTTCATACAGAATCCAGTGGCCCAGACAGCAGAAAAGAAAGTTTTGGTGCAGGGAGTGACATACTACTAATTTAGCAGCCCAAGAGTCTGTATTAAAAGAGGAGAGATTTATATCAGATGTTAGGAAGAAAATCTTCACTCAGAGGGTGTTGAGGCACTGGCACAGGTTGCCCAGAGAGGTTGTGGATGCCCCATCCCTGAAGGCGTTCAAGGCCAGGTTGCAGGGGACCTTGAGCAACCCGGTCAAGTGGAAGGTGTCCCTGTCCAAGGCAGGAGGGGAGGGGATTGAACTAGATAATCTTTAAAGGTCCTTTCTAACCCAAACCATTCTATGATTCTATAATTCTATGATTCATCAAATACTTCATACAAAGGAAGACAACAAGTTATCAAGGGAAGGTGCTAGTGACCCAAGATACAAATCTTAACTGTATTTCCATAGTTCTCAAAAGCTTTTCTTCAGATCTATGTCTGTGTTGTGTGGTGTTTTTTGTTGTTGTTTTTCTTGTTTGTTTGCTTGTTTTTATCCTAAACTGAAATGCATTATCTGTCAATTATTACTACTTCAGCATTTTGCTTCATATAATATTAATTGTTTTCCCATGAACACTAAAGAAGTACTACTAGGAAACAGAACAGAAACTACTGCAGAATATTGTTCTTCCTGTAATGAAGAATTCCTGCTTGCTTTAGGTGTGTTAGTAGTTGAAATTGCATTTGTTTGTTAATGATCCCACTAAGATTAAATTATATTTCAGGCCTTCTGTTAACTGAATTCTTACCTAATCTTTAGTAGATAAAAAGCATATTAGCATTTGCAGGATTTGGGATGGGAAAAACCTATTTTTCTGATATATGGACTCTATCAAATTGTATTGCAACATTTATTGTGACTGCTGTAAGATTTACTGTTTACTCTAAAAAATCTACTTCTTAAGAAGTTCTCTTGCTTAAAAACTAAAGTCAAGAAGCCATCCCTCCGTAACCAGTCAAAACTGTGAATTAAGTACCAAAGTTCCACCTAAATTATGGTTAACAATCTGGACTGTCTACACCTCAGCCTTACTCAGCCCTCAGTTCTAAAACCTCATATGTGCTTCCCTGTAGTCTGTGGAAAGCTCCCAAGACGTCTATAGTTAGAGGCATATGTACTCAGAAACACTCTATTGTTTCTTGCAGGATAGGAACCTCCTTCTATAAAGAAGGGAAATTAGATTTATTCCTTGAGACTCCTATATTCCCCCTGCTGGAATGGGAAAGTTTACCTGTGGTTTAACATAACAGCTGTGATTGAGTCTCTCTTCTATTATAATCTAATAGTTAAAACATTGATGGAAGAGAAAGGTGAGTACTAGATCCCCACTGCCTCAGGGGACATGAACCTAAGGTCCAGCAAGGTATGTCAAATGTCAGGCCCATGCTATGCTGGGTGTACATCTCTCTTCCTCCAAGCAAGACAAATAAGAAGAACCCTGATAAGCCTCTAGGCTCAGACTTCTGCAGAGGAAAGGTAGTCCTGGAAATGTCAACATTTGGTTGATGATGGTGTAATATTAAACCTACCCTCATTTCAAAGGCCAAGGTCCAGAATTCTGGTTATGCATCTTCTCTGGTGCACCTGAGAAGTTGGGATCCTAATTTCTTGCTTTGCCTTCAATTCTGTAATACCCTCACTTTCACTGTTGGTGTCCTGTCTCCTACTTCCTGCTTCAAATTCCCACATCTGGCACATACACATTCACCCTTCTCACCTGCTGACTGAGACACATCTGTCTATTGCTGCCTCCATTTCTCACAAGATCATGTTGATCCATGATATGCCAGCTGCTTGAAAGGCTGGACACCCCACAAGCCAGATTGAGGGAGGCACCTTCATATTCAGTGGAGATGCCAAAACTGACCTCTCAAAAGATCTTCAGAAACCCTGCCCTTAGTCATTCTGTATGTATATAACATAGGCATTTTCAAATGATCTCTCAACATTTCCTACCTAAAACTTAGTTTTACCTTTGTACCAGATGTTTCAGGCAAGCTTCATAGATGAACAATATTTTGTTTATGAGATAAAATTTCAGACTGTATGTTTGTGATATTTTCTCAGTTAAAATCTATCACAGCACAAATGGAAAATCATAGTGTTACTTTTGAATCACAGCATTACATCATAGCATTCTCATTGAAAATGACAGATTGGTAACTGTTCTCTTAATAAAGTCTACTGTTTCATTCCACTAATGGAAAAGGTTTTATTCAGCATCACATACACAATCTCTCTCTGAAGATCCAGCAGGGCTATATCAGGTAGGTGTTGCTACCAACATTTAGCCAGCCACTCCACAGGAATTTCCAACCATGGGCTATCAGTGTATTAAGTATTTGATGGGTTTTCCTTCCTATTTTTTCATACAGTAGCTGAGGGAAAGTTGTGGTTTTCAATAACTTTGGTAATAAAAATACTCTTTATTTGTCATATGTTCAATTGTTCAGATAAAGTAATTGTTCAAAAAGGAGTCTGAATTCTTGCTGATTTTGTATTGGATAATAAAGTGCTATATGGCATATTCTCATACTGTGAAACCTAGGATTATAAGTGGATTGAAAGAAAGCTATCTCCTAAAGAAGATGTGGTCTGTAACTGTTTTTCCAGATGCAGCCGATAAAAACACCGTTACCTTTCTCCCTTTATAAGGGGATGGCATTAGTGGCCCAGCAGCAAAGGCCAGCATGATGGGATGGTGAAACTAATGGTGAAACTTCTCCAAACATATCAGAGAGAAAGAGGACTAACCTCTCTCAAGTAGAACAGATGGCAGACAAAAGAAGGCCAGTCCTGGATGTGCTTTTGAAGGATAGTTCCCAGACATGTTACTTAACAAACCATGGCTTGCCCAAACTATGTTCCTGCTGCATCTATTACATTAAAGGTGGGGATATACAGCACTGTTAAAAGAAGGTAGCTGTCACTTTAAGTGAGCCTAGCATTGAGCATTGTAATTAACTTTCTTTTTAAGTGTTTGTCTCTTATTCTGAGAAATACATGACTAAGAAATAGTGCATCATGCTGTTTTAAAACCATTTAGTATTCATTATGTTCTATGAAGGTCTTGAGTTTATGAGCTATTTCTCTTTAGAGGCATGGATTTTAAACACTATATGTTTCTCAGAGCAAGAGAGGCAATGAATTTGAGACTTCCAGTAGTGAGTATGAGGGTAAAGCTAATGATTCTGCAAATGTCTTCTCCAACACATCACAGCTTCTGAGGAATGTTGTCCTGGACTACAGCTGTCCCCTTTGAAGGGGCAGAGTAACTCCTATAGAGCAAGGAAAGAACTCACCACGGAGAGAAGTTGTGGTGTTTGGAAAGCAGCCTGTGTTTGGTAAAGATGCTCGTTTTATAGTCCTAGTGTCAAAGTGCAAGACTGATCAGTCTTTCCAGGGCACCTGGCTCCACTTAGTGACATGAACATGTTACCTCTTGTACTTTCTGCTGGTCTCACAATGAAAATCAGGAGAGCAGTGAAAGCTGTTAACTGTAGTTCATAATACAGCCATATCTTTGGCCTTAGCAGGGCCTCAGCAAGCCCTGATGGGAAATAAGGGTCATTTAGAAACAGAGCACTTCCAACAAACTAAAGAGAGATGTAAAACATACTTACCTACTCATAGTTTTCTTTCTGTGAAGTGGATACTGGGTCCTCTGTGACCCATTAGGGTTGGATTATTCTTCTGCTCAAAACAGAAGCTATCTGATTTTTTTTTTTTTTTTTTTTTTTTTTTTTTTTTTGCTAGCTACTCAAACTAGCAGGAATTGCCCAAAATAGGAAGACAAACTACAAATCCTGATGAATAAACATTCTGCAAGATTAGCCATCTCCTAGCAGGCAATGTTAGCCTTTATCTATTTAATTTATCAAAAAAAAAAAAAAAAGAAATTAAGATGGCAAAGAGAGATACCAACCTGAAGGAATGGAAGGATTTCTCCCTTAGCTTTCAGCAGGAGTGCTTTCTGAGGGACAAGGAGACTATTAAAGACATGATGCAGATGAGACAGAGTTCTGGGTGGGGTTTCTCCACAGCTACTTAATAAAAAGGAAAATTCCAAGCAGGTAAATACATTTTAGCTTGCTCCCTTGTGGGTGTCTGGTGCTCAGTGATGTATCACGGTTGGGACATATCAAACAGTAAAACAAATCTCCACAACCATAAGAGACATTTAAGTTATCAGGAAAATTGAACCCAGAGGAAAGAAAACTTATTTGACAGTGGCTGTATGTTTTATTGTGGGTTGGTTTCTTTTTCTTTTCAGACTTCCCACAGCATAGGAAGCAAGCTTTTTTGAAAAATGAGCAAGTCCTCTAAATACAGCAGGATTTTGTGCCTACAGGTCATGGTTGGTTTTAACAGTGCATATGGGAAAACATAAAATAATAGGTATGCACACAAGAAGCAAAGCACTGACCTGGTATAGCCTTTTCCTTGGCAGCTGTCCAGAAGGATGCTGATCTTATATAAACAATTGGATAGACTAGCCAACTTTTGAATTTATACTTCAGGAAATAGCAGATGTGGCTGTTTACCACCCTTTCTTAAAGTTGCCCACATAATTCTCTGACTGTATGATTAATGACTACTTTTACAATGATCAATATTTCCATAAACAGAATTTGTAAGTCCCAACCGCATCACAGGTGTTAGTGTGTGTAAATGGCTGATCTTCTGCAAAGACTTAGAGCTCAGGAAAGGAAAGTGTTTGGTTCATATGACAGCTTAAGCATGCTAATACAAACTGAGAATCAGACAGATAAAATGCTGTGGTGGTTTTACCCTTCTGGGCAGCTGAACTCCACCATAACTGCTCTCACACTCCCCCTTCTCAAAGGGAAAGGGGGAGAAAATATGATGGAAAGGGCTCAAGGGCTGAGATAAAGGCAGGAAGATCACTCAACAATTATCATCATGGGCAAAACAGATGCAGCATAGAGAGATTAACATTATTTCTTGCCTATTACTAGCAGACTAGAACAATGAGAAACTAAAAGCAAACTAAACCCACCTTCCCCTCCATCCACCTTATTCTACATTCTCCCCCCAAAGAGGTGCAGGGGAACAGGGAATGGGGGCTGTGGTCAGTCCCTAACGCTTCATCTCTGCCGCTCCTTCACAGTTACTCAGTTATTCTCTGTCCCTGCTCCATGTGGGGTCCCTTCCCAAACTGATACTGTGGGGGCTGCCAACAGGCAGCAGCTCTTCCAAGACCTGTTCCACCACTGGTCCATGCCATAGGGTCCATCTCCCAGGAGCAAACTGCTCCAGCACGGGTCTCCCATGGGCGGCAGCTCCCCACAGACCCCCTGCTCCTGCGTGGGCTCCTCTCCATGGGCTGCAGCCCCGGCCCGGGCCCTGCTCCTGTGGGGGCTCTCCATGGGCTGCAGCCTCCTCCAGGCCACATCCACCTGCTCCACCGTGGGCTCCTCCACCCATGGGGGGGCTGCAGCGTGAAGATCTGCTCCATGTGGGACCCATGGGCTGCAGGGGGACAGCCTGCTCCACCAGGGGCATCTCCACCAGCCACAGGGAAACTTCTGCTCCAGCGCCTGCCCATCTTTCTTCACTGACCCAAATTTGTGTCTGCAGGGCTGGTTCTCACTCCTCTCCCTCCCAGCTGCTGTTGCACAGCATTTTTCTTTCCCCTTCCTTCAATCTGCCCCCCCCCCCGTCACGTCCTGGCTCAGCTCTGGCCAGCAGCAGGTCCCTTTGGAGCCGGCTGTAGCTGGCTCTGCTCTGACATGGGGCAGCTGCTGGGCTCTGCTCACAGAGGCCACGTCTGCAGCCTGCCTGCTACCAAACTCTTGCCATGTAAATGCCAATACAGATGCACATCACTTTGGGAGGCTCCTAAAGTGCAGTAAGTAAAGTAATAATTTTTTGTAATAAATAAAAGGTATCTGAATGATAGAAAGTTTTATCAACAAAGAAATCATTCCATGCAGCCTGAAGCAGCCTGTTTTCCGATGGAGTATTGTTCTCTGTCACTATCCCCCTAATATCTTCCACTGCAACAAGTCCTGGTTCTGCACACATCCACTCTGACAACACCATAGGGCAAGGAAGAGTTATCGCTGTGACCAGTCAGGACTTGACAGCATTTGTCCTAATACATACAGCCTGCCTTTCCTTTGGAAAGACTGTAATTTCAGTCTCTAATCCAGCCGCCACTTTCTGGAGAACCTGTGAGAATTTGATTATTCTTGTCTCTTCTTCTTAAACAGACTTTATTTTTTAACAGCTTTAACAAATTTTACTGAATTAAATTATGGATTCAAGATACACTTAGGAGAAAATCAGATGAACAAAGTAAATGCACAGTTAAATAAAGTAGGGAAAAAACCTACTAAATGTTGAATCATACACAAAACCTTTTTGAAACACCAGGAAACACATGCATCACTTCCTGATGTGTGACGTTCCTTGCCTGTTCTGCATATTCCTGCTTCAGAGGAGAGTTAAGATGACAAAAAGTTAGAGAAAATCCAGAAATAAACATGTCCAGTGGTGCAGGATGTTAATTATTTTGAGTGGATATAAAACATCACCTGAAAGATTAGTAGTTCCTTCAATCACTTGCTCAGTTTATAATTCTGTGGAGTTCCCCTCACCTGCTAACAGGCACCTACAAGTTTTATTGTTCTCAGAGCTGACGCTGTAGTCCATGGGGTGAGACAGGAATCTCCAGAGCACAAGTCAATCCAGCTCTTAATGCTTCCTCTAGCTTTGGGTTAATTATCTGGGGGTGTTTAAACATTTTCATTGGCTGCACAGTGATCTTAAACAGTAATTTGCACTAGATTCTAGGCTCCAGATGAGTAGTTTAGCAATATGAGTTCCAATGTTAATGGACAACTTGTGCTGCTACTCAAATGAAGGTAATTGTATTCATTAAGCTTATCTTTTAAGCTCATAAGAGTAGAAGCTACCATAGACTTGAGAAAGAACTTTGCACTCAGTACTTACTAAAAATCGCCTTTCCAAAAGTAGTTTTCACTTTCTTCACACCAGATTTTCTATGGAATCTTTTACTTCCAGCTTGTCTTGCCAATGGCAACCAAAGGCAGAGGTGAAATAACAGAGCAGAAAATGCTACCTTCTTCAGTGTTTGAAAGGTGAAGATATTTTTAGCATTTTATATTGTTTCTAATGTTGCCTACAATGGCTGGAGCTTTTTTATTTAAATTTCTCTGGCAATTTGTTGTGTTGGTCAAAGCATGGAGGTATGCTTTCACCATCTCAACATCTGCTTACTAGATATACATGTAAGTACGGCCAAGTGGTCAAGGGATTCCCAAGAAGAGCAATAAACAAACAAAAACACAGGTTGTAAAATGCCTCTTTGGGACTCAAAATGGCTGCAGCACTTGGCAGACTGGTCAGCTACTTGGACTCTCTAAAAATAACTAGCAAATTGCAGAATACCAGCAGCTGAAAAGTCTGGTCAGCACATACAGAGATCACCTCTCTGCTGAGCCATCGACAAGTGATCTTGGTGTCTGCTGGACACTGGTGTTAAGTTAAAAGAGCTTTGATCAAAACTAGAAATTGACCTCCAGCATCACAAAGTGCACAAGGCATTTCTAGCAAAGTATGCAAATTGGCACCTAACTCTTTCATTGTATGATGCTCCAGTTTTGAGATGAAGTGTCCATTTAGGTGAAAGACCTCTGCACTGCCAAGTGCCCAAGTGGAGCAACAACAGGAGAAAACTTCTTTTTCTCACTAAGAAGACTGAAGAAATGTTGTGAGTGCAGATGAATTTGGAGAGGAGAGGAGAGGAGAGGAGAGGAGAGGAGAGGAGAGGAGAGGAGAGGAGAGGAGAGGAGAGGAGAGGAGAGGAGAGGAGAGGACAGGACAGGACAGGACAGGACAGGACAGGACAGGACAGGACAGGACAGGACAGGACAGGACAGGAGAGAGACTTCAGGGTCTGTTGGAAGGCTCTGTTCTTAGCACCTGACAGAATTTCAAGTGTATTTAGAGAGTTGAAAATGCTTGAAAGCTGTGACTCCGTGAGAGAAGTGGTAAATATATATTCCCACATACATCTATTTTTTATAAAATTTTATATTTTTAATTTCATCACATTTTTGTACATTTATTATTTTTGTCTTACAGTTCTGCATAAAAACATTGCAAAGTGCAATCAAGAAAGAATTAAGGGACCTTCTGAAAAATTTGTGAGAAGACATGTCCTCCTAACAGAGGGAAAGCAAACATTTCAATTAGATGTTACACCATGTTTTTTAGTTTAGTTGTTTGAATAATGAATTACCCTCAGCCACTTACCAAAAAGGGCTTGGTACTGTGCTGTTCCTGTGCTGGCAAGGCAGCCTGAATGTATTTCACTGAAAATGGGATCTAGCTGTCTCTGAAAGACAGCCCCTCAGTTTGCTTGCGCTGTCCTGCTCCACAGTTGCAAAGTTTGTGTTGCTATGTCTGCAGCCTTGCTGCTGCCCCAGCCTGAGAGCTGCTCCTTGATGAGGCAGGGAATACCATTTACAAAAAAAAAAAAAAAAAAAAAAAACATATTTATAGAAGCAAGACTGACAAGAGGGGGGGAGTGGAGAACAGGGCATGAGCACTCATGCTTGAAACCCCTTGCTTGTGCAATAATGAGCTTGAAAGCCTCGCTGAAGTGGTTTTACAGCTGTGCAACAAAATGGTGCACTCTCCTCCCTTAATGCTGACATTTTAATGTAGGATCACAGCTATTCAGATTGTCCATTGGAGCTGGCAGGCTGATGGTGTGAGCAACTACGCACTCTCATCAATGTCGCTTGGATGAAAGCTGCTGTCAGGCTCAATAAAATGGCAGGCTAGGCCAATCTGGCACACATGAAAGGAAACTGGAAGAAAAGCTTAATTGCACCTCCAGCAGATTCCAGTTATTCTGCTGGTCTGTTAACAACACGCTGCCTGGCACACTGGTGCAGTCCGCTGCTCTGTGTTGGTAAGGAAAGCTTGAAGGTATGGCAAAAAAAAAGCAGTCTGGGTTAGGCCATGCCAACCAAAGCCAAAGAGAGCACAAGTCTACCTTCACAGCCTGGTTAGTAGCAGCCACTGCGTCCAGCCAAAATTTGAGAAACAAAGAACCCTAAAATGGAAGGGTCTACAGTCTATGCTTGTGGGACTGGGGCAAAGGCTGCTGTCACCAGGACAGTGCCAAGGCATGGCCAAACACTCTCCTGACACATCTCAAGGAAGAGCCCACAGGAAGAGTAGACAACAATAGGTCACATTAACCCAGGAGAAAAGGAGAGGAAAGGAGGCAAGATCACTTACACCAAAAATTGTGGCATTCACTCTGGAGTGATGGGTAACATCAAGGATGGAGAAACTAATCATCTCTGTGTTCAATATATTGGCAGAAGACTAGGGAAGGGCAGAAGACTGGGTTTTATTGGGTTTTCTCAATTTTGTTCCATGGTGGTCTTGACCAGTTGGAATGTTTGGGAAAATAAATAAATAAATAAAAGTTTGTGTTATCGTTTACTGGGGTGTGTGTATGTGTGTGTGAAGATAATGGAAGTATACTGGACTAAAAAATCTTGTCTGGAAATAGGGACAACAAGCCCTTGGAGCAGTCTTTTGCTTCTTAAATGGGACTGAAATAATGGGAAGTAGTAAGACACATCTGAACTTCTCCTTTCCTGGTATACCATTGTATATATATTGTATATATTCTTTCATAAAGAAAGAATCTATAAACACAAAAACTTAGGTAGAATTACTTGTTTCTAATAGATACTCCAGTCCATCCATGCAGTCTGCCTTGCAGTGTGTATGAGGTTCATGTCATTTTTTAGTATTTGTCTTCCTTTTTTTTTTTAAGTTTACATGCAAGCATCTCCAAGAACCACAAAAAAATAGATACATGACTGTAATTTTGTTTCTTTTTTTGAAGCATGATGAAATAGAATTACTCTGACCAAATATTAAGATCTTCTGTACAGTTATTCTTTTGTAGCGCAGTCTAAAAATACTCAAGAAAATTATGTACTGCGATATATTGGGGAAAAAGAATATATCCCTGTCTTGTGATGAACTCAATTTCAGTTGCACAAACCCTTCTATTTCTAACTCTGATTGGATCACAACCCTCACTGTCACCTACACTTTGTGTTCTTAAACTATTTGGGGATGAATAGATCTTGTTCCTGCTAGGCACTGGGTACATGCGCAACTGGGTAGGAGAGAGACTGTGGTCATCAGTATTGAAATTACCCCCATTTCTGGAACTCTCAGCATAGCAAATTTGAGCAAATAATCTCAGTAGCTCATCCATATAATGACCTGCCGAAAATAGAGAGTAGAGGGACTTCCCATAGGACACAGGTGCCTAGAAAACTGAGAAACTTCTGTCAATATGACAAAAATAAAGGGAAATTATTATTCCTTTTTTCAGAAATAGCCTCTTCATGAAGCACAAGTCTCCTATACTTATACATCAAAGACCCAGATTGCTTCAGATCATGGACCCTGCCCATTCTTTGGATGCCAGCTGTAATGGAATTTGACCAAGGAAGCTCTCTGTGTTTTTTCAGCTTTCTGTAGCAGACTGGGCTCTTTAAGAGAAATTTTCTTTAGATAATTTGCACTTGTGACGAACTGGCGTTTCTGCCTTGCCTAATTCCTTTTTTCTTTCCAGTAAAAATGTTTCCCTAATTTCACAGTGAAGTCACAAGCATGAGTCTGTATCTTGGGAAGTTGAAGCAATAAATTCATTATCTTGAGATGATGAAATATAGGGTACAACTGCTTCAAAAGTACATTAGCACTTGGGATAATCTCAGAGATCTAGGTTTAGTATGATGTCTTAGGATCTTGGAAATAAACTGTCCAGAGTTCAGAACTTCTTGCACCACACTATTGTCTACTGAGGAGTTTAGAGTCTGGCTGCATTGTAATAGACATTAAAAATGCATGAAGCTCCCTTTAATGCAAAGTCCTTTGATGGTAAAGTGGACGGGCACTGAGATGACCAAAACCATTCCCTTCAGCAACAGATGGAATCAGGAAAGAAACACTTCCTTAGTTCAGTTGCATAAGATATAGATATTCATCACCCTAAAAATTATATGGGTATCATTATCAAACGGAAGAACTTCAAAAACACATCATTTTCTAATCAAAAAGCTTAACTGGGCTGCTGCAATAAGAATAATACATGTATACCCAGTGTTGACCTACTTTAAAATTAATTAAATAAATAAATAAATATGGTCATTGGCTGCTTGCTTCACTCTGTCTACTTGTTTCCTTGAAGATAGCTTTATATAAAATATAAATATTCCCTGCCAGCTTTTTGATCCAGGAGAAAAGTTTCATCCTTCAATAGTGCACGTAATAGAATTGGTCAGATTTGAAGCATGGGAGCACTTTTTTATCTTGGATCTTTAATATTTTACAGTTCAAGCAACAGAGTTTAACCAAACCATTGGAGATATAACAAATAAGCTCCCCCCTCCTCCCACCTCACCCCACCCAGAAAAAATCCACTGTAGCCTTCATTTTGTTTCTTCCTCTCCCGATTTAACTGTTGAAAAAGCATGGTTTAAATAAAATATAAAATTTGCCTTCCTATTTGCTTATCTTCTGGGACAATTTATGCTCTTTAAGAATTTCAATATTTTGGCCACAAAACAGACTTAATAAGAACAAAAGTGGCAGCACTAAAGTCAAATGAAAGGTCTACTAAATCAGTAACCTTACTGATTTAAATAGGACTAGGACAGCACCCTGTGACTTTATGGATGTTTATCATGCAAATTTTCAGAACATCCTAGTAAGCTTTTCATGCTAAGGCACTTACAAGGTCCTGCCTTCCACAAACTGTCTCCCAGAGATGCACACGGCACATGCTTACACTTGAATCTCTTTACCCTAAACTCAACAGAAGATGAGAGTTTGGGTTATGTAATACCACTCCATTTTCCCAAACCTCCTAAAACTGCAAAATGATGCAAATATTGAGATATTAGTTTTATTTACGGTATTTTAATGGTGTTTTTCCCTGTACTTACAGTGTAAGAATCATTTGAAATCTGATAGAGTTTTTATTCTCCTTAAGCTTTTATTCTAATTTTCTATGCCATACAACATCATATGTGTTTGTGTAACTCACAACATATTTGGGGGTTTGGCCTTCAGAAAGATACTGAGAATCATACGTTGCTCAGTCTCTTTTTTTGGTTAACCAGCCTCCCTCACAAATACAGCTGTCATGATTAATAGGAAACTACTATAAAACACGATGTTGGTGATAATGAGTATGATATTTTAATAGCTTAGTTTACAATGTCATATGCTCCGAGATTTATTTAAGATAAAGGTAGGAACTGACTATTCACCAAATGTAGCAGGCAAGGAAGGACAAAGGAAGTGTGGTATTTGGGGTTGTGTAACAATTCCCGAGCTGAGACTGATCTGACACAAAGTTAATGGCTGAAAAATTAGGTGTATGATTTAAGCTAATACTCCCTGTGGATTAAATAGACAATCTGCATTTGAGTAGGTGATTCCTCTCACTTTAAAACAGTTTCAGAACACGAGAAGATGAATTACGTTCTCAGGGTGCCAATCCCTCACCAGTGACTGCCTATGGTACGAAGACATCTAGTTTAGAGTGGACATCCAACTTCTGACTGGCTAGTGACATTAATGCCCCATCCACTCCTTAGACTGCCTTGCAAAATTAGTAGGAACCCAGTCCATTGGCAGGAATCCGGATGTAAAGGATTTGTCTATAGAAATGCCTACACCTCTCTCATGGTTGTGCGTGGTAGCAGTGATGCTGACAGAAACTCATGTGCAGTTCTAAGAGCTTGTTCTGAAGAGAGGCACTTGCAGAATCTACATCGTGGCTGACTGCAGCCAATTGCATGTCAAGAGAGCATGCTGGCTGCGGGTAACAAAGCTAGAATCCACAGCTGATCCTTGAGAAAGCACACATGCCCAGCAATGTGACAGGACGGCCAGGAAAATAAACTGTTTAGTAATGTATGGGCAAAGTACCTCAAAGTCTTTCTCTAACTGCTTCAGCTAGTTCCTGTTTTTCCTGCCTGGAAAATCAGTTTCTTCTCATGCAGGTTCTTGCCTTAGTCAGGCCTGATGACAATAGAGAAAATGTGTACTCCGTATTTAATGACAAGAAGCTGCAGCGCATACTAATGGTGCCATAGCTCCTAATATCATCCAATATCCCCTGCCGGCTTTGCAATTACATACACATGGAGCAGGGAGGTGGCATGTGGCACTCCCGGTGAGGATAAGCAGGTGTCTAGAATTACCTTCTGACATCTCTCGGAGGAAAGAAGTAGGTGTGAGTTAACTGACCCCGCACACAGCTCCAAATGCCTCAAGGCCCCTAATGGCAAAGGCTGATGTCAGAGTAAGTAGAGCCTGCGAGTCTTCTGAGTGACTACCCCTACAATCCCTTCCTTCTCTCCTAGACAGGAGAAAACCTATGGCCAAGCCAACAGGACACATTCTGTATTGCAGTATTGTATATAGAGCAAATTTATTTAATCACAGCATATTTAATAATAATACTCAGAGAGTATTTAATCAGGGTTTCCATCCTTAATTTTATCCTTGTGATGCTCGGTTTGCTTTACTCTGGTATTTCTTTCAATTTAACTACACACATACAGGAGAAACAGGAGTGTTCTCACCTTGGGATTGGAAAGATAGCAAATTTATTTCTCCGTGTTTTTCTCAGTTGGAGAGGATAAACAGAACAACTGGACAAAGAGGCAACATTTTAAGAAAGGCATAATAGTTTCTAAGGCTGATACACCAACAATATTTTGCGCCCCTGCTGTTATTTAATGCTGCAAACTCTACTAGATTAAATTACACAGCAGAGTATTACAGCGTATTGGACAGCAGACAGAGAACAGACTATGCTCTGCTCATTACTGTGCCCTTGACTCAGTATGTGAATTTGAGTGCTCCTCTATTCTATAGTATCCTATATCCATAAAAAGGTTAATGATTCCTATTTAGAGACTAAGCTATAAAGACTGGACTTCTCCCATTAAATACATAAGGAAGGACTTGTTTGGGATCAAATTTATTCTTTTCCTTCTTTCTTTTTTTTTTTTTTTTTTTTTCTCCATGGATTTTCATAGGAAATTCAATGACCTTGTTCTTTATATTTTCTCAAGTGTTAGTTTGTTATGTAAGAAATTATTGTATAAACTGTTATTTAGAAAAAAAAAGGGGGGGGGGCATTATTTTCACCAAAATATTATTTTTATATAAAAAATAAAATTTAATATCTGTAACTGAACAGATCTTTTTTATATATGTATATGTGTATTTATATATGTGTTTGTATATATATATATGTGTTACTACTATGCAATATATATGTATATGACAGCATGCCTTGGATAGTCATTACTTCTGCATTACTCTTTTCTTCATATAAGCTTCACTCTTTACTCTTGAACCTGTAATCTTAACCATCAAGCCTCAAATTTCATTAAATTCCATGTTTTTATTATGGTACAAGACCACAAAACCAAACTGTGGATAGAACAATTTGTTTTGGTAAACCTCAGCAAAGCAGGAAGGAGGTGGTGTTTGTGAAAACCAGTAATCTGGTTTTCTCTTCTTCAGGTTCTCTGTTAGCTATTTAATTCATTTATTTTTTTGAGTCCACAGAAAGATGACTTTTTTTTTTGCCATGAAAAGCAGCACGAGTAGATGATGGATGGAACACTGCCACCTTTTGGCTATGGACCATGTCAAAAGTATGACGAGGAGCTTCTGTGAGGCTTCGTGATAAAGCAGACAGAGCATGTGGCAAAAGTCCCCTCTCATATCAACCCAAGACTGAAAGTGCTTTGGATTGCTGATCTGTAACACTGCACACGCGAGCACATGGCATGTTGGCATCATGTAATTTAGGTTTTGTCCCTCATCCATGATGCCCTCAAAGCCGAGAAGATGGGCTAATACGGACAGCTGTTAGCTTTACTAAAGAACAAGTGCAATCAGGTTGATGTAAACAGTCACTTCAGGCTGACTGTGGTACACTCTTCCTGCCTGAGGAATACTTGAGAGTATCTCGCATTGTGTTGTGCTGAAACAGTGTTTTCTCAAGCAGTGAATTATATACAGTTTGTACTTCAACCTCTTTCGAGCACTTAACTGTGAATGTTTGTACCAGTGCCAGTGAGTGTGAGGTGATCTCATTAGAAAGAAAATATTATTAGCTATGAAATTATTTCCCAGTGGTTTAATGACAAACTCTTACTCACATGCAACCTCTGCAGTTCTTATATAGAGGCTTTTTTTTTTTTTTCTTTTTAATCGTGTGCTTGACGGCAAGGCACTGGTGTCTATCCTGCCACCCCAGCCCACGCAGCAGTGTTGCGTTGTCTCTTGGTAGCTAGTGCCATTTTGATGTACTACCACAACATATTCTCGGCGTGCAAACCTTGCACACAGCAAGTTATGGTTTGTGGGACCTTTCATAGATCATAGCATAGAAGATCATTTCCTAGCATCCTCTCCTGTTTCCATACTGATGTCAACAGGACTGGGATTTCACTTCCAATTCCTGACCAAACTCCATCCCCTCTCTGCTTAGTCACCCCAGCCTAACGGGGGGGTGCCAAATGGCAGCGCCCGTCCATATATACCAGCTATTTTCTCAAGGAAAGCCCCAAAACCCGTGTAGGGCTCGCTCCTCCCTGAGGCAGCCCTGAGGGGGAGCCGCTGGGGGCTGACAGGGGTGGCGTTGGAGGCTGGGGGGAGCTGCTGGGGACTGAGGGGGCACGATGCAGGCTGGGGGGAAGCCGCTGGGGGCTGAGTGGGAGCCATTCGAGGCGGGGAGCGGGGGGAGGCTGAGGGAGACCCGTTGGTGGCCCGGACCCCGGCGGCCGAGGCGCGGGCGGCCGGCAGGGGCGGCAGGTTGCCGGGCAACGGGAGGGGCGGGCAGCCGGGCCGCGCCTGCGCGGTGCGGAGGAGGTGCCGCGGGTGGAAGCGGGCGGGCGGCGGGCTACGTCCGGCCGCTGGCGGGGCTGGGCGGCCCCGCGTGCTGCCCGTGCCCGGCCGCGGGGCATGCGGAGGGAAGGGCCTGGACGGCGTCCATCTACTCGTGTGCGAGAGGCGAGGACAAAGCCTCCCGCCTCCCCTGCCCCTCCTTGGCAGATCCCAGTGTCCCGCTGCTTTCATTTGTTTTTGATCTGCCTCATTAAAAGACTATTGATGGCTTTAACTATTGTCCTTGTTTAGGTGCTGATTTACAAGCGCTAATATCTGACTGTGCCGAGATTAATGGGAGCCCATGAAGTTTACAATTATCCGCAGGTCCCTTGACCACACATGTAGGGGTTTTGGTAGGGGTCACGCACTCTTATGAAAAACTCCAAAGCAGGCTTAAACCTGGGAACGTTTTAATAGGATTGAATTTGTAATGGGATTTGGCAGCTTGGCCTAAACTATATGGTAGGGGGTTTTACTCTGTTTTATTTTGGGTTGGGTTTTTATTTTATTTTTATTTTTAATGGTGTCATTGTTGCACTGTAAGATGTGCTTTTGTTTTGTTTTTTAACGTGATTCTACAAGTTGTTTTTTCATAAGACTACAGAAAATATCTTTCATGCAAAGTATCAAAATAAAGAGGACTCTACCTGAATGTGCCTTGTATGTGCACGTAGAAGTAGGTTCCAGTTTTGTCCATTTTCTGATGTGAATCTTCACACTTTATGTGAGCTTTTAAAATAATAATAATAATAATAATGACAATATGCATGACATTTATTAAAAACAAAAACAAAAAAAAAAAAAAAAGGATGAAGGAAAGTGTGAATTCATTGAAACAAGAGTTCTGCTGAATAACAAAAGATTACTGTGCTGACTTGCCTTATTCAAACAAAGACACATTAGGAAACAGTAACTGTGCAATAAATTAGATTTATTGAAAATAGTTCTGCAAACACAGAAGTTACATGTAAAGGTAGGAGAGAACCTAAAAGTGAATCATATGAGCAATTAGTGCTCACTTAGAGCTTGACAGCAGCGAGTTTCAGGGATAGCACAAGCTCTACGAGTGCTAATTCATTTCACATCATTTTGTCTCGTGCAGTAATGCTGGTGTGCTATTTAGATTGCTGTGAGCCAGCATCTCGTGAATTACCAGGGTCATGCCTCGTTATTAGGTACCCTCATTTAACAGCTTTTTCTGGGTTTGGCTCATATTAGAGGTGGGGAGGGGGCTAGTTGTTTTGGTTTTTGTTGTTTTTGTTCTCAGTCACACACAGCAAAACTAGAAATATATGATACCTGTCCTCAGGGTCATACAAGTACTCTTTTTCAGGACATAAACTGTAAATCCTACAGCACAGAGGAAGTTACAGTGGCTAGAAGGTATCATGAAAAAATAATGGGAAGCTAATACAGATTCAGTTTGCCTGGCTTTAAAAGTTTTAGTACAGCCAACTTTAAGGAAATGTGAGCTTGTGAGGAAACAATAGCAGCAAATCCTGCACTAGCATATATCCTCTGAAATGTCAGAGAATGCCACTGGCTTCACTGGAGTAGCATCAGGCAAAAGACAGGCAGATTTTGCCTCTGTTTAGAGGCTCAGAGCTCCATTTTTATAGTAAAACAATGCTAGTGCCAGGAGTGTGTGTCTATATTTCTAGCTGCCTACTCCTGTGCGTTATTGCACCCCCAGATGTGCCTCTTTTCCTATCCTTATAAAATCAAGGGCTGGAGTATTCTGTGGCAACATTATATGCATCTGGCCACCCTAGCTAGATATATTCATTTCTGTGGTAGTCTGTAACAGTTCCTTGTAAATTTCCAGGCAGATTCAGATAAACAAACAAAAAACCACAAATGTTTCTAATTAACTTAAACATACTAGGCATTCAACAGGCCAATTGTGGTTTTGTTATTCACTAATTTTATTCTAGTGTTGATTTTCAAACAGTAATATGCTACCTATTTGTAACTGCAATGTAGGGTTTGAGGAGAAATGGCATAGAAGGGTTTCCTGACAGTGAGCAGGAGCTGTGTAGTGCAAAATAACCATGCAAATAGCCATAAAGTGGTAGTTTTATTAGAAGGATTTACAGATGAAATAATTAAGTGTTGAAATGTGCAGTATCATTGCTGGCTGTCAGGAGTAACATCTGGAAATGAGTGGGATGGTCCTCACCTCCCTGGGAACTGTTGGTTCATGCTGTTTGCAGGGCCAAGAAGACAAATCTGCCTCAGTTTAAATTACTTTGGAAGGCTTAAAAATCCCATCAGGACAAAAAATATTTTGAATACTTCCATTAAAACTTTATAGGGTCATAATTTTACAGGCTACTCTGGATCCTGTGTCAACTTGATTGTCCACCACTTTATAGGTCCATGTAGCTCAGTGGATAATGTAATTCTGGGAATGTTTTAATGAGGAAAATTGTCTTCTATTCCAGTATTTTCTTTGAGCTCAGATTATACGGTCTCATTAGCAGTTCCTCAGTGTCTGACTGAAGTAGGAATCTGGATGAAAATGAACTGACAGCAACTTAATCTAAACAATGGTAATTGCTCACGGAGAAAAGTGCTTAAAAACACTTAGTAGAAGCCTGTGGGGCAGGAAAGCAGGAAGAGAGAAGCAGGGGAAGATATTGCTCCTGAGCTAACCAGGTAGGATTGACTGCTGGTTTGTCTGTGCTAGACATCAAGACAGGGCCTCTTCCAGCAGCCGCCTCAGCTGCCTGTGAGGCTTTCCCAGAGGAGCTGGGGAGGATAAAGAACAGGGGAATAAAGGAGATAGATCACTTCTTCTGGCAGCAAAGACGGTGTTGTTCCACCTGCCTGCATGATGAGAATAGCTAAACGCCCCTAAAAGCCTCTGAAGCGTGACATAGGGGTGCAAAGCGGAGTGCAGAGGGTTGAGCTGACAAGGGTGAGCTGTAGCCACCAACATTGTCCCCAAAGCTTCCAAGCACCAATGAGTCCAAGCCTTCAGAGGCAGCTGAACCAGATGTGGGTGAAAGAAAGATAATAGGCAACCATATGGATTAAATGTATGTATCCATGTAGCCCATAATAATAAGCACTGCCTTTCCACATGTATCCACTGTAACAAAGCCAGGTTCTGCGATTGCCACAGGGAGGACTGACTTTCAAAGAGCTGGTGACAATGGCAGCTGCTTTCAAGTGTGTGCCTGCGAGACCTTTAAAAATGCCAGCTTGGAAAAAAGAAATAAAAAAAAAATTACATGTTTGAACATAGGCATTTGCCATGTTTCTGCAGTTATTACTTTGTCTTTCTGGTATGACAGAAATTTAAAAGAAATGCACATACATTTTAAAATTATGACAGCTATGATAGACGTCTGGGGTGGCATTGAGATCATTTCAAGAAAAGGTGTTTGAGATGTAAAAATATTGTGTAGTTTTTGATCAAATGACTGAAGCTTATTTGGGGCATTTTCTTGTTTACTTATAATACACAGAATAATTTTGAATCAATCTATAACTTTTGATTGTGGTTGATAAAAAAAATTTCATTTTAAATCTAAAACTTGGGGGGGGGAAACTCCTCCTTAAATCTTATAATGTTTTTAGTGTGACACCAAAATTATAGACAAAAACCTTATTATGTATGTATGTGAATAGGAAAGTGGATAAGAAAGAAAGATTACAGTCACTTAATCTGTAACACTTACACTAGTTTAAAATTAGAAAGCTATAACTAATTATCTCATTTGGAAAGATTGAGCAAAATCTGACCAAATATCCATGACAGAGACTAATTTATCATGTATCTCATATGATATCTTTTCCATAATAGCTAAATCAATGAGACCCAAGTGCCAGTCATTGATCTAATGGACAGATGGTGATTTCCATTTGATAAGGATTAAAGTTTTGGCAATGAGGATGGCTAGAGGTAACAATTTTTCTTGTGCTGAGGAGATTCTTGAGAATTGCCTTTAAATATTTGAACTGTAAATTAAGGCTTTTTTTTTTTTTTTTTTTTTTTTTTTTTTTTGTATGCAGGGAAGCCAACACTGCTCATCACAACCATTGCTGTTTGCGCTTGTCAAGTCACCAAGCCACAGCACAAATGTTCCATGTTCAGCTTCGCTCACAAAGTACGCAGCAGGGTTTAAGATGTTTGTCATTTGCATGGAACCAGAATTGGCTTTCTGACATGCTGCGCAGGCACAACAGCGTGTCTTTGAAAATCAGCAGCATCATGAGTAAGTGCTTTTTTTCAGGATGCACTTTGTTGCTCGGCTTCCAGTCTTTGCAAGACCGGTGAAATATCAGTGCAATGTAGCTCTCCCTGAAATTTCAGGAACACAAATGACATCCAGAATGTCAAGGTCCCTGTTACACAGAGGGTTGCTGCATACTGAGGGGCATGACTGGGTCACAGAGTGTTTTCAAACTGGCAAGTAAGCATCTTCCTCTGGCACCAAGTCTACATGAGCAGCCCCTAACTTCAGGTTTCTCAGATAGAAAAACAAGGTTGAGTGTCCCACAATACAGAGGTTTTTATCTTCACCCAATGCCGCTGATTTGGTTGCATTTTCCAGATGGCTTTCAGCATAGAATCCTGTCAAGCCAACTAAAAATATTCTTTTGGGGAGGTCAAAAAAGTAATCCCAAAGATGTTCCTGCCCCAAAGATCGTAAGAATCTGAGGAATAAATTATTCACTATGTTCTCTTCTGCTGAGGTGCTAACTCCAGGTAGTACATATTTGTGCCAATATGATTTTCCATGGAGCTAGAGTACAAGCTTTCTTTTACTAGAGAAAGTGTTAAGTGTAACAATATGCCAAGAATGAAATAGGAGCTAATACTAGACATACAACGACAGGGAGTAGAGTTAAACAATAACCTGATACCTGCTGGGATGGTCAGTCATGTTCTAAGCACTGTTCTGTATGATAATTACCCTTTGCTGGGCTCTGGTAAAGTCCTGATTTAAATCCAGAGAACAAGCTCAGCAAAGAACCTGTAAGAGTTCTGCATTGTGCTGGATTAAGGCAGCACAATGCCTTAATCCAGGCAAAAGAAAAATCACACACATAAAGGCTGGGACAAACAGTGAATTACAGTTAGCAGAGTCTGCTCTGTCACAGACTGTGTGGCTGCAATGCCATCCAAGCCTGGAGGAGCAGAGCTCGTTCTGACAGCAGGGTCACAAGGCGATGGTATTTATTGTGTGGTGAAAGCTGCCGTAAGTGAGTGGGCGAGGAAGCAGTGGAAAAGGTTGCTTGGCAGGAGTGACCACGAGCTGGGAGAGAATTATGGTTAACCTGGAAAATATTTTAGAGAAGTCTGTTCAGACTCTGCCAGGGATGCACAGTGGATTTCCTATTGATCCTGTCACTAGTTTTTGTGTTAGGACTAATAGAAATATATATATATTTTTTTTCTCCAAATAATGTATCAAACAAACCCCAGTGACTGATATGGGTAGTGGAACAGCCCAGGTGTAGAAAGCTTAGATTGATAACCATTAAAGAAAAAGAAAATCTGAGACAGTGACCACTGCCATTTCTAGGAAATGTGTTGAGACCTCACCACAGCATGCTGACATCGTCCAGCCTTCCCATTGCTCCTGCTCCTGCTGTCAAGTGTTGTTAATCCAAGGGTCTCTGTGTCCCTGCCACCACTGCCACCATTCTCTGAAACAGAACAGCTAACTTTTTTGAACCAGACACCTAACTTTTCCTTTTTACCTCACCCTGCCCTTTCTCTGTTCTTTGGTGACACGGATGGTGCTTGCTAGTTTTCCGGACATTGGAAATCACTACTTATCCCATATTTAATATGTGTATGTCCACAAATTGCTTTTTTTTTTAAATGTCAGACTACATAACAGTCACTGTTTTTTTGTTTTGTTTTGTTTGGTTTTTTTTTGTTTTGTTTTGTTTTTTTAATTGACAAGGAAAATAAAGCAAATCATTTGGTTACAACACTATAATGCTTCTAATTTTTTCTTTCCAGAAATGAAAAAGAAAACAAGTTGTCCTGTGAACATCACAGGTAGTGGAGCCTGTTTTCCTACAGATTTGTATCCTGTTTCCTTTGCTCACTCCCACCACAATAGTTCTGTCTCCCTCTGTAAACCCTCTGACATCTGTCAAGCAAGAAATAACACGTACCCTGGCTAATCTGGAGCCATGCATATGCAGATGGGGCAGCTGGCTACTACCAAGCTACATAACATATCACATCCGAGTTCTTCCTGCCTTCTTTTCAATGGGTTTTCATGCTGGGTCTCTCTCCACTTCCCAGCTGCAGACTTCAAAAATGCAGTTAATTATTCTTAAGGCTTCTACTCTTCTTTCAGATTTGGGTTAAAATGCTCTACTGGCTAAAAAAAATTGTTAAGGCTGTCTGGCAGACAAGTTGAGAGCCGAAAGCACAGAAGCTTCATTTCCTTAGGAACTAGCCTGAAATATTTCACGTAAATTGTTCTATTCAAGCCTAATACAATCTTTTGCTTTAGGGTGCTGTGGCACAAAAAAAAAAAAAAAAAAAAAAAAGCCCTGTGGTAAGGGTCTAAACTCCAAATCAGCTGTAGAGGATGGCATCTGTGCCCTTTTATCCAAGGGTACAGTCACTAGATTAACCTGCCAGTAGGTAGGAGATGCAATACTTTCCTCTGTACCATGAACTCAGCCTCTCCAGAGAGCATCAATTCTTTTAGGCAGGGATTCTCCCAGTCTGTCATGTGGGTGCTTTCAGCCCAAACCAACTGAGGTGACAGTGACTGAGGTAAAAACTGTTTCCTGGGTGATGATACCTATCACCAGACCAGAGAAGCGTAATGGGCAGCGCGGTCACGGAAGCCTACTTGAGATCATACCTGTTGTTAGAGTAGGGAAGAACATGGATTCCTTTTCCTCCTTTGCCTGTAAGGGATTTGAGGTAGGATCCCAATAAGTGCCTAACTGTTCAAGTTGTTCCGTTTTTAACACTGGGTCCCACGACATAATTCTTCCTTTACAGCATAATTCTTCCTTGTGTTTTAGCCTGGTGGCTGAGCCAACCATGGAGCTACAAGTTTTTGATTGCTTTCGTACTATGTCTTAATAAGTAGTACAGTATTTCATATAAAGTACAATACGTTCAGCTGAGAAGACTCCTCCAAGAAATGTCTAGAGAGTACATGCAACCTCCAAGTAGGTTTTCTTCAGAAGCTCTGGCTTGTCCAAACTGAAGCAAAATTTTCACAGGGAGAGCAATAGGAACAACATATCTACCAAGAAAAAAAAAAAAAAAAAAGTCTCTGACAGTTGTGAAGTACGTGCCTGAAAGTCTACATCCTTAAACTTTTTTCTTTTTTTTTGAAGATACTAAAATTATTTGAAATCTAAAAACATATTTCTCACTAGCCTTCACCTCAGAAATGATCTTCCAGTTTTAACTGAAACCTGGAAAAAATAGACTTGTCTCTCTGGCATGGAAAGTTCTATCCATGTAATGTTTAGCAAAGTTGCTTAGATGAATCTACTAGCATAATATTGAGGTGTAATGCACAGAACAGCCATTTTTGCATGCATAAAAGGCTATTGGTAAAACAAAAACTCATTTGAATCTTACAATGTCTTTTGCAAAAGTTGAGGCTCATTCCTATACAAAATTCATCCTACCATGAGACCAGTCTTCAGGTTTCATACTGACTAGAGAAATTATGGACTCTGCATGACCAGGTTCCCTACTCCAGATATCATATTAGAAGGGAAAAAGGACAAAAAGATAATCAGATAATCAGAACTAGTACTGAGATTTTCCCTTATAACCATGCACCAAGATTAAAATGTTATTTTAAAAATGGGTAGAATCTGAAAAATACATCATTGTTGCATTGTTGTACATAACCTTACACTTCAACTAACCTTTAGCATCCTTTTCTACTTCCTTTTCCTATCCAGGAGAAAAAAAAAAAAAAAAAAAAAAAGGGAAAGACAAACATATTGTGGGGGGAGAATAAAGGGGTTTCCCAGCTACACAAGAAAGCTGAAGAGGCTTTGACATGGAGGTTTCATTATCACTTCCACTCCCTCCCTGTAGGCATTCATTAAAATGTCAGCCGTGTGAAGGTATACCCGTAAATATATAAATAATACATAATAATTTCATTTGTTGATTCCACTTGGGAATACTAGCCCCAAACCATGTTAGTCTTGCTTATACCAGGAAAAATGATAAGCATTATTCTGTTCCGGTGTGGCTCCAATGGTAATAGTGTTGGTGCTGCAATACAAAGAGGGCACATGGATTTTTTCTCAGTATAGATGCATAGAATGGTTTGGATTAGAAAGGACCTTACAGATCATCTAATTACAACCCCCTGCCATCTTGACACACCCAACTAACACACAGGTGTGTGAGCCTGTTGATTGTGTTGCCTTCCACATTGCAAGGTTAAAAGATGCTGTCTTAAAATAACACCAGCTCTACTTCCAACAGAGGTCTCCAGCTGAGGGAGTGCATTTAGCACTGGATAATCTCTCACTTCAAATCCTCCCACAGCCAAGTGCAAGAAGGCACTGTTATTAAGAAAGAATAGTTATAAACTTGTGTAGGCCAGCCTAACTATGGTGTTGCCTAGCTTTAGGTGTTTGCATGTGCACAATATATGTTTATCATGATGCATTCATCATGAACCACTTTGCACATGAGCAAAGGAGAAAGAGGTCGGCCTGGCTGCAGAGAGAGATGTCACCCAATGGACTATTGCACTTCTCCCTTTTAGGATACCAGTGATAGCCAGTATTGACAAAATTTTAACAATTTGGGGAGGGCTGTTCAACAGGCTATGTAAAAGGAGTGGGTGGTCTTGCTCATGGCAGCCTATTGTCTAAACAACGAAAACTCCTTTGCAAGTGACATAAATCAACATCCATGTTGGCAATCTCAGGGAGTTTAGGAGCTGAATGAACACAGAGACTGGATTACCCTCTTGGCCTTCCCAGTGGCCCCAAAGAATAGGACTGAAGGCAAAACCCATGGAAAGGGCAGACTGGGAGGCTTTGCCTAGCACAGTCCATGTAAAACCCATTCCATGGGATTACAGTCTCCAAGGCTGTCAAGTCACTACTTTGTAAAACCAGTAAGTTGCCTTTTAAGAGATGTTAAAGGATTCTTAAGGAAAAAAAAAAATACATAATTACTATAAATGCAAGTTTTCCATTGGGTCATACATCTTCATTTAACTTAGTGATTTAGTGATTCCTAAAGGAAATGATTATAGTCCTTTGTTCTTAAACAAATAAGTTGTGTTCTTTATCCTCTGAAAAAGCTGATAATATGATAGGTGCAGCTCTAAGGAATAATTATACTAAATGGCCGTGGATACCTCAAAAGACAGAATACATCTATTATGCAGAATTCCCTACAGAAATCTTAGAAATCTTATATGCATTGATTGCTAGTTAGCATTAGAAAGACTTTTGCAAGTTGACTTTACCAAAGCAGCAACTATTTGCATTAGCAAACAGGCAACATCAGCTAGCTGATAAGAATACAGTGGAGTAATGCAATTAATATAGCTATGTCTGTTAATTAGTGTTTGCTGACTGTCAAAAGAAGATACTGTTAGGAGACAAACTTATTTTCCTGATTAAAGAGTAGGGCCCATCTTGCTGAATTGAGCTGGACCCACTTTTGATCTAATTAAAGCTAGCAAAGTAGTGTACTGGAAACTTGTGCCACTCTGACATACATTTGCATATTCATAAGTAAGATAGATTGATATTTTGCAATTAACATGGACCAATGAGAATAAAGCCTAATTAGTAAACATGCTCTCTTTATTAACTTTCGAGCCAGCCTTTTGTTATATTGTAAAGTAATAATGGAAGAGGAAGTCCTTTTTAAGAAAAAGTTATGTCACATAGTTCATTCGTTTCCCATTCAGGCTCCATCTACTTGTTACTCCACTGTTACTCATAGCCATTTAGTTAATGATTAGGATGATGCAAGGGAGAATGAGATGTGTAGGAGCAGAGAGGGAATATTAGGTCAGAGTAAGCCTGGAAAATGTTGGTAAATGCAAAACTCCAGGGCAATTCTGCTGTAGACAGGTTTGTACTATGCATTTTTTTCTGATTTGACTTTACTTCATTCAAGGCAAGACTGCAGGTTTTAATGTTCCCCCAGATTGTCAAATGACAGAAATGAGATTACATCAAGAAGATGCAATAAACAGGTGTGCATAAGAGAGGCTGGAGTATGGGATATATTTGTGGCACTTAAGTTTGCACAGCCAAAAAACATCTAGAAATTGTTAGATTTATACATAAAAAATATTTTACATATAAATACTAATTTTAAATACTATTGTAGAAATCATAATCTGCTCAGGATCATCTGGCAAAAGACTTAAAAAGCCAAATATGATTCTGAATAGGGTTTACTATATGTGGTTTGCAGAAGTAAGTCATGCTCCTACATTGCTAACTTATTCCCTCATTAAATAAAATTAATTCTGTGTGTCAATGTTTACAAATTCACTGATTCTAGCCTTCATTTTTTCTCTATTTAAAATGTACAAGGATAAGGCATTTAACTAGATGTAACACATCAGAAAATGGCTCACAAACAAATAATATTATGCAGTATAAACTCCCATTAACTAATAATGTAGCTGACATTGATTGAAAGTGATTAAGTCTAGTGCTCTTTTTCATGTTGTTAGTTAAAATAAATACCAGTGTATAAGGGAAAAATTGTCATCTTCTCATTTTGCAAATGGATTGAACAAAGCTGACTTCTTCCTGATATTAAGTTAAACTAAAGGATTAGTAGATGCATTAGGGAGACACAGGAATCCAGGTGAAGCAATAATAGTCAATGAGGCAGTGTCACTCCATCATTCACCTTTCCTACTTAAAAGAGGTTAGTTACCTAATGATAAAATTTCATGGTCAATTAGGTATATGTAATTAAATCTGATTGTAAATCTACCACTATTTCTCTCTTCTTCAGAGGTCATCATGGCAGTATAATTCCTGACCCCTGCTGTGAACATTTTCTTATAACTGGCACCAAATATTTTTTGGAGGAGATATCCCTTTTCTGTGGCCTTCAGTCAGAAGCTTGCTTCTGTGTGAGATCTGGCAAATCAGGGAAGAGCCTGATTGCACCAATTCATGCTGCCAGAGAGGCACACAGATCCTCATCCTTAAATGTAAGCCATGGCAGGAGCTCAGGCCAGTTCCCATCACAGCCACCCACCTGCGACCTCAGTGCTGGCTCTGCTGGACTTTCATCACTCAGCCTTCCTCAGGTCATAAGCCTGCCTGAACATGGAGGGCTAAATGGTATTTTCCAGGTAGATCTGCTCAGCTTCATGACATGCTGCTGCCTGTGCTCCCACAGCTTGCACAGTCAGGCGTATGTTGGAGTGGTTGCAGGTGTCACTACCTGCACTGTGTCCTCAGGGTGACACTTGGGCAGAAATCTTCAGGCCACAGTGAGAGAGCTGCGTGCAGGCTCCAACTCCACCAGCCCCTCTCCCATATCCCAGTTGTCTCCTTCTCCTCTCCCCTTCTCCTTTCCATTAAATATGTCTCTCAATAAGAGAAGCAAAGGGCTGCTATGCTCCTGAAACCCTTGAGGAAAGGCAATAATATTGTTTGCTCCTCTTACGTTCAAACCAGGGTCCCAGCTGGTGATGCTTGGACAGCAGTGCACTATGGTCTTCTCCATGCCCTGCCATGGAAGTGCAATGGGAGCTTTCCATGCAATGCTGTCCTCCTTGGGCCCCTCCTGCACTGGAGCTTCTACATCCCCAGGGAGAGTGCTTGACCTCTTCTGCCCCCGGCTTTTCAGGAAAAAAAAAAAAAAAAAAAAAAGAAAAAAAAGAAAAAAAAGAAAATAATAATAAAAAAAAAAAACAAACAAACAAACAAAAAAAAAAAACAGCAGGTGTTGTGGGTTCTAGCACTGACAGTGTTAGGTGATACCTCAACTGAGATTTTCAGAGACTTGAAACACAGAAGTCCATTTCTGAGGCTAGCAGTTGGATTTTGAAACAACTTATTTAAAAGTCTTTCTTTTATTAGCAAGCCCTAACTCTTCCAGGCACCCATCTGAAGAATCACAGTTTGAAGCCTAAAACACTTGCTACAGCCTGCATTCCATCAAAATGTCTTGTCTTAGGTGTTCAGATAAATGGCTGGATGTTAAAACTCGATACATTCAGATTAGTGAGAAATTATAATTATCTAATCTCAAAAGCATCTGACCACTGGAAGAACTTATTAAGAACTACTTTTAATTCACTATCTGAAGCAGCTTTTGATTTAAGATTAGATTTTCAGAAAAGGGAATGCCCTAGTTCAAACAAGCATTAAGAATAAGAAATCGGTATTGTCTGTGCTAAAGCTATATCACAGCTCAGACTAGTTGCCCACAGTGGCCTCCCCTGAAACCTGAAAGTTAATCACTAACTTACATAACCTTAAATTGAAGTAGTTAGGAAAAAAAAAAAAAAAATCATTGCTCTCTATTAGCTAAACAAAAAGTGAACAAGAAATATTTCCATGGATTTTTAGGTCCCATAATGATCTTTGTGAGATGATTAAAAAAGAATACTCTCCTCCTGTGTGACTGAGGGTTTTTAAGAGCCTCAGTCTGGCCCAGAACAAGGGAATGAGCAGCTGATGGAGGTCAGTGGCCTAGCACAGGATGGTGGAGGGGGCCATGTGGGAGAAGGTGGTAGGTGAAAATAAAGGGATGTCAAAGATACTCTGTCAGGTCATCTTTCCTACTTTGAATGCTAAATAACCTATGAGCTGGGGAGGAGGTGGAAACTCCCACAGTTTCCCAATCCTCATTGCAGTGGCTCATTTTCACTGGAAAAGTAATTTTGTTCCTCCTCCTCAGAAACATTTAGGCTCCTAGTGCCACTTGAGCATTGATCTCTGATTCATTTTGAGTAGAAAAAGTCACATTAAAAGAAAATAATAATAACATTTCTATTTCCCAGCCCTCCTGGGCACAATGACAATGGTAAAATGAAGTCTCTGAACAAACATGGAAGCATTGCAGGACAGAAGTGCTGAGTAGGAAACAAGAAGTGGAACTACACAGAGATATTAGCACGTTGGAAAATCGTGTCCTTGTAGACTTCACAGATGTTAAGGAGTGCCCAAGAATCTTACTTTATTCAACAATTTTGGAGGACTTTTTCTATGGCTTTATGAAAAGCAAAACTTCCCTGAGATTCTTTTTCATAGGTGACTCCATCCATTCCCTTGCTGACAACGAGACCTGTGGTGGAAAATGATTTTTTCTTCCACACCTTCTCCAATATATTCCTGAGTATTCAGAGGTCAACACTGTAACATATATTTTCATTTATAATAAAATCTTGATTTTTGAAAGGTCTGTTGAAGAGATATTTTAGTTGGGGGCAGTTCTGCTACCTCTTTTACAGTGAGAAGGTCCTAGATTTCTTTCAAATTTCTTCTTTTAAATTGTGGGTTGTGAACCTACTTACCTCATCAAAAGAAAAATGAAGGGCATTAGCTACGTTTCTACTGTGCTACCCTATTCATCTTGCATGAAAAGACAAAGCAAAATGGCTGCCTTGCATGCAGCAATTTGCACTTTGAATTATTCAAATGCTTTTTATTTCTCTTCTCATGGCTAAATGGTGCCTGAATCAACTCAAACAAATCAAGGCAGGTAACAAATTGATATAATTTTCCATCAGTCTTGCAGAAAGTCTCATTCAAAATAGCTGCAGGTTTGCCAGTCCATCGCACTGAAGACTTGCAGGCTGGTGAATCCGATGTCATTGAATTC